>NC_137880.1:1092500-1327500 GCF_963924005.1 Protomyctophum bolini | reverse complement strand
GTATAACCAGGTAGTGTGGCCGAGTGGTCTAAGGCGCTGGATTTAGGCTCCAGTCTCTCTGGAGGCGTGGGTTCAAATCCCACCACTGCCACAAAAGTGCAAACTTTGGTTTCACATGTCTGGGACTTCTGCAGATGCCCAAGAGCTAATTTAGAAAGGAACTAATCTGAGTTCCCAGACATTTTGGCCACTAGGGGGGCAAGAAAGAAAGTCACTAATCTCTGGAGATGAATTCACCGTAATATGACTTTGCTCGTAATATATGTCTACCCACAGGTTTCACTTGACTATACATTCTGTACATATATGGCTAACAATTTGCACTGCATAAATACCTAATCTATAAAGAGTGTAGGTTCAATTCCATCTTGCATAATAACTCAGAGCAGAGTGGCGCAGCGGAAGTGTGCTGGGCCCATAACCCAGAGGTCGATGGATCGAAACCATCCTCTGCTATCTCTATTGGCAAATCATGTATTCTATTTCTCAGAACTTACTACAACATCAATCTGCTATTGTTCCGATTTCATGATGTTTCCTATTGATGTCAAATACATGTAGTTTATGTCTTTATGGAGTTGTGGCCTCAAATGCCACCACTGCCAACACTGCTTCATGAATATGCCTTATACACATGTATTAGACCATGAACAAGCTATTTAAATCATGATTTACGACTCACTTCACAAACGATAGAAAAGTAGGATGAGTTGGAAACATGGCTTATATTGAAGGTCATCAACAAACTATTAACTATTAAGTACTTCTTAACTGATTGTGGTAGCGTGGCCGAGCGGTCTAAGGCGCTGCGTTCAGGTCGCAGTCTCCCCTGGAGGCGTGGGTTCAAATCCCACCGCTGCCAGTTGAGGTTTTAGGTGCCAAATTCCAGTACTGAAACTTCAACACTAGCTCACTCCACTGGCGAGTTACCACAAGAGGCATATTCTGTGCCTGTGGACATAATCCATCCTCTGCCAAGGCTGTAGACGACCTACCATTCCTTCTGAAGAGTTTAACTCTGGGAACACCAATCACTTTTCCTGACAATCTCCTCACAAGCCTTGTCTGCTTTGCCTGCTTTGAGTTAAGAGCAAAGAGTAGGCATCAGCTGAATACAGTATAACCAGGTATTGTGGCCGAGTGGTCTAAGGCGCTGGATTTAGGCTCCAGTCTCTCTGGAGGCGTGGGTTCAAATCCCACCACTGCCACAAAAGTGCAAACTTTGGTTTCACATGTCTGGGACTTCTGCAGATGCCCAAGAGCTAAATTAGAAAGGAACTAATCTGAGTTCCCAGACATTTTGGCCACTAGGGGGGCAAGAAAGAAAGTCACTAATCTCTGGAGATGAATTCACCGTAATATGACTTTGCTCGTAATAGATGTCTACCCTCAGGTTTCACTTGACTATACATTCTGTACGTATGGCTAACAATTTGCACTGCATAAATACCTAATCTATAAAGAGTGTAGGTTCAATTTCCATCTTGCATAAAAACTCAGAGCAGAGTGGCGCAGCGGAAGCGTGCTGGGCCCATAACCCAGAGGTCGATGGATCGAAACCATCCTCTGCTATCTCTATTGGCAAATCATGTATTCTATTTCTCAGAACTTACTACAACATCAATCTGCTATTGTTCCGATTTCATGATGTTTCCTATTGATGTCCAATACATGTAGTTTATGTCTTTATGGAGTTGTGGCCTCAAATGCCACCACTGCCAACACTGCTTCATGAATATGCCTTATACACATGTATTAGACCATGAACAAGCTATTTAAATCATGATTTACGACTCACTTCACAAACGATAGAAAAGTAGGATGAGTTGGAAACATGGCTTATATTGAAGGTCATCAACAAACTATTAACTATTAAGTACTTCTTAACCGATTGTGGTAGCGTGGCCGAGCGGTCAAAGGCGCTGCGTTCAGGTCGCAGTCTCCCCTGGAGGCGTGGGTTCAAATCCCACCGCTGCCAGTTGAGGTTTTAGGTGCCAAATTCCAGTACTGAAACTTCAACACTAGCTCACTCCACTGGCGAGTTACCACAAGAGGCATATTCTGTGCCTGTGGACATAATCCATCCTCTGCCAAGGCTGTAGACGACCTACCATTCCTTCTGAAGAGTTTAACTCTGGGAACACCAATCACTTTTCCTGACAATCTCCTCAATTGTGGCCTTGTCTGCTTTGCCTGCTTTGAGTTAAGAGCAAAGAGTAGGCATCAGCTGAATACAGTAAAACCAGGTAGTGTGGCCGAGTGGTCTAAGGCGCTGGATTTAGGCTCCAGTCTCTCTGGAGGCGTGGGTTCAAATCCCACCACTGCCACAAAAGTGCAAATTTTGGTTTCACATGTCTGGGACTTCTGCAGATGCCCAAGAGCTAAGTTAGAAAGGAACTAATCTGAGTTCCCAGACATTTTGGCCACTAGGGGGGCAAGAAAGAAAGTCACTAATCTCTGGAGATGAATTCACCGTAATATGACTTTGCTCGTAATAGATGTCTACCCTCAGGTTTCACTTGACTATACATTCTGTACGTATGGCTAACAATTTGCACTGCATAAATACCTAATCTATAAAGAGTGTAGGTTCAATTTCCATCTTGCATAAAAACTCAGAGCAGAGTGGCGCAGCAGAAGCGTGCTGGGCCCATAACCCAGAGGTCGATGGATCGAAACCATCCTCTGCTATCTCTATTGGCAAATCATGTATTCTAGTTCTCAGAACTTACTACAACATCAATCTGCTATTGTTCCGATTTCATGATGTTTCCTATTGATGTCAAATACATGTAGTTTATGTCTTTATGGAGTTGTGGCCTCAAATGCCACCACTGCCAACACTGCTTCATGAATATGCCTTATACACATGTATTAGACCATGAACAAGCTATTTAAATCATGATTTACGACTCACTTCACAAACGATAGAAAAGTAGGATGAGTTGGAAACATGGCTTATATTGAAGGTCATCAACAAACTATTAACTATTAAGTACTTCTTAACCGATTGTGGTAGCGTGGCCGAGCGGTCTAAGGCGCTGCGTTCAGGTCGCAGTCTCCCCTGGAGGCGTGGGTTCAAATCCCACCGCTGCCAGTTGAGGTTTTAGGTGTCAAATTCCAGTACTGAAACTTCAACACTAGCTCACTCCACTGGTGAGTTACCACAAGAGGCATATTCTGTGCCTGTGGACATAATCCATCCTCTGCCAAGGCTGTAGACGACCTACCATTCCTTCTGAAGAGTTTAACTCTGGGAACACCAATCACTTTTCCTGACAATCTCCTCAATTGTGGCCTTGTCTGCTTTGCCTGCTTTGAGTTAAGAGCAAAGAGTAGGCATCAGCTGAATACAGTATAACCAGGTATTGTGGCCGAGTGGTCTAAGGCGCTGGATTTAGGCTCCAGTCTCTCTGGAGGCGTGGGTTCAAATCCCACCACTGCCACAAAAGTGCAAACTTTGGTTTCACATGTCTGGGACTTCTGCAGATGCCCAAGAGCTAAGTTAGAAAGGAACTAATCTGAGTTCCCAGACATTTTGGCCACTAGGGGGGCAAGAAAGAAAGTCACTAATCTCTGGAGATAAATTCACCGTAATATGACTTTGCTCGTAATAGATGTCTACCCTCAGGTTTCACTTGACTATACATTCTGTACGTATGGCTAACAATTTGCACTGCATAAATACCTAATCTATAAAGAGTGTAGGTTCAATTCCATCTTGCATAAAAACTCAGAGCAGAGTGGCGCAGCGGAAGCGTGCTGGGCCCATAACCCAGAGGTCGATGGATCGAAACCATCCTCTGCTATCTCTATTGGCAAATCATGTATTCTAGTTCTCAGAACTTACTACAAAATCAATCTGCTATTGTTCCGATTTCATGATGTTTCCTATTGATGTCAAATACATGTAGTTTATGTCTTTATGGAGTTGTGGCCTCAAATGCCACCACTGCCAACACTGCTTCATGAATATGCCTTATACACATGTATTAGACCATGAACAAGCTATTTAAATCATGATTTACGACTCACTTCAGTCTCCCCTGGAGGCGTGGGTTCAAATCCCACCGCTGCCAGTTGAGGTTTTAGGTGCCAAATTCCAGTACTGAAACTTCAACACTAGCTCACTCCACTGGCGAGTTACCACAAGAGGCATATTCTGTGCCTGTGGACATAATCCATCCTCTGCCAAGGCTGTAGACGACCTACCATTCCTTCTGAAGAGTTTAACTCTGGGAACACCAATCACTTTTCCTGACAATCTCCTCAATTGTGGCCTTGTCTGCTTTGCCTGCTTTGAGTTAAGAGCAAAGAGTAGGCATCAGCTGAATACAGTATAACCAGGTATTGTGGCCGAGTGGTCTAAGGCGCTGGATTTAGGCTCCAGTCTCTCTGGAGGCGTGGGTTCAAATCCCACCACTGCCACAAAAGTGCAAACTTTGGTTTCACATGTCTGGGACTTCTGCAGATGCCCAAGAGCTAAGTTAGAAAGGAACTAATCTGACTTCCCAGACATTTTGGCCACTAGGGGGGCAAGAAAGAAAGTCACTAATCTCTGGAGATGAATTCACCGTAATATGACTTTGCTCGTAATAGATGTCTACCCTCAGGTTTCACTTCACTATACATTCTGTACGTATGGCTAACAATTTGCACTGCATAAATACCTAATCTATAAAGAGTGTAGGTTCAATTTCCATCTTGCATAAAAACTCAGAGCAGAGTGGCGCAGCGGAAGTGTGCTGGGCCCATAACCCAGAGGTCAATGGATCGAAACCATCCTCTGCTATATCTATTGGCAAATCATGTATTCTAGTTCTCAGAACTTACTACAACATCAATCTGCTATTGTTCCGATTTCATGATGTTTCCTATTGATGTCAAATACATGTAGTTTATGTCTTTATGGAGTTGTGGCCTCAAATGCCACCACTGCCAACACTGCTTCATGAATATGCCTTATACACATGTATTAGACCATGAACAAGCTATTTAAATCATGATTTACGACTCACTTCACAAACGATAGAAAAGTAGGATGAGTTGGAAACATGGCTTATATTGAAGGTCATCAACAAACTATTAACTATTAAGTACTTCTTAACCGATTGTGGTAGCGTGGCCGAGCGGTCTAAGGCGCTGCGTTCAGGTCGCAGTCTCCCCTGGAGGCGTGGGTTCAAATCCCACCGCTGCCAGTTGAGGTTTTAGGTGCCAAATTCCAGTACTGAAACTTCAACACTAGCTCACTCCACTGGCGAGTTACCACAAGAGGCATATTCTGTGCCTGTGGACATAATCCATCCTCTGCCAAGGCTGTAGACGACCTACCATTCCTTCTGAAGAGTTTAACTCTGGGAACACCAATCACTTTTCCTGACAATCTCCTCAATTGTGGCCTTGTCTGCTTTGCCTGCTTTGAAATAAGAGCAAAGAGTAGGCATCAGCTGAATACAGTATAACCAGGTAGTGTGGCCGAGTGGTCTAAGGCGCTGGATTTAGGCTCCAGTCTCTCTGGAGGCGTGGGTTCAAATCCCACCACTGCCACAAAAGTGCAAACTTTGGTTTCACATGTCTGGGACTTCTGCAGATGCCCAAGAGCTAAGTTAGAAAGGAACTAATCTGAGTTCCCAGACATTTTGGCCACTAGGGGGGCAAGAAAGAAAGTCACTAATCTCTGGAGATGAATTCACCGTAATATGACTTTGCTCGTAATAGATGTCTACCCTCAGGTTTCACTTGACTATACATTCTGTACGTATGGCTAACAATTTGCACTGCATAAATACCTAATCTATAAAGAGTGTAGGTTCAATTTCCATCTTGCATAAAAACTCAGAGCAGAGTGGCGCAGCGGAAGCGTGCTGGGCCCATAACCCAGAGGTCGATGGATCGAAACCATCCTCTGCTATCTCTATTGGCAAATCATGTATTCTAGTTCTCAGAACTTACTACAACATCAATCTGCTATCGTTCCGATTTCATGATGTTTCCTATTGATGTCAAATACATGTAGTTTATGTCTTTATGGAGTTGTGGCCTCAAATGCCACCACTGCCAACACTGCTTCATGAATATGCCTTATACACATGTATTAGACCATGAACAAGCTATTTAAATCATGATTTACGACTCACTTCACAAACGATAGAAAAGTAGGATGAGTTGGAAACATGGCTTATATTGAAGGTCATCAACAAACTATTAACTATTAAGTACTTCTTAACCGATTGTGGTAGCGTGGCCGAGCGGTCTAAGGAGCTGCGTTCAGGTCGCAGTCTCCCCTGGAGGCGTGGGTTCAAATCCCACCGCTGCCAGTTGAGGTTTTAGGTGCCAAATTCCAGTACTGAAACTTCAACACTAGCTCACTCCACTGGCGAGTTACCACAAGAGGCATATTCTGTGCCTGTGGACATAATCCATCCTCTGCCAAGGCTTTAGACGACCTACCATTCCTTCTGAAGAGTTTAACTCTGGGAACACCAATCACTTTTCCTGACAATCTCCTCAATTGTGGCCTTGTCTGCTTTGCCTGCTTTGAGTTAAGAGCAAAGAGTAGGCATCAGCTGAATACAGTATAACCAGGTATTGTGGCCGAGTGGTCTAAGGCGCTGGATTTAGGCTCCAGTCTCTCTGGAGGCGTGGCTTCAAATCCCACCACTGCCACAAAAGTGCAAACTTTGGTTTCACATGTCTGGGACTTCTGCAGATGCCCAAGAGCTAAGTTAGAAAGGAACTAATCTGAGTTCCCAGACATTTTGGCCACTAGGGGGGCAAGAAAGAAAGTCACTAATCTCTGGAGATGAATTCACCGTAATATGACTTTGCTCGTAATAGATGTCTACCCTCAGGTTTCACTTGACTATACATTCTGTACGTATGGCTAACAATTTGCACTGCATAAATACCTAATCTATAAAGAGTGTAGGTTCAATTTCCAACTTGCATAAAAACTCAGAGCAGAGTGGCGCAGCGGAAGCGTGCTGGGCCCATAACCCAGAGGTCGATGGTTCGAAACCATCCTCTGCTATATCTATTGGCAAATCATGTATTCTAGTTCTCAGAACTTACTACAACATCAATCTGCTATTGTTCCGATTTCATGATGTTTCCTATTGATGTCAAATACATGTAGTTTATGTCTTTATGGAGTTGTGGCCTCAAATGCCACCACTGCCAACACTGCTTCATGAATATGCCTTATACACATGTATTAGACCATGAACAAGCTATTTAAATCATGATTTACGACTCACTTCACAAACGATAGAAAAGTAGGATGAGTTGGAAACATGGCTTATATTGAAGGTCATCAACAAACTATTAACTATTAAGTACTTCTTAACCGATTGTGGTAGCGTGGCCGAGCGGTCTAAGGCGCTGCGTTCAGGTCGCAGTCTCCCCTGGAGGCGTGGGTTCAAATCCCACCGCTGCCAGTTGAGGTTTTAGGTGCCAAATTCCAGTACTGAAACTTCAACACTAGCTCACTCCACTGGCGAGTTACCACAAGAGGCATATTCTGTGCCTGTGGACATAATCCATCCTCTGCCAAGGCTGTAGACGACCTACCATTCCTTCTGAAGAGTTTAACTCTGGGAACACCAATCACTTTTCCTGACAATCTCCTCAATTGTGGCCTTGTCTGCTTTGCCTGCTTTGAGTTAAGAGCAAAGAGTAGGCATCAGCTGAATACAGTATAACCAGGTAGTGTGGCCGAGTGGTCTAAGGCGCTGGATTTAGGCTCCAGTCTCTCTGGAGGCGTGGGTTCAAATCCCACCACTGCCACAAAAGTGCAAACTTTGGTTTCACATGTCTGGGACTTCTGCAGATGCCCAAGAGCTAAGTTAGAAAGGAACTAATCTGAGTTCCCAGACATTTTGGCCACTAGGGGGGCAAGAAAGAAAGTCACTAATCTCTGGAGATGAATTCACCGTAATATGACTTTGCTCGTAATAGATGTCTACCCTCAGGTTTCACTTGACTATACATTCTGTACGTATGGCTAACAATTTGCACTGCATAAATACCTAATCTATAAAGAGTGTAGGTTCAATTTCCATCTTGCATAAAAACTCAGAGCAGAGTGGCGCAGCGGAAGCGTGCTGGGCCCATAACCCAGAGGTCGATGGATCGAAACCATCCTCTGCTATCTCTATTGGCAAATCATGTATTCTAGTTCTCAGAACTTACTACAACATCAATCTGCTATTGTTCCGATTTCATGATGTTTCCTATTGATGTCAAATACATGTAGTTTATGTCTTTATGGAGTTGTGGCCTCAAATGCCACCACTGCCAACACTGCTTCATGAATATGCCTTATACACATGTATTAGACCATGAACAAGCTATTTAAATCATGATTTACGACTCACTTCACAAACGATAGAAAAGTAGGATGAGTTGGAAACATGGCTTATATTGAAGGTCATCAACAAACTATTAACTATAAAGTACTTCTTAACCGATTGTGGTAGCGTGGCCGAGCGGTCTAAGGCGCTGCGTTCAGGTCGCAGTCTCCCCTGGAGGCGTGGGTTCAAATCCCACTGCTGCCAGTTGAGGTTTTAGGTGCCAAATTCCAGTACTGAAACTTCAACACTAGCTCACTCCACTGGCGAGTTACCACAAGAGGCATATTCTGTGCCTGTGGACATAATCCATCCTCTGCCAAGGCTGTAGACGACCTACCATTCCTTCTGAAGAGTTTAACTCTGGGAACACCAATCACTTTTCCTGACAATCTCCTCAATTGTGGCCTTGTCTGCTTTACCTGCTTTGAGTTAAGAGCAAAGAGTAGGCATCAGCTGAATACAGTATAACCAGGTATTGTGGCCGAGTGGTCTAAGGCGCTGGATTTAGGCTCCAGTCTCTCTGGAGGCGTGGCTTCAAATCCCACCACTGCCACAAAAGTGCAAACTTTGGTTTCACATGTCTGGGACTTCTGCAGATGCCCAAGAGCTAAGTTAGAAAGGAACTAATCTGAGTTCCCAGACATTTTGGCCACTAGGGGGGCAAGAAAGAAAGTCACTAATCTCTGGAGATGAATTCACCGTAATATGACTTTGCTCGTAATAGATGTCTACCCTCAGGTTTCACTTGACTATACATTCTGTACGTATGGCTAACAATTTGCACTGCATAAATACCTAATCTATAAAGAGTGTAGGTTCAATTTCCAACTTGCATAAAAACTCAGAGCAGAGTGGCGCAGCGGAAGCGTGCTGGGCCCATAACCCAGAGGTCGATGGTTCGAAACCATCCTCTGCTATATCTATTGGCAAATCATGTATTCTAGTTCTCAGAACTTACTACAACATCAATCTGCTATTGTTCCGATTTCATGATGTTTCCTATTGATGTCAAATACATGTAGTTTATGTCTTTATGGAGTTGTGGCCTCAAATGCCACCACTGCCAACACTGCTTCATGAATATGCCTTATACACATGTATTAGACCATGAACAAGCTATTTAAATCATGATTTACGACTCACTTCACAAACGATAGAAAAGTAGGATGAGTTGGAAACATGGCTTATATTGAAGGTCATCAACAAACTATTAACTATTAAGTACTTCTTAACCGATTGTGGTAGCGTGGCCGAGCGGTCTAAGGCGCTGCGTTCAGGTCGCAGTCTCCCCTGGAGGCGTGGGTTCAAATCCCACCGCTGCCAGTTGAGGTTTTAGGTGCCAAATTCCAGTACTGAAACTTCAACACTAGCTCACTCCACTGGCGAGTTACCACAAGAGGCATATTCTGTGCCTGTGGACATAATCCATCCTCTGCCAAGGCTGTAGACGACCTACCATTCCTTCTGAAGAGTTTAACTCTGGGAACACCAATCACTTTTCCTGACAATCTCCTCAATTGTGGCCTTGTCTGCTTTGCCTGCTTTGAGTTAAGAGCAAAGAGTAGGCATCAGCTGAATACAGTATAACCAGGTAGTGTGGCCGAGTGGTCTAAGGCGCTGGATTTAGGCTCCAGTCTCTCTGGAGGCGTGGGTTCAAATCCCACCACTGCCACAAAAGTGCAAACTTTGGTTTCACATGTCTGGGACTTCTGCAGATGCCCAAGAGTTAAGTTAGAAAGGAACTAATCTGAGTTCCCAGACATTTTGGCCACTAGGGGGGCAAGAAAGAAAGTCACTAATCTCTGGAGATGAATTCACCGTAATATGACTTTGCTCGTAATAGATGTCTACCCTCAGGTTTCACTTGACTATACATTCTGTACGTATGGCTAACAATTTGCACTGCATAAATACCTAATCTATAAAGAGTGTAGGTTCAATTTCCATCTTGCATAAAAACTCAGAGCAGAGTGGCGCAGCGGAAGCGTGCTGGGCCCATAACCCAGAGGTCGATGGATCGAAACCATCCTCTGCTATCTCTATTGGCAAATCATGTATTCTAGTTCTCAGAACTTACTACAACATCAATCTGCTATTGTTCCGATTTCATGATGTTTCCTATTGATGTCAAATACATGTAGTTTATGTCTTTATGGAGTTGTGGCCTCAAATGCCACCACTGCCAACACTGCTTCATGAATATGCCTTATACACATGTATTAGACCATGAACAAGCTATTTAAATCATGATTTACGACTCACTTCACAAACGATAGAAAAGTAGGATGAGTTGGAAACATGGCTTATATTGAAGGTCATCAACAAACTATTAACTATAAAGTACTTCTTAACCGATTGTGGTAGCGTGGCCGAGCGGTCTAAGGCGCTGCGTTCAGGTCGCAGTCTCCCCTGGAGGCGTGGGTTCAAATCCCACTGCTGCCAGTTGAGGTTTTAGGTGCCAAATTCCAGTACTGAAACTTCAACACTAGCTCACTCCACTGGCGAGTTACCACAAGAGGCATATTCTGTGCCTGTGGACATAATCCATCCTCTGCCAAGGCTGTAGACGACCTACCATTCCTTCTGAAGAGTTTAACTCTGGGAACACCAATCACTTTTCCTGACAATCTCCTCAATTGTGGCCTTGTCTGCTTTGCCTGCTTTGAGTTAAGAGCAAAGAGTAGGCATCAGCTGAATACAGTATAACCAGGTAGTGTGGCCGAGTGGTCTAAGGCGCTGGATTTAGGCTCCAGTCTCTCTGGAGGCGTGGGTTCAAATCCCACCACTGCCACAAAAGTGCAAACTTTGGTTTCACATGTCTGGGACTTCTGCAGATGCCCAAGAGCTAAGTTAGAAAGGAACTAATCTGAGTTCCCAGACATTTTGGCCACTAGGGGGGCAAGAAAGAAAGTCACTAATCTCTGGAGATGAATTCACCGTAATATGACTTTGCTCGTAATAGATGTCTACCCTCAGGTTTCACTTGACTATACATTCTGTACGTATGGCTAACAATTTGCACTGCATAAATACCTAATCTATAAAGAGTGTAGGTTCAATTTCCATCTTGCATAAAAACTCAGAGCAGAGTGGCGCAGCGGAAGCGTGCTGGGCCCATAACCCAGAGGTCGATGGATCGAAACCATCCTCTGCTATCTCTATTGGCAAATCATGTATTCTAGTTCTCAGAACTTACTACAACATCAATCTGCTATTGTTCCGATTTCATGATGTTTCCTATTGATGTCAAATACATGTAGTTTATGTCTTTATGGAGTTGTGGCCTCAAATGCCACCACTGCCAACACTGCTTCATGAATATGCCTTATACACATGTATTAGACCATGAACAAGCTATTTAAATCATGATTTACGACTCACTTCACAAACGATAGAAAAGTAGGATGAGTTGGAAACATGGCTTATATTGAAGGTCATCAACAAACTATTAACTATAAAGTACTTCTTAACCGATTGTGGTAGCGTGGCCGAGCGGTCTAAGGCGCTGCGTTCAGGTCGCAGTCTCCCCTGGAGGCGTGGGTTCAAATCCCACTGCTGCCAGTTGAGGTTTTAGGTGCCAAATTCCAGTACTGAAACTTCAACACTAGCTCACTCCACTGGCGAGTTACCACAAGAGGCATATTCTGTGCCTGTGGACATAATCCATCCTCTGCCAAGGCTGTAGACGACCTACCATTCCTTCTGAAGAGTTTAACTCTGGGAACACCAATCACTTTTCCTGACAATCTCCTCAATTGTGGCCTTGTCTGCTTTGCCTGCTTTGAGTTAAGAGCAAAGAGTAGGCATCAGCTGAATACAGTATAACCAGGTAGTGTGGCCGAGTGGTCTAAGGCGCTGGATTTAGGCTCCAGTCTCTCTGGAGGCGTGGGTTCAAATCCCACCACTGCCACAAAAGTGCAAACTTTGGTTTCACATGTCTGGGACTTCTGCAGATGCCCAAGAGCTAAGTTAGAAAGGAACTAATCTGAGTTCCCAGACATTTTGGCCACTAGGGGGGCAAGAAAGAAAGTCACTAATCTCTGGAGATGAATTCACCGTAATATGACTTTGCTCGTAATAGATGTCTACCCTCAGGTTTCACTTGACTATACATTCTGTACGTATGGCTAACAATTTGCACTGCATAAATACCTAATCTATAAAGAGTGTAGGTTCAATTTCCATCTTGCATAAAAACTCAGAGCAGAGTGGCGCAGCGGAAGCGTGCTGGGCCCATAACCCAGAGGTCGATGGATCGAAACCATCCTCTGCTATCTCTATTGGCAAATCATGTATTCTAGTTCTCAGAACTTACTACAACATCAATCTGCTATTGTTCCGATTTCATGATGTTTCCTATTGATGTCAAATACATGTAGTTTATGTCTTTATGGAGTTGTGGCCTCAAATGCCACCACTGCCAACACTGCTTCATGAATATGCCTTATACACATGTATTAGACCATGAACAAGCTATTTAAATCATGATTTACGACTCACTTCACAAACGATAGAAAAGTAGGATGAGTTGGAAACATGGCTTATATTGAAGGTCATCAACAAACTATTAACTATAAAGTACTTCTTAACCGATTGTGGTAGCGTGGCCGAGCGGTCTAAGGCGCTGCGTTCAGGTCGCAGTCTCCCCTGGAGGCGTGGGTTCAAATCCCACTGCTGCCAGTTGAGGTTTTAGGTGCCAAATTCCAGTACTGAAACTTCAACACTAGCTCACTCCACTGGCGAGTTACCACAAGAGGCATATTCTGTGCCTGTGGACATAATCCATCCTCTGCCAAGGCTGTAGACGACCTACCATTCCTTCTGAAGAGTTTAACTCTGGGAACACCAATCACTTTTCCTGACAATCTCCTCAATTGTGGCCTTGTCTGCTTTGCCTGCTTTGAGTTAAGAGCAAAGAGTAGGCATCAGCTGAATACAGTATAACCAGGTAGTGTGGCCGAGTGGTCTAAGGCGCTGGATTTAGGCTCCAGTCTCTCTGGAGGCGTGGGTTCAAATCCCACCACTGCCACAAAAGTGCAAACTTTGGTTTCACATGTCTGGGACTTCTGCAGATGCCCAAGAGCTAAGTTAGAAAGGAACTAATCTGAGTTCCCAGACATTTTGGCCACTAGGGGGGCAAGAAAGAAAGTCACTAATCTCTGGAGATGAATTCACCGTAATATGACTTTGCTCGTAATAGATGTCTACCCTCAGGTTTCACTTGACTATACATTCTGTACGTATGGCTAACAATTTGCACTGCATAAATACCTAATCTATAAAGAGTGTAGGTTCAATTCCATCTTGCATAAAAACTCAGAGCAGAGTGGCGCAGCGGAAGCGTGCTGGGCCCATAACCCAGAGGTCGATGGATCGAAACCATCCTCTGCTATCTCTATTGGCAAATCATGTATTCTAGTTCTCAGAACTTACTACAACATCAATCTGCTATTGTTCCGATTTCATGATGTTTCCTATTGATGTCAAATACATGTAGTTTATGTCTTTATGGAGTTGTGGCCTCAAATGCCACCACTGCCAACACTGCTTCATGAATATGCCTTATACACATGTATTAGACCATGAACAAGCTATTTAAATCATGATTTACGACTCACTTCACAAACGATAGAAAAGTAGGATGAGTTGGAAACATGGCTTATATTGAAGGTCATCAACAAACTATTAACTATTAAGTACTTCTTAACCGATTGTGGTAGCGTGGCCGAGCGGTCTAAGGCGCTGCGTTCAGGTCGCAGTCTCCCCTGGAGGCGTGGGTTCAAATCCCACCGCTGCCAGTTGAGGTTTTAGGTGCCAAATTCCAGTACTGAAACTTCAACACTAGCTCACTCCACTGGCGAGTTACCACAAGAGGCATATTCTGTGCCTGTGGACATAATCCATCCTCTGCCAAGGCTGTAGACGACCTACCATTCCTTCTGAAGAGTTTAACTCTGGGAACACCAATCACTTTTCCTGACAATCTCCTCAATTGTGGCCTTGTCTGCTTTGCCTGCTTTGAGTTAAGAGCAAAGAGTAGGCATCAGCTGAATACAGTATAACCAGGTAGTGTGGCCGAGTGGTCTAAGGCGCTGGATTTAGGCTCCAGTCTCTCTGGAGGCGTGGGTTCAGATCCCACCACTGCCACAAAAGTGCAAACTTTGGTTTCACATGTCTGGGACTTCTGCAGATGCCCAAGAGCTAAGTCAGAAAGGAACAAATCTGAGATCCCAGACATTTTGGCCACAAGGGGGGCAAGAAAGAAAGTCACTAATCTCTGGAGATGAATATACCGTAATATGACTTTGCTCGTAATAGATGTCTACCCTCAGGTTTCACTTGACTATACATTCTGTACATATGGTTAACAATTTGCAATGCATAAATACCTAATCTATAAAGAGTGTAGGTTCAATTTCCATCTTGCATAATAACTCAGAGCAGAGTGGCGCAGCGGAAGCGTGCTGGGCCCATAACCCAGAGGTCGATGGATCGAAACCATCCTCTGCTATCTCTATTGGCAAATCATGTATTCTAGTTCTCAGAACTTACTACAACATCAATCTGCTATCGTTCCGATTTCATGATGTTTCCTATTGATGTCAAATACATGTAGTTTATGTCTTTATGGAGTTGTGGCCTCAAATGCCACCACTGCCAACACTGCTTCATGAATATGCCTTATACACATGTATTAGACCATGAACAAGCTATTTAAATCATGATTTACGACTCACTTCACAAACGATAGAAAAGTAGGATGAGTTGGAAACATGGCTTATATTGAAGGTCATCAACAAACTATTAACTATTAAGTACTTCTTAACCGATTGTGGTAGCGTGGCCGAGCGGTCTAAGGAGCTGCGTTCAGGTCGCAGTCTCCCCTGGAGGCGTGGGTTCAAATCCCACCGCTGCCAGTTGAGGTTTTAGGTGCCAAATTCCAGTACTGAAACTTCAACACTAGCTCACTCCACTGGCGAGTTACCACAAGAGGCATATTCTGTGCCTGTGGACATAATCCATCCTCTGCCAAGGCTTTAGACGACCTACCATTCCTTCTGAAGAGTTTAACTCTGGGAACACCAATCACTTTTCCTGACAATCTCCTCAATTGTGGCCTTGTCTGCTTTGCCTGCTTTGAGTTAAGAGCAAAGAGTAGGCATCAGCTGAATACAGTATAACCAGGTATTGTGGCCGAGTGGTCTAAGGCGCTGGATTTAGGCTCCAGTCTCTCTGGAGGCGTGGGTTCAAATCCCACCACTGCCACAAAAGTGCAAACTTTGGTTTCACATGTCTGGGACTTCTGCAGATGCCCAAGAGCTAAGTTAGAAAGGAACTAATCTGAGTTCCCAGACATTTTGGCCACTAGGGGGGCAAGAAAGAAAGTCACTAATCTCTGGAGATGAATTCACCGTAATATGACTTTGCTCGTAATAGATGTCTACCCTCAGGTTTCACTTGACTATACATTCTGTACGTATGGCTAACAATTTGCACTGCATAAATACCTAATCTATAAAGAGTGTAGGTTCAATTTCCATCTTGCATAAAAACTCAGAGCAGAGTGGCGCAGCGGAAGCGTGCTGGGCCCATAACCCAGAGGTCGATGGATCGAAACCATCCTCTGCTATATCTATTGGCAAATCATGTATTCTAGTTCTCAGAACTTACTACAACATCAATCTGCTATTGTTCCGATTTCATGATGTTTCCTATTGATGTCAAATACATGTAGTTTATGTCTTTATGGAGTTGTGGCCTCAAATGCCACCACTGCCAACACTGCTTCATGAATATGCCTTATACACATGTATTAGACCATGAACAAGCTATTTAAATCATGATTTACGACTCACTTCACAAACGATAGAAAAGTAGGATGAGTTGGAAACATGGCTTATATTGAAGGTCATCAACAAACTATTAACTATTAAGTACTTCTTAACAGATTGTGGTAGCGTGGCCGAGCGGTCTAAGGCGCTGCGTTCAGGTCGCAGTCTCCCCTGGAGGCGTGGGTTCAAATCCCACCGCTGCCAGTTGAGGTTTTAGGTGCCAAATTCCAGTACTGAAACTTCAACACTAGCTCACTCCACTGGCGAGTTACCACAAGAGGCATATTCTGTGCCTGTGGACATAATCCATCCTCTGCCAAGGCTGTAGACGACCTACCATTCCTTCTGAAGAGTTTAACTCTGGGAACACCAATCACTTTTCCTGACAATCTCCTCAATTGTGGCCTTGTCTGCTTTGCCTGCTTTGAGTTAAGAGCAAAGAGTAGGCATCAGCTGAATACAGTATAACCAGGTAGTGTGGCCGAGTGGTCTAAGGCGCTGGATTTAGGCTCCAGTCTCTCTGGAGGCGTGGGTTCAAATCCCACCACTGCCACAAAAGTGCAAACTTTGGTTTCACATGTCTGGGACTTCTGCAGATGCCCAAGAGCTAAGTTAGAAAGGAACTAATCTGAGTTCCCAGACATTTTGGCCACTAGGGGGGCAAGAAAGAAAGTCACTAATCTCTGGAGATGAATTCACCGTAATATGACTTTGCTCGTAATAGATGTCTACCCTCAGGTTTCACTTGACTATACATTCTGTACGTATGGCTAACAATTTGCACTGCATAAATACCTAATCTATAAAGAGTGTAGGTTCAATTTCCATCTTGCATAAAAACTCAGAGCAGAGTGGCGCAGCGGAAGCGTGCTGGGCCCATAACCCAGAGGTCGATGGATCGAAACCATCCTCTGCTATCTCTATTGGCAAATCATGTATTCTAGTTCTCAGAACTTACTACAACATCAATCTGCTATTGTTCCGATTTCATGATGTTTCCTATTGATGTCAAATACATGTAGTTTATGTCTTTATGGAGTTGTGGCCTCAAATGCCACCACTGCCAACACTGCTTCATGAATATGCCTTATACACATGTATTAGACCATGAACAAGCTATTTAAATCATGATTTACGACTCACTTCACAAACGATAGAAAAGTAGGATGAGTTGGAAACATGGCTTATATTGAAGGTCATCAACAAACTATTAACTATAAAGTACTTCTTAACCGATTGTGGTAGCGTGGCCGAGCGGTCTAAGGCGCTGCGTTCAGGTCGCAGTCTCCCCTGGAGGCGTGGGTTCAAATCCCACTGCTGCCAGTTGAGGTTTTAGGTGCCAAATTCCAGTACTGAAACTTCAACACTAGCTCACTCCACTGGCGAGTTACCACAAGAGGCATATTCTGTGCCTGTGGACATAATCCATCCTCTGCCAAGGCTGTAGACGACCTACCATTCCTTCTGAAGAGTTTAACTCTGGGAACACCAATCACTTTTCCTGACAATCTCCTCAATTGTGGCCTTGTCTGCTTTGCCTGCTTTGAGTTAAGAGCAAAGAGTAGGCATCAGCTGAATACAGTATAACCAGGTAGTGTGGCCGAGTGGTCTAAGGCGCTGGATTTAGGCTCCAGTCTCTCTGGAGGCGTGGGTTCAAATCCCACCACTGCCACAAAAGTGCAAACTTTGGTTTCACATGTCTGGGACTTCTGCAGATGCCCAAGAGCTAAGTTAGAAAGGAACTAATCTGAGTTCCCAGACATTTTGGCCACTAGGGGGGCAAGAAAGAAAGTCACTAATCTCTGGAGATGAATTCACCGTAATATGACTTTGCTCGTAATAGATGTCTACCCTCAGGTTTCACTTGACTATACATTCTGTACGTATGGCTAACAATTTGCACTGCATAAATACCTAATCTATAAAGAGTGTAGGTTCAATTCCATCTTGCATAAAAACTCAGAGCAGAGTGGCGCAGCGGAAGCGTGCTGGGCCCATAACCCAGAGGTCGATGGATCGAAACCATCCTCTGCTATCTCTATTGGCAAATCATGTATTCTAGTTCTCAGAACTTACTACAACATCAATCTGCTATTGTTCCGATTTCATGATGTTTCCTATTGATGTCAAATACATGTAGTTTATGTCTTTATGGAGTTGTGGCCTCAAATGCCACCACTGCCAACACTGCTTCATGAATATGCCTTATACACATGTATTAGACCATGAACAAGCTATTTAAATCATGATTTACGACTCACTTCACAAACGATAGAAAAGTAGGATGAGTTGGAAACATGGCTTATATTGAAGGTCATCAACAAACTATTAACTATTAAGTACTTCTTAACCGATTGTGGTAGCGTGGCCGAGCGGTCTAAGGCGCTGCGTTCAGGTCGCAGTCTCCCCTGGAGGCGTGGGTTCAAATCCCACCGCTGCCAGTTGAGGTTTTAGGTGCCAAATTCCAGTACTGAAACTTCAACACTAGCTCACTCCACTGGCGAGTTACCACAAGAGGCATATTCTGTGCCTGTGGACATAATCCATCCTCTGCCAAGGCTGTAGACGACCTACCATTCCTTCTGAAGAGTTTAACTCTGGGAACACCAATCACTTTTCCTGACAATCTCCTCAATTGTGGCCTTGTCTGCTTTGCCTGCTTTGAGTTAAGAGCAAAGAGTAGGCATCAGCTGAATACAGTATAACCAGGTAGTGTGGCCGAGTGGTCTAAGGCGCTGGATTTAGGCTCCAGTCTCTCTGGAGGCGTGGGTTCAGATCCCACCACTGCCACAAAAGTGCAAACTTTGGTTTCACATGTCTGGGACTTCTGCAGATGCCCAAGAGCTAAGTCAGAAAGGAACAAATCTGAGATCCCAGACATTTTGGCCACAAGGGGGGCAAGAAAGAAAGTCACTAATCTCTGGAGATGAATATACCGTAATATGACTTTGCTCGTAATAGATGTCTACCCTCAGGTTTCACTTGACTATACATTCTGTACATATGGTTAACAATTTGCAATGCATAAATACCTAATCTATAAAGAGTGTAGGTTCAATTTCCATCTTGCATAATAACTCAGAGCAGAGTGGCGCAGCGGAAGCGTGCTGGGCCCATAACCCAGAGGTCGATCGATCGAAACCATCCTCTGCTATCTCTATTGGCAAATCATGTATTCTAGTTCTCAGAACTTACTACAACATCAATCTGCTATCGTTCCGATTTCATGATGTTTCCTATTGATGTCAAATACATGTAGTTTATGTCTTTATGGAGTTGTGGCCTCAAATGCCACCACTGCCAACACTGCTTCATGAATATGCCTTATACACATGTATTAGACCATGAACAAGCTATTTAAATCATGATTTACGACTCACTTCACAAACGATAGAAAAGTAGGATGAGTTGGAAACATGGCTTATATTGAAGGTCATCAACAAACTATTAACTATTAAGTACTTCTTAACCGATTGTGGTAGCGTGGCCGAGCGGTCTAAGGAGCTGCGTTCAGGTCGCAGTCTCCCCTGGAGGCGTGGGTTCAAATCCCACCGCTGCCAGTTGAGGTTTTAGGTGCCAAATTCCAGTACTGAAACTTCAACACTAGCTCACTCCACTGGCGAGTTACCACAAGAGGCATATTCTGTGCCTGTGGACATAATCCATCCTCTGCCAAGGCTTTAGACGACCTACCATTCCTTCTGAAGAGTTTAACTCTGGGAACACCAATCACTTTTCCTGACAATCTCCTCAATTGTGGCCTTGTCTGCTTTGCCTGCTTTGAGTTAAGAGCAAAGAGTAGGCATCAGCTGAATACAGTATAACCAGGTATTGTGGCCGAGTGGTCTAAGGCGCTGGATTTAGGCTCCAGTCTCTCTGGAGGCGTGGGTTCAAATCCCACCACTGCCACAAAAGTGCAAACTTTGGTTTCACATGTCTGGGACTTCTGCAGATGCCCAAGAGCTAAGTTAGAAAGGAACTAATCTGAGTTCCCAGACATTTTGGCCACTAGGGGGGCAAGAAAGAAAGTCACTAATCTCTGGAGATGAATTCACCGTAATATGACTTTGCTCGTAATAGATGTCTACCCTCAGGTTTCACTTGACTATACATTCTGTACGTATGGCTAACAATTTGCACTGCATAAATACCTAATCTATAAAGAGTGTAGGTTCAATTTCCATCTTGCATAAAAACTCAGAGCAGAGTGGCGCAGCGGAAGCGTGCTGGGCCCATAACCCAGAGGTCGATGGATCGAAACCATCCTCTGCTATATCTATTGGCAAATCATGTATTCTAGTTCTCAGAACTTACTACAACATCAATCTGCTATTGTTCCGATTTCATGATGTTTCCTATTGATGTCAAATACATGTAGTTTATGTCTTTATGGAGTTGTGGCCTCAAATGCCACCACTGCCAACACTGCTTCATGAATATGCCTTATACACATGTATTAGACCATGAACAAGCTATTTAAATCATGATTTACGACTCACTTCACAAACGATAGAAAAGTAGGATGAGTTGGAAACATGGCTTATATTGAAGGTCATCAACAAACTATTAACTATTAAGTACTTCTTAACAGATTGTGGTAGCGTGGCCGAGCGGTCTAAGGCGCTGCGTTCAGGTCGCAGTCTCCCCTGGAGGCGTGGGTTCAAATCCCACCGCTGCCAGTTGAGGTTTTAGGTGCCAAATTCCAGTACTGAAACTTCAACACTAGCTCACTCCACTGGCGAGTTACCACAAGAGGCATATTCTGTGCCTGTGGACATAATCCATCCTCTGCCAAGGCTGTAGACGACCTACCATTCCTTCTGAAGAGTTTAACTCTGGGAACACCAATCACTTTTCCTGACAATCTCCTCAATTGTGGCCTTGTCTGCTTTGCCTGCTTTGAGTTAAGAGCAAAGAGTAGGCATCAGCTGAATACAGTATAACCAGGTAGTGTGGCCGAGTGGTCTAAGGCGCTGGATTTAGGCTCCAGTCTCTCTGGAGGCGTGGGTTCAAATCCCACCACTGCCACAAAAGTGCAAACTTTGGTTTCACATGTCTGGGACTTCTGCAGATGCCCAAGAGCTAAGTTAGAAAGGAACTAATCTGAGTTCCCAGACATTTTGGCCACTAGGGGGGCAAGAAAGAAAGTCACTAATCTCTGGAGATGAATTCACCGTAATATGACTTTGCTCGTAATAGATGTCTACCCTCAGGTTTCACTTGACTATACATTCTGTACGTATGGCTAACAATTTGCACTGCATAAATACCTAATCTATAAAGAGTGTAGGTTCAATTTCCATCTTGCATAAAAACTCAGAGCAGAGTGGCGCAGCGGAAGCGTGCTGGGCCCATAACCCAGAGGTCGATGGATCGAAACCATCCTCTGCTATCTCTATTGGCAAATCATGTATTCTAGTTCTCAGAACTTACTACAACATCAATCTGCTATTGTTCCGATTTCATGATGTTTCCTATTGATGTCAAATACATGTAGTTTATGTCTTTATGGAGTTGTGGCCTCAAATGCCACCACTGCCAACACTGCTTCATGAATATGCCTTATACACATGTATTAGACCATGAACAAGCTATTTAAATCATGATTTACGACTCACTTCACAAACGATAGAAAAGTAGGATGAGTTGGAAACATGGCTTATATTGAAGGTCATCAACAAACTATTAACTATAAAGTACTTCTTAACCGATTGTGGTAGCGTGGCCGAGCGGTCTAAGGCGCTGCGTTCAGGTCGCAGTCTCCCCTGGAGGCGTGGGTTCAAATCCCACTGCTGCCAGTTGAGGTTTTAGGTGCCAAATTCCAGTACTGAAACTTCAACACTAGCTCACTCCACTGGCGAGTTACCACAAGAGGCATATTCTGTGCCTGTGGACATAATCCATCCTCTGCCAAGGCTGTAGACGACCTACCATTCCTTCTGAAGAGTTTAACTCTGGGAACACCAATCACTTTTCCTGACAATCTCCTCAATTGTGGCCTTGTCTGCTTTGCCTGCTTTGAGTTAAGAGCAAAGAGTAGGCATCAGCTGAATACAGTATAACCAGGTAGTGTGGCCGAGTGGTCTAAGGCGCTGGATTTAGGCTCCAGTCTCTCTGGAGGCGTGGGTTCAAATCCCACCACTGCCACAAAAGTGCAAACTTTGGTTTCACATGTCTGGGACTTCTGCAGATGCCCAAGAGCTAAGTTAGAAAGGAACTAATCTGAGTTCCCAGACATTTTGGCCACTAGGGGGGCAAGAAAGAAAGTCACTAATCTCTGGAGATGAATTCACCGTAATATGACTTTGCTCGTAATAGATGTCTACCCTCAGGTTTCACTTGACTATACATTCTGTACGTATGGCTAACAATTTGCACTGCATAAATACCTAATCTATAAAGAGTGTAGGTTCAATTCCATCTTGCATAAAAACTCAGAGCAGAGTGGCGCAGCGGAAGCGTGCTGGGCCCATAACCCAGAGGTCGATGGATCGAAACCATCCTCTGCTATCTCTATTGGCAAATCATGTATTCTAGTTCTCAGAACTTACTACAACATCAATCTGCTATTGTTCCGATTTCATGATGTTTCCTATTGATGTCAAATACATGTAGTTTATGTCTTTATGGAGTTGTGGCCTCAAATGCCACCACTGCCAACACTGCTTCATGAATATGCCTTATACACATGTATTAGACCATGAACAAGCTATTTAAATCATGATTTACGACTCACTTCACAAACGATAGAAAAGTAGGATGAGTTGGAAACATGGCTTATATTGAAGGTCATCAACAAACTATTAACTATTAAGTACTTCTTAACCGATTGTGGTAGCGTGGCCGAGCGGTCTAAGGCGCTGCGTTCAGGTCGCAGTCTCCCCTGGAGGCGTGGGTTCAAATCCCACCGCTGCCAGTTGAGGTTTTAGGTGCCAAATTCCAGTACTGAAACTTCAACACTAGCTCACTCCACTGGCGAGTTACCACAAGAGGCATATTCTGTGCCTGTGGACATAATCCATCCTCTGCCAAGGCTTTAGACGACCTACCATTCCTTCTGAAGAGTTTAACTCTGGGAACACCAATCACTTTTCCTGACAATCTCCTCAATTGTGGCCTTGTCTGCTTTGCCTGCTTTGAGTTAAGAGCAAAGAGTAGGCATCAGCTGAATACAGTATAACCAGGTATTGTGGCCGAGTGGTCTAAGGCGCTGGATTTAGGCTCCAGTCTCTCTGGAGGCGTGGGTTCAAATCCCACCACTGCCACAAAAGTGCAAACTTTGGTTTCACATGTCTGGGACTTCTGCAGATGCCCAAGAGCTAAGTTAGAAAGGAACTAATCTGAGTTCCCAGACATTTTGGCCACTAGGGGGGCAAGAAAGAAAGTCACTAATCTCTGGAGATGAATTCACCGTAATATGACTTTGCTCGTAATAGATGTCTACCCTCAGGTTTCACTTGACTATACATTCTGTACGTATGGCTAACAATTTGCACTGCATAAATACCTAATCTATAAAGAGTGTAGGTTCAATTTCCATCTTGCATAAAAACTCAGAGCAGAGTGGCGCAGCGGAAGCGTGCTGGGCCCATAACCCAGAGGTCGATGGATCGAAACCATCCTCTGCTATATCTATTGGCAAATCATGTATTCTAGTTCTCAGAACTTACTACAACATCAATCTGCTATTGTTCCGATTTCATGATGTTTCCTATTGATGTCAAATACATGTAGTTTATGTCTTTATGGAGTTGTGGCCTCAAATGCCACCACTGCCAACACTGCTTCATGAATATGCCTTATACACATGTATTAGACCATGAACAAGCTATTTAAATCATGATTTACGACTCACTTCACAAACGATAGAAAAGTAGGATGAGTTGGAAACATGGCTTATATTGAAGGTCATCAACAAACTATTAACTATTAAGTACTTCTTAACTGATTGTGGTAGCGTGGCCGAGCGGTCTAAGGCGCTGCGTTCAGGTCGCAGTCTCCCCTGGAGGCGTGGGTTCAAATCCCACCGCTGCCAGTTGAGGTTTTAGGTGCCAAATTCCAGTACTGAAACTTCAACACTAGCTCACTCCACTGGCGAGTTACCACAAGAGGCATATTCTGTGCCTGTGGACATAATCCATCCTCTGCCAAGGCTGTAGACGACCTACCATTCCTTCTGAAGAGTTTAACTCTGGGAACACCAATCACTTTTCCTGACAATCTCCTCAATTGTGGCCTTGTCTGCTTTGCCTGCTTTGAGTTAAGAGCAAAGAGTAGGCATCAGCTGAATACAGTATAACCAGGTAGTGTGGCCGAGTGGTCTAAGGCGCTGGATTTAGGCTCCAGTCTCTCTGGAGGCGTGGGTTCAAATCCCACCACTGCCACAAAAGTGCAAACTTTGGTTTCACATGTCTGGGACTTCTGCAGATGCCCAAGAGCTAAGTTAGAAAGGAACTAATCTGAGTTCCCAGACATTTTGGCCACTAGGGGGGCAAGAAAGAAAGTCACTAATCTCTGGAGATGAATTCACCGTAATATGACTTTGCTCGTAATAGATGTCTACCCTCAGGTTTCACTTGACTATACATTCTGTACGTATGGCTAACAATTTGCACTGCATAAATACCTAATCTATAAAGAGTGTAGGTTCAATTTCCATCTTGCATAAAAACTCAGAGCAGAGTGGCGCAGCGGAAGCGTGCTGGGCCCATAACCCAGAGGTCGATGGATCGAAACCATCCTCTGCTATCTCTATTGGCAAATCATGTATTCTAGTTCTCAGAACTTACTACAACATCAATCTGCTATTGTTCCGATTTCATGATGTTTCCTATTGATGTCAAATACATGTAGTTTATGTCTTTATGGAGTTGTGGCCTCAAATGCCACCACTGCCAACACTGCTTCATGAATATGCCTTATACACATGTATTAGACCATGAACAAGCTATTTAAATCATGATTTACGACTCACTTCACAAACGATAGAAAAGTAGGATGAGTTGGAAACATGGCTTATATTGAAGGTCATCAACAAACTATTAACTATTAAGTACTTCTTAACCGATTGTGGTAGCGTGGCCGAGCGGTCTAAGGCGCTGAGTTCAGGTCGCAGTCTCCCCTGGAGGCGTGGGTTCAAATCCCACCGCTGCCAGTTGAGGTTTTAGGTGCCAAATTCCAGTACTGAAACTTCAACACTAGCTCACTCCACTGGCGAGTTACCACAAGAGGCATATTCTGTGCCTGTGGACATAATCCATCCTCTGCCAAGGCTGTAGACGACCTACCATTCCTTCTGAAGAGTTTAACTCTGGGAACACCAATCACTTTTCCTGACAATCTCCTCAATTGTGGCCTTGTCTGCTTTGCCTGCTTTGAGTTAAGAGCAAAGAGTAGGCATCAGCTGAATACAGTATAACCAGGTAGTGTGGCCGAGTGGTCTAAGGCGCTGGATTTAGGCTCCAGTCTCTCTGGAGGCGTGGGTTCAAATCCCACCACTGCCACAAAAGTGCAAACTTTGGTTTCACATGTCTGGGACTTCTGCAGATGCCCAAGAGCTAAGTTAGAAAGGAACTAATCTGAGTCCCCAGACATTTTGGCCACTAGGGGGGCAAGAAAGAAAGTCACTAATCTCTGGAGATGAATTCACCGTAATATGACTTTGCTCGTAATAGATGTCTACCCTCAGGTTTCACTTGACTATACATTCTGTACGTATGGCTAACAATTTGCACTGCATAAATACCTAATCTATAAAGAGTGTAGGTTCAATTCCATCTTGCATAAAAACTCAGAGCAGAGTGGCGCAGCGGAAGCGTGCTGGGCCCATAACCCAGAGGTCGATGGATCGAAACCATCCTCTGCTATCTCTATTGGCAAATCATGTATTCTAGTTCTCAGAACTTACTACAACATCAATCTGCTATTGTTCCGATTTCATGATGTTTCCTATTGATGTCAAATACATGTAGTTTATGTCTTTATGGAGTTGTGGCCTCAAATGCCACCACTGCCAACACTGCTTCATGAATATGCCTTATACACATGTATTAGACCATGAACAAGCTATTTAAATCATGATTTACGACTCACTTCACAAACGATAGAAAAGTAGGATGAGTTGGAAACATGGCTTATATTGAAGGTCATCAACAAACTATTAACTATTAAGTACTTCTTAACCGATTGTGGTAGCGTGGCCGAGCGGTCTAAGGCGCTGCGTTCAGGTCGCAGTCTCCCCTGGAGGCGTGGGTTCAAATCCCACCGCTGCCAGTTGAGGTTTTAGGTGCCAAATTCCAGTACTGAAACTTCAACACTAGCTCACTCCACTGGCGAGTTACCACAAGAGGCATATTCTGTGCCTGTGGACATAATCCATCCTCTGCCAAGGCTGTAGACGACCTACCATTCCTTCTGAAGAGTTTAACTCTGGGAACACCAATCACTTTTCCTGACAATCTCCTCAATTGTGGCCTTGTCTGCTTTGCCTGCTTTGAGTTAAGAGCAAAGAGTAGGCATCAGCTGAATACAGTATAACCAGGTAGTGTGGCCGAGTGGTCTAAGGCGCTGGATTTAGGCTCCAGTCTCTCTGGAGGCGTGGGTTCAAATCCCACCACTGCCACAAAAGTGCAAACTTTGGTTTCACATGTCTGGGACTTCTGCAGATGCCCAAGAGCTAAGTCAGAAAGGAACTAATCTGAGATCCCAGACATTATGGCCACTAGGGGGGCAAGAAAGAAAGTCACTAATCTCTGGAGATGAATATACCGTAATATGACTTTGCTCGTAATAGATGTCTACCCTCAGGTTTCACTTGACTATACATTCTGTACATATGGTTAACAATTTGCAATGCATAAATACCTAATCTATAAAGAGTGTAGGTTCAATTTCCATCTTGCATAATAACTCAGAGCAGAGTGGCGCAGCGGAAGCGTGCTGGGCCCATAACCCAGAGGTCGATGGATCGAAACCATCCTCTGCTATCTCTATTGGCAAATCATGTATTCTAGTTCTCAGAACTTACTACAACATCAATCTGCTATCGTTCCGATTTCATGAGGTTTCCTATTGATGTCAAATACATGTAGTTTATGTCTTTATGGAGTTGTGGCCTCAAATGCCACCACTGCCAACACTGCTTCATGAATATGCCTTATACACATGTATTAGACCATGAACAAGCTATTTAAATCATGATTTACGACTCACTTCACAAACGATAGAAAAGTAGGATGAGTTGGAAACATGGCTTATATTGAAGGTCATCAACAAACTATTAACTATTAAGTACTTCTTTACCGATTGTGGTACCGTGGCCGAGCGGTCTAAGGCGCTGCGTTCAGGTCGCAGTCTCCCCTGGAGGCGTGGGTTCAAATCCCACCGCTGCCAGTTGAGGTTTTAGGTGCCAAATTCCAGTACTGAAACTTCAACACTAGCTCACTCCACTGGCGAGTTACCACAAGAGGCATATTCTGTGCCTGTGGACATAATCCATCCTCTGCCAAGGCTGTAGACGACCTACCATTCCTTCTGAAGAGTTTAACTCTGGGAACACCAATCACTTTTCCTGACAATCTCCTCAATTGTGGCCTTGTCTGCTTTGCCTGCTTTGAGTTAAGAGCAAAGAGTAGGCATCAGCTGAATACAGTATAACCAGGTATTGTGGCCGAGTGGTCTAAGGCGCTGGATTTAGGCTCCAGTCTCTCTGGAGGCGTGGGTTCAAATCCCACCACTGCCACAAAAGTGCAAACTTTGGTTTCACATGTCTGGGACTTCTGCAGATGCCCAAGAGCTAAGTTAGAAAGGAACTAATCTGAGTTCCCAGACATTTTGGCCACTAGGGGGGCAAGAAAGAAAGTCACTAATCTCTGGAGATGAATTCACCGTAATATGACTTTGCTCGTAATAGATGTCTACCCTCAGGTTTCACTTGACTATACATTCTGTACGTATGGCTAACAATTTGCACTGCATAAATACCTAATCTATAAAGAGTGTAGGTTCAATTACCATCTTGCATAAAAACTCAGAGCAGAGTGGCGCAGCGGAAGCGTGCTGGGCCCGTAACCCAGAGGTCGATGGATCGAAACCATCCTCTGCTATCTCTATTGGCAAATCATGTATTCTAGTTCTCAGAACTTACTACAACATCAATCTGCTATCGTTCCGATTTCATGATGTTTCCTATTGATGTCAAATACATGTAGTTTATGTCTTTATGGAGTTGTGGCCTCAAATGCCACCACTGCCAACACTGCTTCATGAATATGCCTTACACACATGTATTAGACCATGAACAAGCTATTTAAATCATGATTTACGACTCACTTCACAAACGATAGAAAAGTAGGATGAGTTGGAAACATGGCTTATATTGAAGGTCATCAACAAACTATTAACTATTAAGTACTTCTTAACCTATTGTGGTAGCGTGGCCGAGCGGTCTAAGGAGCTGCGTTCAGGTCGCAGTCTCCCCTGGAGGCGTGGGTTCAAATCCCACCGCTGCCAGTTGAGGTTTTAGGTGCCAAATTCCAGTACTGAAACTTCAACACTAGCTCACTCCACTGGCGAGTTACCACAAGAGGCATATTCTGTGCCTGTGGACATAATCCATCCTCTGCCAAGGCTTTAGACGACCTACCATTCCTTCTGAAGAGTTTAACTCTGGGAACACCAATCACTTTTCCTGACAATCTCCTCAATTGTGGCCTTGTCTGCTTTGCCTGCTTTGAGTTAAGAGCAAAGAGTAGGCATCAGCTGAATACAGTATAACCAGGTATTGTGGCCGAGTGGTCTAAGGCGCTGGATTTAGGCTCCAGTCTCTCTGGAGGCGTGGGTTCAAATCCCACCACTGCCACAAAAGTGCAAACTTTGGTTTCACATGTCTGGGACTTCTGCAGATGCCCAAGAGCTAAGTTAGAAAAGAACTAATCTGAGTTCCCAGACATTTTGGCCACTAGGGGGGCAAGAAAGAAAGTCACTAATCTCTGGAGATGAATTCACCGTAATATGACTTTGCTCGTAATAGATGTCTACCCTCAGGTTTCACTTGACTATACATTCTGTACGTATGGCTAACAATTTGCACTGCATAAATACCTAATCTATAAAGAGTGTAGGTTCAATTTCCATCTTGCATAAAAACTCAGAGCAGAGTGGCGCAGCGGAAGCGTGCTGGGCCCATAACCCAGAGGTCGATGGATCGAAACCATCCTCTGCTATATCTATTGGCAAATCATGTATTCTAGTTCTCAGAACTTACTACAACATCAATCTGCTATCGTTCCGATTTCATGATGTTTCCTATTGATGTCAAATACATGTAGTTTATGTCTTTATGGAGTTGTGGCCTCAAATGCCACCACTGCCAACACTGCTTCATGAATATGCCTTACACACATGTATTAGACCATGAACAAGCTATTTAAATCATGATTTACGACTCACTTCACAAACGATAGAAAAGTAGGATGAGTTGGAAACATGGCTTATATTGAAGGTCATCAACAAACTATTAACTATTAAGTACTTCTTAACCTATTGTGGTAGCGTGGCCGAGCGGTCTAAGGAGCTGCGTTCAGGTCGCAGTCTCCCCTGGAGGCGTGGGTTCAAATCCCACCGCTGCCAGTTGAGGTTTTAGGTGCCAAATTCCAGTACTGAAACTTCAACACTAGCTCACTCCACTGGCGAGTTACCACAAGAGGCATATTCTGTGCCTGTGGACATAATCCATCCTCTGCCAAGGCTGTAGACGACCTACCATTCCTTCTGAAGAGTTTAACTCTGGGAACACCAATCACTTTTCCTGACAATCTCCTCAATTGTGGCCTTGTCTGCTTTGCCTGCTTTGAGTTAAGAGCAAAGAGTAGGCATCAGCTGAATACAGTATAACCAGGTAGTGTGGCCGAGTGGTCTAAGGCGCTGGATTTAGGCTCCAGTCTCTCTGGAGGCGTGGGTTCAAATCCCACCACTGCCACAAAAGTGCAAACTTTGGTTTCACATGTCTGGGACTTCTGCAGATGCCCAAGAGCTAAGTCAGAAAGGAACTAATCTGAGTTCCCAGACATTTTGGCCACTAGGGGGGCAAGAAAGAAAGTCACTAATCTCTGGAGATGAATATACCGTAATATGACTTTGCTCGTAATAGATGTCTACCCTCAGGTTTCACTTGACTATACATTCTGTACATATGGTTAACAATTTGCAATGCATAAATACCTAATCTATAAAGAGTGTAGGTTCAATTTCCATCTTGCATAATAACTCAGAGCAGAGTGGCGCAGCGGAAGCGTGCTGGGCCCATAACCCAGAGGTCGATGGATCGAAACCATCCTCTGCTATCTCTATTGGCAAATCATGTATTCTAGTTCTCAGAACTTACTACAACATCAATCTGCTATCGTTCCGATTTCATGAGGTTTCCTATTGATGTCAAATACATGTAGTTTATGTCTTTATGGAGTTGTGGCCTCAAATGCCACCACTGCCAACACTGCTTCATGAATATGCCTTATACACATGTATTAGACCATGAACAAGCTATTTAAATCATGATTTACGACTCACTTCACAAACGATAGAAAAGTAGGATGAGTTGGAAACATGGCTTATATTGAAGGTCATCAACAAACTATGAACTATTAAGTACTTCTTAACCGATTGTGGTAGCGTGGCCGAGCGGTCTAAGGCGCTGCGTTCAGGTCGCAGTCTCCCCTGGAGGCGTGCGTTCAAATCCCACCGCTGCCAGTTGAGGTTTTAGGTGCCAAATTCCAGTACTGAAACTTCAACACTAGCTCACTCCACTGGCGAGTTACCACAAGAGGCATATTCTGTGCCTGTGGACATAATCCATCCTCTGCCAAGGCTGTAGACGACCTATCATTCCTTCTGAAGAGTTTCACTCTGGGAACACCAATCACTTTTCCTGACAATCTCCTCAATTGTGGCCTTGTCTGCTTTGCCTGCTTTGAGTTAAGAGCAAAGAGTAGGCATCAGCTGAATACAGTATAACCAGGTAGTGTGGCCGAGTGGTCTAAGGCGCTGGATTTAGGCTCCAGTCTCTCTGGAGGCGTGGGTTCAAATCCCACCACTGCCACAAAAGTGCAAACTTTGCTTTCACATGTCTGGGACTTCTGCAGATGCCCAAGAGCTAAGTTAGAAAGGAACTAATCTGAGTTCCCAGACATTTTGGCCACTAGGGGGGCAAGAAAGAAAGTCACTAATCTCTGGAGATGAATTCACCGTAATATGACTTTGCTCGTAATAGATGTCTACCCTCAGGTTTCACTTGACTATACATTCTGTACGTATGGCTAACAATTTGCACTGCATAAATACCTAATCTATAAAGAGTGTAGGTTCAATTTCCATCTTGCATAATAACTCAGAGCAGAGTGGCGCAGCGGAAGCGTGCTGGGCCCATAACCCAGAGGTCGATGTATCGAAACCATCCTCTGCTATCTCTATTGGCAAATCATGTATTCTAGTTCTCAGAACTTACTACAACATCAATCTGCTATCGTTCCGATTTCATGATGTTTCCTATTGATGTCAAATACATGTAGTTTATGTCTTTATGGAGTTGTGGCCTCAAATGCCACCACTGCCAACACTGCTTCATGAATATGCCTTATACACATGTATTAGACCATGAACAAGCTATTTAAATCATGATTTACGACTCACTTCACAAACGATAGAAAAGTAGGATGAGTTGGAAACATGGCTTATATTGAAGGTCATCAACAAACTATTAACTATTAAGTACTTCTTAACCAATTGTGGTAGCGTGGCCGAGCGGTCTAAGGAGCTGCGTTCAGGTCGCAGTCTCCCCTGGAGGCGTGGGTTCAAATCCCACCGCTGCCAGTTGAGGTTTTAGGTGCCAAATTCCAGTACCAAAACATCAACACTAGCTCACTCCACTGGCGAGTTACCACAAGAGGCATATTCTGTGCCTGTGGACATAATCCATCCTCTGCCAAGGCTGTAGACGACCTACCATTCCTTCTGAAGAGTTTAACTCTGGGAACACCAATGACTTTTCTTGACAACCTCCTCAATTGTGGCCTTGTCTGCTCTGCCTGCTTTGAGCTAAGAGCAAAGAGTAGGCATCAGCTGAATACAGTATAACCAGGTAGTGTGGCCGAGTGGTCTAAGGCGCTGGATTTAGGCTCCAGTCTCTCTGGAGGCATGGGTTCAAATCCCACCACTGCCACAAATGTGCAAACTTTGGTTTCACATGTCTGGGACTTCTGCAGATGCCCAAGAGCTAAATTAGAAAGGAACTAATCTGAGTTCCCAGACATTTTGGCCACTAGGGGGGCAAGAAAGAAAGTCACTAATCTCTGGAGATGAATTCACCGTAATATGACTTTGCTCGTAATATATGTCTACCCTCAGGTTTCACTTGACTATACATTCTGTACATATATGGCTAACAATTTGCACTGCATAAATACCTAATCTATAAAGAGTGTAGGTTCAATTTCCATCTTGCATAATAACTCAGAGCAGAGTGGCGCAGCGGAAGCGTGCTGGGCCCATAACCCAGAGGTCGATGGATCGAAACCATCCTCTGCTATCTCTATTGGCAAATCATGTATTCTAGTTCTCAGAACTTACTACAACATCAATCTGCTATCGTTCCGATTTCATGATGTTTCCTATTGATGTCAAATACATGTAGTTTATGTCTTTATGGAGTTGTGGCCTCAAATGCCACCACTGCCAACACTGCTTCATGAATATGCCTTATACACATGTATTAGACCATGAACAAGCTATTTAAATCATGATTTACGACTCACTTCACAAACGATAGAAAAGTAGGATGAGTTGGAAACATGGCTTATATTGAAGGTCATCAACAAACTATTAACTATTAAGTACTTCTTAACCGATTGTGGTAGCGTGGCCGAGCGGTCTAAGGAGCTGCGTTCAGGTAGCAGTCTCCCCTGGAGGCGTGGGTTCAAATCCCACCGCTGCCAGTTGAGGTTTTAGGTGCCAAATTCCAGTACCAAAACATCAACACTAGCTCACTCCACTGGCGAGTTACCACAAGAGGCATATTCTGTGCCTGTGGACATAATCCATCCTCTGCCAAGGCTGTAGACGACCTACCATTCCTTCTGAAGAGTTTAACTCTGGGAACACCAATGACTTTTCTTGACAACCTCCTCAATTGTGGCCTTGTCTGCTCTGCCTGCTTTGAGCTAAGAGCAAAGAGTAGGCATCAGCTGAATACAGTATAACCAGGTAGTGTGGCCGAGTGGTCTAAGGCGCTGGATTTAGGCTCCAGTCTCTCTGGAGGCGTGGGTTCAAATCCCACCACTGCCACAAATGTGCAAACTTTGGTTTCACATGTCTGGGACTTCTGCAGATGCCCAAGAGCTAAATTAGAAAGGAACTAATCTGAGTTCCCAGACATTTTGGCCACTAGGGGGGCAAGAAAGAAAGTCACTAATCTCTGGAGATGAATTCACCGTAATATGACTTTGCTCGTAATATATGTCTACCCTCAGGTTTCACTTGACTATACATTCTGTACATATATGGCTAACAATTTGCACTGCATAAATACCTAATCTATAAAGAGTGTAGGTTCAATTTCCATCTTGCATAATAACTCAGAGCAGAGTGGCGCAGCGGAAGCGTGCTGGGCCCATAACCCAGAGGTCGATGGATCGAAACCATCCTCTGCTATCTCTATTGGCAAATCATGTATTCTAGTTCTCAGAACTTACTACAACATCAATCTGCTATTGTTCCGATTTCATGATGTTTCCTATTGATGTCAAATACATGTAGTTTATGTCTTTATGGAGTTGTGGCCTCAAATGCCACCACTGCCAACACTGCTTCATGAATATGCCTTATACACATGTATTAGACCATGAACAAGCTATTTAAATCATGATTTACGACTCACTTCACAAACGATAGAAAAGTAGGATGAGTTGGAAACATGGCTTATATTGAAGGTCATCAACAAACTATTAACTATTAAGTACTTCTTAACCGATTGTGGTAGCGTGGCCGAGCGGTCTAAGGCGCTGCGTTCAGGTCGCAGTCTCCCCTGGAGGCGTGGGTTCAAATCCCACCGCTGCCAGTTGAGGTTTTAGGTGCCAAATTCCAGTACTGAAACTTCAACACTAGCTCACTCCACTGGCGAGTTACCACAAGAGGCATATTCTGTGCCTGTGGACATAATCCATCCTCTGCCAAGGCTGTAGACGACCTACCATTCCTTCTGAAGAGTTTAACTCTGGGAACACCAATCACTTTTCCTGACAATCTCCTCAATTGTGGCCGTCTGCTTTGCCTGCTTTGAGTTAAGAGCAAAGAGTAGGCATCAGCTGAATACAGTATAACCAGGTAGTGTGTCCGAGTGGTCTAAGGCGCTGGATTTAGGCTCCAGTCTCTCTGGAGGCGTGGGTTCAAATCCCACCACTGCCAAAAAAGTGCAAACTTTGGTTTCACATGTCTGGGACTTCTGCAGATGCCCAAGAGCTAAGTTAGAAAGCAACTAATCTGAGTTCCCAGACATTTTGGCCACTAGGGGGGTAAGAAAGAAAGTCACTAATCTCTGGAGATGAATTCACCGTAATATGACTTTGCTCGTAATAGATGTCTACCCTCAGGTTTCACTTGACTATACATTCTGTACGTATGGCTAACAATTTGCACTGCATAAATACCTAATCTATAAAGAGTGTAGGTTCAATTCCATCTTGCATAAAAACTCAGAGCAGAGTGGCGCAGCGGAAGCGTGCTGGGCCCATAACCCAGAGGTCGATGGATCGAAACCATCCTCTGCTATCTCTATTGGCAAATCATGTATTCTAGTTCTCAGAACTTACTACAACATCAATCTGCTATTGTTCCGATTTCATGATGTTTCCTATTGATGTCAAATACATGTAGTTTATGTCTTTATGGAGTTGTGGCCTCAAATGCCACCACTGCCAACACTGCTTCATGAATATGCCTTATACACATGTATTAGACCATGAACAAGCTATTTAAATCATGATTTACGACTCACTTCACAAACGATAGAAAAGTAGGATGAGTTGGAAACATGGCTTATATTGAAGGTCATCAACAAACTATTAACTATTAAGTACTTCTTAACCTATTGTGGTAGCGTGGCCGAGCGGTCTAAGGCGCTGCGTTCAGGTCGCAGTCTCCCCTGGAGGCGTGGGTTCAAATCCCACCGCTGCCAGTTGAGGTTTTAGGTGCCAAATTCCAGTACTGAAACTTCAACACTAGCTCACTCCACTGGCGAGTTACCACAAGAGGCATATTCTGTGCCTGTGGACATAATCCATCCTCTGCCAAGGCTGTAGACGACCTACCATTCCTTCTGAAGAGTTTAACTCTGGGAACACCAATCACTTTTCCTGACAATCTCCTCAATTGTGGCCTTGTCTGCTTTGCCTGCTTTGAGTTAAGAGCAAAGAGTAGGCATCAGCTGAATACAGTATAACCAGGTAGTGTGGCCGAGTGGTCTAAGGCGCTGGATTTAGGCTCCAGTCTCTCTGGAGGCGTGGGTTCAAATCCCACCACTGCCACAAATGTGAAAACTTTGGTTTCAAATGTCTGGGACTTCTGCAGATGCCCAAGAGCAAAGTCAGAAAGGAACTAATCTGAGATCCCAGACATTTTGGCCACTAGGGGGGCAAGAAAGAAAGTCACTAATCTCTGGAGATGAATATACCGTAATATGACTTTGCTCGTAATAGATGTCTACCCTCAGGTTTCACTTGACTATACATTCTGTACATATGGTTAACAATTTGCAATGCATAAATACCTAATCTATAAAGAGTGTAGGTTCAATTTCCATCTTGCATAATAACTCAGAGCAGAGTGGCGCAGCGGAAGCGTGCTGGGCCCATAACCCAGAGGTCGATGTATCGAAACCATCCTCTGCTATCTCTATTGGCAAATCATGTATTCTAGTTCTCAGAACTTACTACAACATCAATCTGCTATCGTTCCGATTTCATGATGTTTCCTATTGATGTCAAATACATGTAGTTTATGTCTTTATGGAGTTGTGGCCTCAAATGCCACCACTGCCAACACTGCTTCATGAATATGCCTTATACACATGTATTAGACCATGAACAAGCTATTTAAATCATGATTTACGACTCACTTCACAAACGATAGAAAAGTAGGATGAGTTGGAAACATGGCTTATATTGAAGGTCATCAACAAACTATTAACTATTAAGTACTTCTTAACCGATTGTGGTAGCGTGGCCGAGCGGTCTAAGGAGCTGCGTTCAGGTCGCAGTCTCCCCTGGAGGCGTGGGTTCAAATCCCACCGCTGCCAGTTGAGGTTTTAGGTGCCAAATTCCAGTACCAAAACATCAACACTAGCTCACTCCACTGGCGAGTTACCACAAGAGGCATATTCTGTGCCTGTGGACATAATCCATCCTCTGCCAAGGCTGTAGACGACCTACCATTCCTTCTGAAGAGTTTAACTCTGGGAACACCAATGACTTTTCTTGACAACCTCCTCAATTGTGGCCTTGTCTGCTCTGCCTGCTTTGAGCTAAGAGCAAAGAGTAGGCATCAGCTGAATACAGTATAACCAGGTAGTGTGGCCGAGTGGTCTAAGGCGCTGGATTTAGGCTCCAGTCTCTCTGGAGGCATGGGTTCAAATCCCACCACTGCCACAAATGTGCAAACTTTGGTTTCACATGTCTGGGACTTCTGCAGATGCCCAAGAGCTAAATTAGAAAGGAACTAATCTGAGTTCCCAGACATTTTGGCCACTAGGGGGGCAAGAAAGAAAGTCACTAATCTCTGGAGATGAATTCACCGTAATATGACTTTGCTCGTAATATATGTCTACCCTCAGGTTTCACTTGACTATACATTCTGTACATATATGGCTAACAATTTGCACTGCATAAATACCTAATCTATAAAGAGTGTAGGTTCAATTTCCATCTTGCATAATAACTCAGAGCAGAGTGGCGCAGCGGAAGCGTGCTGGGCCCATAACCCAGAGGTCGATGGATCGAAACCATCCTCTGCTATCTCTATTGGCAAATCATGTATTCTAGTTCTCAGAACTTACTACAACATCAATCTGCTATCGTTCCGATTTCATGATGTTTCCTATTGATGTCAAATACATGTAGTTTATGTCTTTATGGAGTTGTGGCCTCAAATGCCACCACTGCCAACACTGCTTCATGAATATGCCTTATACACATGTATTAGACCATGAACAAGCTATTTAAATCATGATTTACGACTCACTTCACAAACGATAGAAAAGTAGGATGAGTTGGAAACATGGCTTATATTGAAGGTCATCAACAAACTATTAACTATTAAGTACTTCTTAACCGATTGTGGTAGCGTGGCCGAGCGGTCTAAGGAGCTGCGTTCAGGTAGCAGTCTCCCCTGGAGGCGTGGGTTCAAATCCCACCGCTGCCAGTTGAGGTTTTAGGTGCCAAATTCCAGTACCAAAACATCAACACTAGCTCACTCCACTGGCGAGTTACCACAAGAGGCATATTCTGTGCCTGTGGACATAATCCATCCTCTGCCAAGGCTGTAGACGACCTACCATTCCTTCTGAAGAGTTTAACTCTGGGAACACCAATGACTTTTCTTGACAACCTCCTCAATTGTGGCCTTGTCTGCTCTGCCTGCTTTGAGCTAAGAGCAAAGAGTAGGCATCAGCTGAATACAGTATAACCAGGTAGTGTGGCCGAGTGGTCTAAGGCGCTGGATTTAGGCTCCAGTCTCTCTGGAGGCGTGGGTTCAAATCCCACCACTGCCACAAATGTGCAAACTTTGGTTTCACATGTCTGGGACTTCTGCAGATGCCCAAGAGCTAAATTAGAAAGGAACTAATCTGAGTTCCCAGACATTTTGGCCACTAGGGGGGCAAGAAAGAAAGTCACTAATCTCTGGAGATGAATTCACCGTAATATGACTTTGCTCGTAATATATGTCTACCCTCAGGTTTCACTTGACTATACATTCTGTACATATATGGCTAACAATTTGCACTGCATAAATACCTAATCTATAAAGAGTGTAGGTTCAATTTCCATCTTGCATAATAACTCAGAGCAGAGTGGCGCAGCGGAAGCGTGCTGGGCCCATAACCCAGAGGTCGATGGATCGAAACCATCCTCTGCTATCTCTATTGGCAAATCATGTATTCTAGTTCTCAGAACTTACTACAACATCAATCTGCTATTGTTCCGATTTCATGATGTTTCCTATTTATGTCAAATACATGTAGTTTATGTCTTTATGGAGTTGTGGCCTCAAATGCCACCACTGCCAACACTGCTTCATGAATATGCCTTATACACATGTATTAGACCATGAACAAGCTATTTAAATCATGATTTACGACTCACTTCACAAACGATAGAAAAGTAGGATGAGTTGGAAACATGGCTTATATTGAAGGTCATCAACAAACTATTAACTATTAAGTACTTCTTAACCGATTGTGGTAGCGTGGCCGAGCGGTCTAAGGCGCTGCGTTCAGGTCGCAGTCTCCCCTGGAGGCGTGGGTTCAAATCCCACCGCTGCCAGTTGAGGTTTTAGGTGCCAAATTCCAGTACTGAAACTTCAACACTAGCTCACTCCACTGGCGAGTTACCACAAGAGGCATATTCTGTGCCTGTGGACATAATCCATCCTCTGCCAAGGCTGTAGACGACCTACCATTCCTTCTGAAGAGTTTAACTCTGGGAACACCAATCACTTTTCCTGACAATCTCCTCAATTGTGGCCTTGTCTGCTTTGCCTGCTTTGAGTTAAGAGCAAAGAGTAGGCATCAGCTGAATACAGTATAACCAGGTATTGTGGCCGAGTGGTCTAAGGCGCTGGATTTAGGCTCCAGTCTCTCTGGAGGTGTGGGTTCAAATCCCACCACTGCCACAAAAGTGCAAACTTTGGTTTCACATGTCTGGGACTTCTGCAGATGCCCAAGAGCTAAGTTAGAAAGGAACTAATCTGAGTTCCCAGACATTTTGGCCACTAGGGGGGCAAGAAAGAAAGTCACTAATCTCTGGAGATGAATTCACCGTAATATGACTTTGCTCGTAATAGATGTCTACCCTCAGGTTTCACTTGACTATACATTCTGTACGTATGGCTAACAATTTGCACTGCATAAATACCTAATCTATAAAGAGTGTAGGTTCAATTTCCATCTTGCATAAAAACTCAGAGCAGAGTGGCGCAGCGGAAGCGTGCTGGGCCCATAACCCAGAGGTCGATGGATCGAAACCATCCTCTGCTATCTCTATTGGCAAATCATGTATTCTAGTTCTCAGAACTTACTACAACATCAATCTGCTATTGTTCCGATTTCATGATGTTTCCTATTGATGTCAAATACATGTAGTTTATGTCTTTATGGAGTTGTGGCCTCAAATGCCACCACTGCCAACACTGCTTCATGAATATGCCTTATACACATGTATTAGACCATGAACAAGCTATTTAAATCATGATTTACGACTCACTTCACAAACGATAGAAAAGTAGGATGAGTTGGAAACATGGCTTATATTGAAGGTCATCAACAAACTATTAACTATTAAGTACTTCTTAACCGATTGTGGTAGCGTGGCCGAGCGGTCTAAGCCGCTGCGTTCAGGTCGCAGTCTCCCCTGGAGGCGTGGGTTCAAATCCCACCGCTGCCAGTTGAGGTTTTAGGTGCCAAATTCCAGTACTGAAACTTCAACACTAGCTCACTCCACTGGCGAGTTACCACAAGAGGCATATTCTGTGCCTGTGGACATAATCCATCCTCTGCCAAGGCTGTAGACGACCTACCATTCCTTCTGAAGAGTTTAACTCTGGGAACACTAATCACTTTTCCTGACAATCTCCTCAATTGTGGCCTTGTCTGCTTTGCCTGCTTTGAGTTAAGAGCAAAGAGTAGGCATCAGCTGAATACAGTATAACCAGGTAGTGTGGCCGAGTGGTCTAAGGCGCTGGATTTAGGCTCCAGTCTCTCTGGAGGCGTGGGTTCAAATCCCACCACTGCCACAAAAGTGCAAACTTTGGTTTCACATGTCTGGGACTTCTGCAGATGCCCAAGAGCTAAGTTAGAAAGGAACTAATCTGAGTTCCCAGACATTTTGGCCACTAGGGGGGCAAGAAAGAAAGTCACTAATCTCTGGAGATGAATTCACCGTAATATGACTTTGCTCGTAATAGATGTCTACCCTCAGGTTTCACTTGACTATACATTCTGTACGTATGGCTAACAATTTGCACTGCATAAATACCTAATCTATAAAGAGTGTAGGTTCAATTTCCATCTTGCATAAAAACTCAGAGCAGAGTGGCGCAGCGGAAGCGTGCTGGGCCCATAACCCAGAGGTAGATGGATCGAAACCATCCTCTGCTATCTCTATTGGCAAATCATGTATTCTAGTTCTCAGAACTTACTACAACATCAATCTGCTATTGTTCCGATTTCATGATGTTTCCTATTGATGTCAAATACATGTAGTTTATGTCTTTATGGAGTTGTGGCCTCAAATGCCACCACTGCCAACACTGCTTCATGAATATGCCTTATACACATGTATTAGACCATGAACAAGCTATTTAAATCATGATTTACGACTCACTTCACAAACGATAGAAAAGTAGGATGAGTTGGAAACATGGCTTATATTGAAGGTCATCAACAAACTATTAACTATTAAGTACTTCTTAACCGATTGTGGTAGCGTGGCCGAGCGGTCTAAGGCGCTGTGTTCAGGTCGCAGTCTCCCCTGGAGGCGTGGGTTCAAATCCCACTGCTGCCAGTTGAGGTTTTAGGTGCCAAATTCCAGTACTGAAACTTCAACACTAGCTCACTCCACTGGCGAGTTACCACAAGAGGCATATTCTGTGCCTGTGGACATAATCCATCCTCTGCCAAGGCTGTAGACGACCTACCATTCCTTCTGAAGAGTTTAACTCTGGGAACACCAATCACTTTTCCTGACAATCTCCTCAATTGTGGCCTTGTCTGCTTTGCCTGCTTTGAGTTAAGAGCAAAGAGTAGGCATCAGCTGAATACAGTATAACCAGGTAGTGTGGCCGAGTGGTCTAAGGCGCTGGATTTAGGCTCCAGTCTCTCTGGAGGCGTGGGTTCAAATCCCACCACTGCCACAAAAGTGCAAACTTTGGTTTCACATGTCTGGGACTTCTGCAGATGCCCAAGAGCTAAGTTAGAAAGGAACTAATCTGAGTTCCCAGACATTTTGGCCACTAGGGGGGCAAGAAAGAAAGTCACTAATCTCTGGAGATGAATTCACCGTAATATGACTTTGCTCGTAATAGATGTCTACCCTCAGGTTTCACTTGACTATACATTCTGTACGTATGGCTAACAATTTGCACTGCATAAATACCTAATCTATAAAGAGTGTAGGTTCAATTTCCATCTTGCATAAAAACTCAGAGCAGAGTGGCGCAGCGGAAGCGTGCTGGGCCCATAACCCAGAGGTCGATGGATCGAAACCATCCTCTGCTATCTCTATTGGCAAATCATGTATTCTAGTTCTCAGAACTTACTACAACATCAATCTGCTATTGTTCCGATTTCATGATATTTCCTATTGATGTCAAATACATGTAGTTTATGTCTTTATGGAGTTGTGGCCTCAAATGCCACCACTGCCAACACTGCTTCATGAATATGCCTTATACACATGTATTAGACCATGAACAAGCTATTTAAATCATGATTTACGACTCACTTTACAAACGATAGAAAAGTAGGATGAGTTGGAAACATGGCTTATATTGAAGGTCATCAACAAACTATTAACTATTAAGTACTTCTTAACCGATTGTGGTAGCGTGGCCGAGCGGTCTAAGGCGCTGCGTTCAGGTCGCAGTCTCCCCTGGAGGCGTGGGTTCAAATCCCACCGCTGCCAGTTGAGGTTTTAGGTGCCAAATTCCAGTACTGAAACTTCAACACTAGCTCACTCCACTGGCGAGTTACCACAAGAGGCATATTCTGTGCCTGTGGACATAATCCATCCTCTGCCAAGGCTGTAGACGACCTACCATTCCTTCTGAAGAGTTTAACTCTGGGAACACCAATCACTTTTCCTGACAATCTCCTCAATTGTGGCCTTGTCTGCTTTGCCTGCTTTGAGTTAAGAGCAAAGAGTAGGCATCAGCTGAATACAGTATGACCAGGTATTGTGGCCGAGTGGTCTAAGTCGCTGGATTTAGGCTCCAGTCTCTCTGGAGGCGTGGTTTCAAATCCCACCACTGCCACAAAAGTGCAAACTTTGGTTTCACATGTCTGGGACTTCTGCAGATGCCCAAGAGCTAAGTTAGAAAGGAACTAATCTGAGTTCCCAGACATTTTGGCCACTAGGGGGGCAAGAAAGAAAGTCACTAATCTCTGGAGATGAATTCACCGTAATATGACTTTGCTCGTAATAGATGTCTACCCTCAGGTTTCACTTGACTATACATTCTGTACGTATGGCTAACAATTTGCACTGCATAAATACCTAATCTATAAAGAGTGTAGGTTCAATTTCCAATCTTGCATAAAAACTCAGAGCAGAGTGGCGCAGCGGAAGCGTGCTGGGCCCATAACCCAGAGGTCGATGGATCGAAACCATCCTCTGCTATCTCTATTGGCAAATCATGTATTCTAGTTCTCAGAACTTACTACAACATCAATCTGCTATTGTTCCGATTTCATGATGTTTCCTATTGATGTCAAATACATGTAGTTTATGTCTTTATGGAGTTGTGGCCTCAAATGCCACCACTGCCAACACTGCTTCATGAATATGCCTTATACACATGTATTAGACCATGAACAAGCTATTTAACACTTAGAATGCTGAAAGCGTTTTTATACGCTTTATTATACCCACCCGTGATAAGCGCATAACGTTTTTATACGTTTTATGGTCCAAAAAACGTTTTTTTATTGATTACTATAGTTCAACTATATTTGCGCCCGGACAACTCATAATGTAACACCGATCGGCTCTAAAAAGAGTTAAACCCCCCCCCTGCTGAAAAGAGGTGTTGGTCTGAGAAGCATCTGGCACCGCCTATTGGTTGGTCTATGCGAGGAGGCAGCCCCCATTACGACGTAATGGAGACGGCCGTCCGGCATAGACCAACGCAGATGTCAGGGGATCTAAAATGGATGGGACAATGCTCTTGTGTGTGTGAATACACTCGATTCCCCCTCCCCTCCTGTTTCTACATGGTTTCTCCCGAGGGAGAATTGTGGGGGGGGGGGGTCTCTTCCTCTTGGATCGCATTGGCAGTTCCCCCCCCACTCCCCACTGCTTTCAACTGCAAGGCTTGCCTTGCACTCTCATTCTCGGAAAAAGATACAACGCGATTTCCTCTCTGCCCGTATATAAACCTGCAACGATCGGCATTTGATTTCATAACGTTTGCCAGACACATGGAGTTAGTCATGGACAGATTGCACATCATTATCGAGGGACCGCCATGATACGTTGGTCGCTGATCGCAAGCCATAGCGTCTTCGCCAGCAGACACTATCTATCGGCTGTGATTGTAACCGTTGCATTCATTATAATTTCAGTGATAAGACCGCAATGAAGACGTCTGGGACGTCATTGACCCGTTTGTAATGTATAACGAATACACACGTCTCATCCTAAACTGCGGAGGCCGTGGTGGATAAAGCTATTTTCCCTATAATTGTTGACGTACTGCTGCTGCTGCTTTGCTCGCATCCAACCATCCATCCCCCTTTCTCGTTGTTTTTTTTTTCCAAACACGTTGACGTGCTGCTTCTGCTGCTGCCGCATCCATCCACGATCGTCGTTGGTTTTTTTTCCAAACATGCCCAGACATAATCCGATCCAGTCTCGCGTCTCACCTTATAGATACGCGAGACTGGATCGATGAGGTTAGTGGTATGTCTGGACATGTTTGGAGCGGCACACGACAATCGACAATAATGTTGATTATGCAAGATAATTTCCTCAAAGCCTAGTTGCCCCCCCCCCCCCCTGTTACTGCGATTGTAGCTCGAATCACAGAATGAGCGTAGGGAGAGGGCACATATGGGGCTACGATTGAGGCTGATTTATATTTTCTAACAACTTAGGAGAGAGACTGACCACGATGCAGGCAGAAGAAAGTTTCCAAGTCCGTTTTATGATCAGATATGTGCATCAAGACGCTCTGCTTTCATAAGAAAAAAACTAATACTGTAATTGCGAATGCAATGAGCACTTACTATGAGACCTAGCAGATCACGTCTGTCTGTCTGTCTGTGTGTGTGTGTGTGTGTGTGTCTGTCTGTCTGTCCCGCTTACTGTATATGTGGACCTGGCCCTTTTGTGCCCATATATGGAGCTGAGTGATTTGTGAGTCATGGTGACATGAGTGTGATGGCGTGGTCCTGCTTTGGGGACTCCTTATATGGTTATGGCTGAGTCATGGTGACATGAGTGTGATGGCGTCTTTTGTGACCATATATGGAGCTGGCGTGGTCCAAGCACTAACTACGACACCCTGCAGATCATGTCTGTAATTTATTCTAATTGTTATTGCAATTAACGATCTGCGTTCGCTTTCCGCGTTTGCGCGTCTTACTCGTAATAATAAAAATCACACCCCTGTGAAGTGAGCAGTGCAATGTTGTGAAGTGAGCAGTGCAACATTGCACTGCTCACTTCACTGGGGTGTGATTTCTATTATTATTACAGTATTAGTATTTTTCTTATGAAAGCAGAGAGTAATCTGTTTCATACGGTATATAGTATGTACATTATTTTGTGAATATTTAGTTGTTAGGTCCATGCTTTCTCTAAAATTATCTTTTTCAGAGAGAACTTTAGAGATGGCATGGGCCTGAAGAACTATTATTCACAAAATAAGGCCTATAGCGACATGTACCTACTATATACCGTATGAAACATAGGATGTAGGATGAAAAGTAGGATGAGTTGGAAACATGGCTTATATTGAAGGTCATCAACAAACTATTAACTATTAAGTACTTCTTAACCGATTGTGGTTCAAATCCCACCGCTGCCATTTGAGGTTTTAGGTGCCAAATTCCAGTACCGAAACTTCAACACTAGCTCACTCCACTGGCGAGTTACCACAAGAGGCATATTCTGTGCCTGTGGACATAATCCATCCTCTGCCAAGGCTGTAGACGACCTACCATTCCTTCTGAAGAGTTTAACTCTTGGACCACCAATCACTTTTCCTGACAACCTCCTCAATTGTGGCCTTGTCTGCTTTGCCTGCTTTGAGTTAAGAGCAAAGAGTAGGCATCAGCTGAATACAGTATAACCAGGTAGTGTGGCCGAGTGGTCTAAGGCGCTGGATTTAGGCTCCAGTCTCTCTGGAGGCTTGGGTTCAAATCCCACCACTGCCACAAATGTGCAAACTTTGGTTTCACATGTCTGGGACTTCTGCAGATGCCCAAGAGCTAAGTCAGAAAGGAACTAATCTGAGTTCCCAGACATTTTGGCCACTAGGGGGGAAAGAAAGAAAGTCACTAATCTCTGGAGATGAATTCACCGTAATATGACTTTGCTCTGTCTACCCTCAGGTTTCACTTTCATTCTCGACATTTTCAATGAGGAAAGTGACTCCGAAGATTTCCTGGGTTTTCCTTATTCCCAGAAGGCTGTTGATGACACTATTCTCAAAAAGAAGAGGGAGGAGGAGAAGGCTCAATGCCGCCGTATCCTTGAGATCTTCGAGGAGGACAGTGATTTTGAGGAGTTTCTGGGATTCCCAAATGAAAGTTCAGAGTGGACGTCTCCCCGTAGCTGTCTTTTTCCAAGGGGGGAGGAATGTGGCGATTAGTGTCGCCACGCACACACGCCACGCACGCCCATTGGGGCCGTCCGTTCACTCCTGACTGATACGTCTTTTTATTGCCTGACGTCACGCACCTGGCTAGCGACAGGCGCGGAGTGCGACGGCGGTGTGTGACAAGCGGTGATGGTTGCGGCGTGTGAAGGCTGGTGTGAAGAGTGAAGGCTGACGGTGTCCCTTACCCTGGAGCAGTACTTAGTGCGATCCGCGAGTAAAGTTTGCGGTTCATCCTGTTTCATTGATGAAAACATGACGACCGCCTGTCGTTAAACCAGGACGGATCGAAACGGTGTTGTGGAACGGACGCTACGTTGTCCTTCAAAGAGAGCATCCGAGCCAGCTTTGGCTTCTGCGGAGCTGAGGGTTACTGTGGGGTGAGCTACAAGGGGCTAGCCGTGGAGCTAACACACTACTACACGCACAGAGAGACTCGCACGCACACACACACCCACACACACACACGCACACGCCAGGACGCTGTTTTGTTTACTTTCTTTTTCTTTTTCTTTGTTGGGTTCAAGCGAAATCCCAATTAAAGTGGAGTTTATTATTTTGGTTTTACAACGGTGGTGCTTGGCACCTGGTTTACTTGGGGTATTGTTAAGACCTGAAATGGAGTTTGGAATTAACTGTGCTACATGAACTGGACTGAAGCTTAACTACCTACATTCTAATACAAACCTTAAACTGAATTTCTTGTGTCTTTTGCAATGATTGACTGCTTTGAGTTTAAATAAGGGTTTTGAAATGTACTGATTTATTATATTATTCTTATTATTCTATATACCCCGAGCTAACAGGTAGGTTGCTGTATTTTATACAGTGACCTTTGTAGGGTTTCTCCCTGTGACCAAAGGTTATTTGGGAAACCGTTACAGTTTGTAGACAAAATGAATGAGACCGTTATCAATTTTGTATTTTTTTCTTATTGCCTTTCTAACCTAAGTCTAACCTAAGTACGGTCCATGCAACCAACACCTTATAAAGCTCATCTCCAGACGTCTTCTGTTCACTATCCTAGAGTGTAATGTTTCTATACCCCCTAGAAATGACGCTAGTATGTCACAGCGACCCCCAATCCATCGCTGGATGCTGAGTGACAAGCAAGGAGGGGAGGCATTGGGTCTCTTTTTTTTACAGGGTCTCATTTGTTTTACAGTGTTTGGTATGACCCGGCCGGGGGCATCGATCGAACCTCGAACCCCCAGTCTCAGGGTCGGACACTCAAACCACAAGGCTACTGAGCTGGTTGTTAGTTAAATTGTGTTTAATTGTTTTATTTTTCAACTGCTTGTTTGGCTAATTTATCACCACTCAATACCCACAAGAATGTGACCGCAGTGCCTTGTTTTTCTTTAATATGTCCATCACTTCACATAATAGTAATGCCTCACTATATGCAATTTTTGTTTTTTTTAATACAATAAAATTGTGTCCAATCCGTATGGGAGAGTTTGTTAATACAACATATAACCATATAATGTCACGGTGTGGTTCTGGAGAAGTAGGAGGTTCAGAACGAACCAGGCATAGGCAGAGGAGTGAATATTCAAGTGGTTTTATTTCTCAAAACGCACACCGTGAAATCACCTGGAACAACTAACTAGGACATAACTAGGATAGGAATAACTAGGAAGACACAAGGTACTCCCACATCATTCATGACGACGAACTGATAAGGAACTGAAAACACTGGGGCATATATATAGACAAAGACTAACTACACACAGGTGAACTGAAACACACAATCAACACTGGGATAGGCTAACAGGCAACAGAACACAGGTGGCTAGGGTTTACACTAATACGGGGAGGTGAGACAAGGCAAGAGACAGCAAACAACTCAGACAGGAAATCACAGAACACTACTACAAAATAAGGTACAGAACACAAATACAAGTAAAAGTCACAAAACACAGAAAAACAAGGGCAGAGGAGCGTACCGTGACATATCATTGCAGGTGGTTGTATTCCGTCTCCCTGCTCTTCTAATGAGACACAGGATCTGACACACATTTTGACCTGCTGGTCAAGATTCAATTCATCCCCCGGCATCGAGCAAGCAGGCTGGCTCTATTAGATCAATGGTAAAATGACCAGCACAAACTGGGTTCAAATCCGGTGTGGAAGAGGAAAGTTACATAGCGGCTGCTTCAAATAACATTCCGCATTCATAATGGGACATCCTCTAATGATTTCTGCATTTCAGAAATTAAACAACATTGATATTGATATACAACATGTATTAGGTAAATAGTAGATAGTAAATAGTAGATCTACAAGTCGTATCACTATATGCATTCACTATGAGCTAAGAGATGATCCGCTATATTTGCTCTGCGTCATACAACAAAGTGGTCAAGGTTATTTAAGAGTTGAAATTTACATCCTCGAGTCATTATCAACATTTGCTCGTCTACATATGACGTAAATTATCCATTCATTGTCAATGGCATTTAATGTTTGTGTTAGGACAAAAATCTACACTATAGCTGAATATAGGAGGCGCTAGCGCCCCTCAAAAATAGCAGTGGAACGGATTAGGCAGTTATACATAGCCTCAGATGTAAGAACAGATGTGTACATAGGCTATAAGGTGCATGGTTTAAGATTGATGAATTATGTCATGTGTTGGTGTGTACACACTGCAGGGAGGAACTCAACACTGGCATCTACTATTTCTTCCTGTCACATATCCGGGCTGAAAGAACAGGTCTGGAAATGCCAATATAGGGACCTTTATTTTATTTTTTTTACGTTTTTGGGCCGGGTAAGGCGTAAAATGTGTGCTAATTAGTAAGGCCAGGCAGGGCCTCGGGCCAGCCCAGTTAGGGCCAGGCAGGGTCCGGGCCTTAATTTCCGGGCCTGTTGAGAAAACTATAGTTTTCGACGACTGCCGGGCGTGCGTGGCTGAGCTAATAACATTGGGGCGGGCCGGCTAGAGTTTGAATGGACAGGTATCACTCAAAAGGGGGATATCAAAGAGAAAGGACGGGTGGGGGGGGGGATCAACATAATGGAATGTCAGAAACAGGCCAGCTCCTTAAATGGAGATGCAAGTGTTTGAGGTCAGATGTAGAGTTGCTGGCCGGCTCCATATATGCAGATATAGGTGATGATCCAGTCTTCTCCATGTATGGCTACCCAGGGTTTAATGAGGTCAGTGTTGTGATCTTCATATATGGAGACGGCCATATACAGTATGGAGCGTGTCACGAGGCGTGATGGGCAGACGGACGGACGGACTGACAGGTTTTGCAGGTTTTTATGCAACCTACGTTCTCAATAATACTATAACCCACACGGAAAGAAAATATATGAACCTATATTGCCACATATATGTTCAACATATATGCCACAATATATGAAATTGGACCCCTACATATATGTCTCTCAACATATATGCACATATATATCCATATATGGGCATATATGAATGCTGCATATATGCCCATATATGTGCAACATATATGTAGGGGTCCAATTTCATATATGCATTATAAATGCTAAATATAGGTCATATATGTTTATTTACACATATATGTTAAATATAGGTCATATATGTTGATTTACACATATATGTTAAGGATATGCATACCTACATAAATAAAATAAAACACAACATCTAGAAGTTCAATTAAACATTTATTGAAAATCAATTAAACATCAGAAAATCTCAATTATCTGCCTTTCGGCGATGCCTGAGCTCGGTCAACTTGCAGTTGATGGCTGTACCCAGATTGCCTTTAGTAGCGTGCGGCCACTTCTTCATGGTTGCCTCTGCAAAGAGACAAAAAGGACATGAGACGATAGTGGGAAAATGCCTCGAGTCTAGCTTCTAAAGACTCCAAGCATATAAGTTTTGCTACACCACCTGATTTAGTGTACATGAGTTTTCTGGTGAGTTTATCGGCTGATAGCCCAAAGCCTTTATTCAAACAGTATCTATTTTTTTTTAATAAACATGCAATTATTTTTGAATAGTATGAAAAGTGAGTGCATTTATGAGTCCAAGACACCTTCTATATTTACAATTATTGGTTAGAATTATGTAATAATAATACAATTATGTAAGTTTGTCTTGTCGAATGCTTCTCATGGTATGTTTGACATCACATGAACTTCACTTGTACGGATAACAGATCATCAGCACAGGTTGTTTACTAGAAAGAGCAATAAGCATCGCAATCAAGCAAATAAATTAAAGGCAGGAATGAAAATTAATTAAAGGCATATGGTCTGGTCATTGCATGAGTATGGGTGAAGGAGGGATGAATATGCCGGTGTTATAACACAGAGGACCACCACAGTGGAGGCAGACTAGGCCAGATCTATTAGAAGAAAGCTGTGATCAGGAAGTGAGCAATTGGAAAGTTAGTGTATGATCACCTTACAGTAGGTGCCAAGCCGTGCAAGATACCATTAATGGTGTCGATGCTTACCTGATGCCGTATCCACTGATAGCTAATAAATAGTGAAACAGGGATGATAAAGTAGTCAACTTAAGGCATCAGCTATTACCCATTTTCCTTTCTCAATTATTTTGTTTTTACTCACCAATTATGGCTGTCTTTTTCTCAGCATCCAGGGCTTCCAGCTGATCCCCATCCCCTCGCTTTGGCTTGCCACCTTAAGAAATATTTCATGATTATTATTTTGCAAGTGAAAGTTATGGGGATCCTTGAATTTATAATGTTTGGAAACCACTGGGCTAGCGTGGGACGATTATAAAATAAACATTACTCGCAACAATTGCAGCAGCAAAAACTGTTTAGCCCTTAGAAAACAAGAGTGATAAAGAGAGATAAAGAGTTGTTTTGGTGAATCAGTTTAGAAATGTAATTTGTTTTTACCGTTGAGGTTGCTCTGAAGCAGGGTCTCGAGGGGAAAGGTGCCGAGGAGGAGCATTCGCACCATCGCAGTTGGAGTGGCTGCATTCATGGATGCCTTCCATGTGGCCCTTTTGCAGAACACTCCCGACCCCTTCACAATTTCCACCTGAAAAATACATCACATATAAATGCATTAGTGGGCCTATAACTTTCACAAATATATTTTATGGTATATCATAATTTATTATTAGCATAATACAAACTAGTATCAGTAGTAAATAGTTGTCTATGTATGACTGCAGATATCTCAAACCCTCACCCTAACCTCCCACGGGGCAGCACACCTAACCTTAACCCTCCCCTCAACAACCTTAATCCGGTCTATGCTATGTCTAACCAAATGATATGCCTCCAGTCTTGAACATGGGCACTGTGGTAATGCAACAGTTTTTCACTTACCCATCCAAAGAAGAACCACTGGCCAGATAATATTTTCAATTTCATGTAGGCTACACATTACACAAATTCTTTACGAATATGCATCTACTTACCATCTCTGGAGTTTTCTCTGGCGCTGGTGGAGTTTTCTCTGGCGCTTTCTCTGGCACTGGAGGTCTCTCTCCATGGAGCTGGAGATTAAACAGTGACATGACATACGTATACAGTTAATTCATAATGTGGTAATATGGTTAAAAAATAACCCTATAGAATATGCACATGTCAAATATATCCATGTTGTTTTCCAGCCTCAAAATGTGGTGTATTGAGATCTATTTTGTGCCTGGGGTGGGTGGGTGTTTTGTCACCCACACATGATGTGGACCGATTAGGCTACATGTCAAACCATGTGCATTCATGAAACATACTGCTGTCAAACATGAGTGACTTACTTTGTCATTTCCTCCACCCCCAACATCCTCCACAGGCTGCTCCTGACGCTCCTCAGCTGCCACAGCATTTAGAGGCTTTTACAAGAGAAGCAAGGGGAAATAAATAGTTTGTTAGTTTTCTATGACGAACGTCTAATTTGTTTCAGCCTAACTAGACTGCCATTTATTTCCATTATGATATGAAAAGGATTATGGAGGTTTGTTGGCAATGCACAATTGTCACTGATCAGTTTGTGAGATTAGCCCTGCAGACAAATTTGTAGACTTCTTAAGGCTCATACTGTACATAGTCTGGCTTTTCGGTGGTGGGGTGACCACCGAACTACAACATGACCTCTCACGAGCCACGGTGAAGAGCAAACCACCGCCACCACCCCAGCCCCAGCCCTTCTCACACCACCGCTCAACGTTATTTCAGCTCCGGTGGTCAGCTCACCACCGGAAATCCAGACTATGAATGAGCCTTAAGTCACACCATAAAAAAGGAAACCTTGGAATAAAAAAGGTTATACTCACATCCATGTACACAGAGGTTGCTGCACTCTGTTGGAGAAGGAAGACAGTATATTACATTCTTGAACAAGTAAATAAAAAAACAGCAAGTGAATTGTCCTAATTAACATCACACAAATCCATAGCTGATAAAAGGATACAAAAAAGAGGAACTTACTCTAGCAATAGAGGCAATGTCCTCCTTCATTTGAGGAATATCTAGTGGGGAGAATCACATAATTTACAATCAGATCAACATGGCAACTTAAATGCAATTAATACATTAACAACCAGGTCCATTGATAGCCCATTTACAAAACAGAGAAGTCCTATCTAATTGTATTAAACCAATATGAAATACAATAATTTAAAAACATACTTACGCTTTATTATAAGGTCCTTTAAATTATCATTTTCCTTCTTCAGGACCATGTTTGCGTCCCTCAACTCTTGTATAGTTGTCTGGAACTGCTTCATTTTCTTATTTTCCCACATTGCACTGTCTTGTTCCTTCTGCATCTCACTTGCAGCCTACACAGACACACAGAGACACTAGTTACTGGCCATGTTACAAATAATGATGTTCACTCACAGTTCTGAGTGAATAATGTTGAATATTAATGCAACAATGGAATAATCAAAGCTGGACACACACACACACACACACACACACACACACACACACACACACACACACACACACACACACACACACACACACACACACACACACACACACACACACACACACACACACACACACCTTTTTCTTTGTATTAGGTCTCTCGACTTTCTCCTCCTCGTCGTCCAGAAGAGCCTTTGGAACAATATCCTCCTCTTCATCACTGTCATCAACGTACTTTCGGTTGCGCTTGACAACCCGTTTAGCAGTAGTGTCAGCCTCATTGCTCTCCATTGCACGGAGTACAGTTTTCAGAGTCATCTCCTTATCTGGTGCAGATAAATAAACATGTTAATAATGTAGGCTCAGTAGCAATCAGTTTCTCTGTTATGAAACAGCTACTGTACAGTTGTTCGTGCCAAACATAGCGTAGCTAGTTGAGCTATAGGTTGATTGATTTATTAACAGTGTTCAGAATAGGGACATTTCAATTTCAAGCACACAACTCAATACAAAAACTCTTAAGGCCCATTATTTATTCTTAATTTGAGCCACGGACCACCATTTGATGAGATTTAGCCTCTCAGACACAAAACAAAATAATATTTAGTTGCCATTGGATAAGATTGTCCACATATTCCATGCTGTATTGAAGTGGTACCATTAGGAGAGATAACAGGCAAATGTTGATCAAAATAACAATTATTCTACATTCTCTAATTGTGTAGAGGTTTTGTAAAAAGTAATGCAGATGTTTAACAATAATTTTACTCTTGAGAGGCTTAAGAGCGTAGAATGAAACCAAATAGACCTGGGTCCATTTGGTTTAATTTTATGCTCTCAAGCATAATTAACAACTCTCCATCATGTATCTGGTGACCACCTGGAACCCTTTAAGGACCACTGGTTGAAAATCACTGCCATAAAGAATTAAACTTGTTTACAATTCCATCGTTTGATCATCAGAACATTGAGATGTACAAAAGGGAAAAACGTATACAGTGAGGGGAAAGGGGGTGGCATTGGCAAGCTGAGATAAAACAGTTCAGGTTTATGTTCATTTAATTTTGTTACAAAAGCTCATGTACATACTTGCAACCTTAAGGATCCTGGCTTGGTATACCGGCCACGTTCCCTTAGGCCCCTTGCGTCCATGGCGCCATTCAACCAAATACACTTCTGGACAACTTTCTTCTCCATCTAGGTAGGACTCTTGGTCAAACTCTCGAACACATGCAATTGGGAGAATGCTCCGAAGTCCTTTATCGGAGCTTTCTGTCCACTCCACCAGGGCAAATGTGACCATGATGACATAAAAGTATTTCTAAATATAATTCTCAAACAAAAGTATCTGTATCTGTCGTAAAAGTTGTTTTCCTGTCAGTGTAAACGGCTGTCGGCTGCTAGCTGGAATTCAAACATGGAGAAAGGCACTGCCGCGCATGCGCAATAAATACGGTGGGTGACGTCACGAATGCGACGCTTGTTGTGAGTGTCGCTTTACGGTGACGTCACGTTATTATTATTCTCTAATAATATATATAATATATACATATATAAACAATAAAAAGGGTAACATTTAGTGACCACTGTTTGTTCAGATTGCATGTTTAACAATAATGTACATTTATAAAATATTAAATAATATACTTTATACTACTCCGAAAATGATCACGTGACCAGAGCCACTAACGTCCGGTTAAATAGCATTAGCCCCCATTAGCACTAGTGGACTTTCCTCCTCTTAGTCACAAATCAACGGGCCAGTTCGCCCGTTAATTTGCCCGAAAGACGTTCATCATGGAGCCATCGGATCGACTTGTGAGATATAAACGATACCTCGTTGACGACGAAGCACCCATTCCACGCACAACAAAGAAAAGATGGAAAAAGAAGTAAGTCATTGTTAAAATGTTTGCTAGTGATGCTAACACTAGCATGCAAAAGTCAACATCGAACGTTATAATGAATTTCAGACTCACGTTTCATTACTTTTGTTTGACACTTGTTTTGGAGATGCAAACGTATATTTTCGAATGCCAATAGAGCTATAATTACATTTTAATTGGTATCCAATTGCTTAGTTAAGGCATGGCAAAGAACATTACAAAAGAAGGTTCTTTTGTAATGTCCATGCCTTTTAACTCAAGGCTTTTTTCACCTCACTGGAACAGAGTGCCTTGGATCCTCTTCTTTAATGCTAACAAACATTGCTGGGATTTGAGTCAAATTGTCAAAGCATGCATACATTCTGTTGTTGGACAGAAATAAACATATTTAATACCCCCTACCCCTTTTAAAATAAGTATGCAAACATTATAATCATGACTCTGGTGACTTTACATGTTACATGTTTACTGAACATTTATTTTCTAATCTCAGGCAATCCACCAAAGATGATGAAGAGGGCCTTGATGAAGCTGATGATACCTCTGCTTCTACATCACAGTAAGTTTCCAACACACACACACACACACACACACACACACACACACACACACACACAGTATATACACAGATCGGTTGCACCCACTCCTGGTCTGACCCCCATCTGAAAATATGTTGTTCCAGGGACCCCCCCCCCCCCCCCAGAAGCAAATCTTTGAGTTAAAAACGTTGGCTCTGAAATATATAAAGCTTTGCCCTACATTTTCATGATTTTTCAAAAATAGCAGACCTACAAGCTCGTAGCACGGCACTCGGTGCCGCACTATGAGCTTGTAGATCTGCTATTTTTCAAAAGGGGTTCCTGCCCAAAATGAGTTAAATAATTCCATAATGTCCAAGTTTAATATCAATGTTAAGGTTCTTTTACAAAACGTGTATAGTCAATTATCTCTACTTTTTCACTAGCATTTATCACATTTCTGCAGCCCTAACCACAAGTATATGACTGCGATCTATGGCTCTGGTTAGTGGAATACTGTACCTATTGTATGTAACAACCGAGACGGCTAGCAATCACACAGCCTGTTCGTCGAAAAACAACTTGTTACATCTTTCATGTAATGCTATACATGTTTTGGAAAATGTTTTTTCTAATTTCAATCAAAATATTTCCAGGAATGTCATGACTGTGGGAATCCTGGACAGAGATGCTGAGGCCCGTACTGCTTCGGATGACGAAGTATGTTGCAAAATAATTGCTAAAATATTCTAGTACAGACCAGTTAAAAACATAAAAAAATTTAAATGTATTAATCTATCTATGGTCACTTTTTACACCAGACATAAAACGCTCAATGGCCTGTATAGGTCTGTGGACTGTCAGACGTTAATTGTTTGCCATTTCCGGCCTGTATTCACCATCGCTTATTTATGGATCCTGCCGCAAAGGAACAAGGAGGCGCACTCTGTACGTTGCTTCCCTGCTTGCGGTTATGTTTAGGTTAGACTACTAGTTGATTTAAGCAATAGGAAACTTTATGTTATATTATGTTATACTTTAGCTGTTGAGAAATAGCGCAATAGAGCAATCACCTAGTTACTAGTTGCATCATCTCAAGGTCTTGATATTCATGCAGAATATGGTGAATTGCTTTAATCCAGGTGGTTGCCTACCACCCAGAAAAGTACATTTATTTGATGCCGTGCAGTCTTTCATTGAGATTGCTAATCCACTTTTTCATATTCACAGATGAACCAACCACCTGTCCAAAGCTCTCCACCTGAGGAGCCAGTAGACAGTCCGTCATCAGACCAGACCCCATCAAAGGAGCAAGTCGAATTGCTGCTTCTGGCATTAAAACTCAAACACGGATTAACTCACACAGCTTTGGAGGATGTTCTTAAACTAATTAACTTTAGTGGTGGTCCAACGCTTAGTGGGTCCAAGTACCTGTTTTATAAGGCCTTCGATACAGTGAAAGACGTATTGGAACTACACTATGTGTGTAAGATTTGCAACCTGAGCATGGAGGAATCTCCTGACACGGTCAAGTGCCCCGCCTGTGACCAGGTCATTTCTAAAGTAGTTGCCCAAAAAGATCAGTGCTTTTTGTACCTGCCTCTGAAAGCACAAATCCAGAAATTGCTACAGGACCACCAGTTAGGGAAACATTTAACACACCGGTTTGAGGAGAAGGACCCCTCCATCATCAAAGATGTGTACGACGGAGAGTTGTATAAAAAGCTTTTACCCCTTGCGTCACTAGACAATATATCTCTTGCATTCAATTGTGATGGAGTGCCGGTGCACAAATCAAGTAAAACCAGCTTGTGGCCAATTTTGTGTACAATCAATGAACTGCCAATACATCTCCGTGGAAAACATGTGATGGTCTGTGGTCTCTGGTTTGGTTCAAACAAACCCAATATGAACACGTACATGAAGCCATTTGTTGATGAATGCATAGAGTTGTATGAAAATGGTCTTGCATGGACAAATGATTGTGGGAAAGTGGTCTCAAGTAAAGTGATTCCTGTATTCCTGGTGGCAGATTCAGTTGCTCGGCCACTTCTTCAGAATTTTAAGCAGTTCAATGGCGAGTTTGGATGCTCTTTTTGCATGCAGAAGGGAGCTACGGTGCTGAAACGCAGGGGGCGTGTGAGGGCATATCCCTATGAAATTGCAGAGTTGAGGAACCCCTCTCAAACTGATGATTTGGTTGAACAGGCTCTCTTGGGAAAACCCACACATGGTGTCAAAGGGCCTAGTACTTTGTCTTGTCTCCCCCATTTCAACATCATTGATGGCTGTGTTCCAGATTACATGCACAGTGTGCTGCTTGGAGTTACTAGAAGCATAACCACACTGTGGTTTAATTCTGAGAACTATCAATCTCAATGGTACCTAGGACGCTTAATAGAACAGATAGATGAGACTTTAACTAGAATTAAACCCCCCTGTAATGTCTCTCGTGTTCCCCGCTCACTTACAGAGAGGAAATTCTGGAAGGCACATGAGTGGTCCATGTGGCTGTTTTATTACAGTGTACCAACACTGAAGGGAGTCTTACCTGAGAAATACCTAAAGCACTGGTTCAAGTTGGTTAAGGGGGTTTCTCTACTGCTTGGTGAAGAGATAACATCACTGCACATTTCTGAATCTGAGCAGTTGCTTACCGAGTTTGTCAAAGAAATGGAGCTCCTTTATGGGACCAATAATGTAACTTTCAATGTTCACTTGTGCCTTCACCTGCCCAATACTGTGAGAAACTGGGGTCCCCTCTGGGCACAGTCTTCATTTGTGTTTGAGTCATACAATGGGGTCATGTTAGACATGATCAAGAGCAGTCAAAGTGTTTCTCAGCAAATCATAAAAACCGTTTGGCTACAGATGGCATTGCCATCACTTGCCAAGAAAGCCATGGAGGGAGCTTCCGATGAGTGCTTGGCTCTGTTTGAGTCCTTTTCCATTCAGAAAAAACAAATGCAAGAAGTAAATCGCTCTCATGGTGTTACATCTCTTGGCAGGCCAAACATAAGTATGATGAAAAATGATGATTTTTTGGCCTTGAGTAGCATCTCCCATTCTGTACGTAGAGTACCTGTAAGGTATTTCAGCAGAGCTGTTGTTAACAGTGAAATTATTCATTCTGAAAACTACACTCGTACTTTCCGGAGAAATTCCTATACGGTCATTCTAAATGATCGTGAGGAGAGCATTTTCTCAGTGAAGACTTTCATTGTCTCTGATCTAGGGCAAGGGGAGACATGCTATGCAGTAGGGAGGTACTACAAAAAAGAGAAACATGACATCTGTGGTCCGTTTAAGAACCCTAGTTATTTCATCCCTGTGGGAAAACAACTTGGTCATTTAACGGCTATTGAGGCATCACAGATAAGAGCCAAGTGTTTGTTCTATAAAACGGGGAAGATGAAGGTAGATTTTGTCTTCAAATTCATTAACCGCAGTGAAATGCTGAGCTGAATAGTCCGTTATTGTTTTTCTTATCTGAGAACTAATTGGTTATAGAAGATTTTTTATTTTGTTTTGCCTTTGCTTGAAATATTTGTTTTGAATTCAGGTTTAATTTGTTTGAAAAAATGTATTGTGTAAAACAGTCGTTCTCAACCACTAGTCTGTGGACCACCAGTGGTCTTTGATGGTGTTCCAGTTGCTCCCCACCTGGGGAGCTCCCCAGCTAAATAATGGAATGTTCATTTAAATAATTATTCTTAAATATCTGCTTTACTTGGTTTACAAGAAGTCTACACAGAATGTAGAAGAATTGTTATTGTCATTTGAATCATTGTTTGCCTTTATCTCTCCTTATGGTACCAACATCAATAAATAAAGTATTTTGTACCTATATGGTGTGCAGGCTCCATCCATGATCTACCAACATCAATACAGCATGGAATTATTCATAGAAAGTTATTCATGTTTTGGTTCTTAGAGGCTAAATCTCATCAAACGGTGTGGGCAATATGCTGTTGAAAACCACTGATGTAAACAACATTTTAAATGTATTACTGACAGCAAAAGAATATGTCATGTTTTAAGCCATGTTCATTTTAGTTAACATAATACAACATTTATGATTATATGGTAACAGTATAATACCAGTTGGTGAATGTCAATGGCTCAATTGCTTCAGGCAATAGAAAACATAATCAGACAATATGTCTTGCATTGAATTCTCTTCCACAATGTACAAACCGGCATCAAATAAAAATAAATATGATAAATATTTATATAGGCATTATGTATGTTGCATATATGCACAAAGTCAAGACATGTATTACCTATATCTGAGGCATTATGTATGACATGTATGCACATATATGAACCTGACTGTGGCATATATGTGCATAGATATAACCTATATATGCACATATATTTCCTATATAGCCACATATATGCACATATATGAACCTGAATATGGCATATATGCTGAATATATTCAGCATATATTCGGCATATATTTGGATATATGTTCATATATTTCCTTTCCGTGTGGGAATATATGGAGACATTGTCCCTGGTTGTGTCTGTGCCCGCAGAGAGATGTGTATTATTATGGGAACAATCATTTTCACATGTAGTGTATGTGTATGCTGCAGTGGACACTAATGAAGAACAAATACAAGCTCAACGTCGTGTCGCAATGCAATGTGTTGAGAGGAGCTAGAGCTTTTAGATCTGCAATTTCTTGCCTTTTTTTGAAGGTTTTGGAACATTCTTTTGTATCAAAGTGGTCAACAGGCCTGAATGACACTGACTACAGTAATACTTTGTTTAAACGTGCAAACGCGGGAAGCGAACGCAACGTAGTTATACTTGTTCGTTGGCATGTTCCAGCTTGTTGTGCATTGCACAAGTTGGACCACGCCATCACACTCATGTCACCATGACTCAGCCATAACCATATAAGGAGTCCCCAAAGCAGCTATACGTCCAAATATGGAGTGTGTTGCATCAATCACAAACAAATCACTCAGCTCCATATATGGGCACAAAAGGGGGACACACAGACACACAGACAGACATGATCTGCTAGGTCTCATAGGTGCTCACTGCGTTCGCAACAAAGTCAAGCCACAGACATCCATGGATTTTTTAAATTAAATTGTATCAACTTTCCATATCTCTCTAAATGTCCTGAAAAACACTCCAACCTGCTCACAGATTTTCAGACAGACTTTTCAGGCCGCGACCCACCACTATAATCTTAACTTTAACTGCCCCCTGCCAACCTCCCCGCTGCAGCATACAATTATAATTACAATTTAGGCATTTAGCAGACGCTCTTAATCCAGAGCGATTTACATTAAGCAAGAACAAAAGAGCATGGCAATGCATAATATACATAAACAGTAGTTATCACGAAACATGCGTAAGCTATAAGAACGTAAAAGTGGAATATATAATGAAACTATAGATGTATACTATAAAGCTAGGGGGGCATACCCCCTTTCTATTTGCTTTGTATGCCAGCGTCAGAGTTCTGTATTATGCGCGGGCAGTGACCGGTAGCCAATGGAGGGAGCAGAGAAGAATGTGAGATTTTTTTTTATAGATCGGACATTTTCGCAACACCTGCCTATTTTTGCAGGTAATCTTTGACAATTTGGCCAATGTTTAGCATGGTTGTTGATTATATATACTTTTTAACGCAGTAATGGTCTTTCTTTTCATATTAGAGGTATTCAAAATGTTTTAGTCCATAAACTGTCACATTAAAAATGCACATATACTGGCCCGGACAGTTAGCTCACCTACAGTAGGCTGCTGAGCTAGCCTGACGTCGTTCCGCGGGTTCAACTCCTGATCGGCCTTTGCCGCCTGTCTTTCCCCCCATTTCCTCTCAGACTACTTTCAACCTATCAATAAAGCCCCCAAAAATATCTTAAATAAAATGCACAGATACACTGTATGTTAGTTTGTTTCTACTCACACTGCTGTGTGAGTAGAAAAAACACCCCAAAAAATCTTCTGGGGATGCCCCTGAGGGTCCGACTCCCGACCCCCTTGCTTGAGATCCACTGCTGTAAGTCATTCTGCAAGCGACTCTCTGCCAAATGAGTGAGTTTTGCATCACTAATGAAATGTACGAGTTGTCTTCATGGATGATGTGCAGAGCACAGTATGTTTTTGTAGCAAAGGCCTGCCAGCACAAGGACTGTTCTCATTAACATCGGTTGACCGAGTAAATTCAAATCCGTCCATTTTTGTTATTTTTATTGACACAAGTCACACGACCCAAGCAAGACAGGACGGATACCAAACAACTCGCCCCCGCAAAGTGTTAATTTAGAAACGGTTGTTTGTGTGAACCCCATAGCGATGATTTGATTGGCTATGAGCACAGAATGTGCAGATATAGAGTGAGGACAGAAAAGTGAGAGAACATCAAACAATGCGCTTTTTCTGATATCACAAATACAGCCATCTGCCAAAATGGGAATATTGCAAAAACAATCCGATCATGAGACATTCAACGATGCACAAACCCTTAATCCATGCCGTTGTGCATAATCACTTGGACAGCTTTTTTCTGGACCCCCGTGAGCAGACCTGGAGCAGACCTGTAGTTTATCCATGCAGACGAGAACGTATGTGCGTCACACCCCTGCTGAAAAATCCAGCAAAAACCAGCTGATGATGGTTGCTGGTTTTAGGTGGTTTTACCTGGTTTTACCTGGTCTTAGGCTGGTTTAGATGGTATACCAGGCTGGACATGCTGGTCAGCTGGTCTGGCTCATTTGTCAGTGTATTGGGTTAGCTGGTCGAAGGCTGGATTCTGCTGGTCTTTGCTGGTGAGCCAGCTGGCTGGCCAGATGACCAGCAAAGCCAAGCTGGTAGATGGTCAAATGGTGGACTGACCAACAAAAACCAGCTTACCATCTGGACTTAGCTGGTCTAATGACTGGACAGACCAGCAAAGCCAAGCTGGTAGCTGGTGTATTGAGTGTACTGGCTTTTGATGAGGTCAGATCAACATATGGAATGTCTCCCTCACTGACAGTGTCGTATGGACACGGCCATACTGTATATAGGCGTGACGGACTGACGGCCATATATGGTGGTGCGACGGAGTCACTGACTGACATGTTTCTCAGGTTTTCATAGTAATCTGTGGCCTACGGTTGCAACTATACCAGTAAGACGCCTGAGGTCGAGGTCGTGTGCACTGGCCTTATATGGAGCGTGTCTTGAGTGTACATGGTTTGATGAGGTCAGATCAACATATGGATTGTTAGAACAGGTCAGCTCCATATATGGAGATCTAAGGGTGGCAGCGGGGGCAGTGTCTTGAGTGTACAGGGTTTGAGGGCCCAGGTAGGGCCGGAACTTCATTTTCAGGCCTGTTGAGAACTCTTAATTGTTTTCGCCGGCTGCCGGGCTAACAAGTCTGGAAGTCCCTCGGAGCCCAGGAGGCTGCACTTATAACTTTGGGGCAGGCCCGTCTAGAGTTTAAATGGACAGGTATCAGTCATAAGGGAGACATCGAAGAGGAAGGACGGATGGGGAACGATCAACATAATGGAATGTCAGGTTCTGACATACATCCATATACTAATATTGATGACATCAGGATCTCCATAGCAGGTCGCATTTATAATCCCTGATTTACTATCATCCCTGATGATGTCATAATGATGTCACAAGACTTGGGCACAATAGTTTTCCCCATGTATGGGGATTTTGGGTGACGTACGATATAGTTAACCTTCGATAATCATATAATAATAATAATAATAATATAATTGCGATCAATTATATTAGGCCTATATTATGTGTGTATATAGGCATACCGGTATATATATATATAGGCCTATATATATATATATATATATATTATTGGTTATTGTTACAATGGGAGTGATAAATACACACACACACACACACACACACACACACACACAGACACAGACACAGACACAGACACAGACACACACACACACAGGCGCTGGTGTTGCTATGGAACTTATGGGAGACGGGAGTGATATGCGCGCGCACATGCACGCACGCACGCGCACACACAAGCAAGACGTAAACTGCTTCTTTGTTATTGGTTGACTCCACGTCACGGTTTCATGTTAGGATCTACAAGCTAACAACTCGTCGCGTTGCAACGCTGAGTGAGCTTGTAGATCTGTTCGTTTTCGACAAGCGTACACTGACTGTCCTTAGCGCGAGGTTTGAACTTTCCACTTTTCCAGAAGAGGAAATAATAATAACTGCGTCACGTCTCGGACCGACGGACTCCCACTTTCAGCAGTTTATTCGTCAAGGAAGTAGAAGTATACCCAGGTTTGAGGTGAGTGTATAACTGTTTATTAAATGGCAAAGAACTCCGTTTTTTATGTGACAGGCGAAACTTTATTTAGGTAATTTGCTATTTGTTTGCATTTCTACTTGTCCCATAGCACATGGAACCGCGGCGGAGGGGCTATTTTGTACCGTGTTTTGGTGTGGTTGCTTTGAAGACGGTGGAAATGGCTGTTTATGGATAAGTATTTTTAATATAAGCCTTGGGAAAAACACAGGCTTTAACTATCTTCGGGTGCAGTTGCCCAAACGATATCAGGCCCATTATTAATTTACAACTGTCATGTCAACCCTGGCGTCACGACACATGTAGGCTACACTTGTAGGTCGGCTATTTTCAATATAGGGCATAATTATAAGTTCAAATAGTGAAAATACCCTTTTGACAAACTCAAAACGGTCGCATAGTGACTTGTTTAGGGCGGCTGGTGTAGATAATCTATTTTGATATATTAGTCCACTTGCCAGAATGTGAACCCAGGCATATTGAGTACACCAAAGTTGTATGTTAGAAATGTTGAGTGCATTGCAATAAGCTGTGCATTTGTAGATTGGCTATAGCTATTTTCCTTGAAACTTTGTCAAATGTCCTGATTAATTTTGAATTAATAGCCTACCACAACCACTACCACGTCAGTGCTGTGACCACTTTAACATTGCATCTAATGAGCGATGGGTTTCTTTTTAGCTGAAAACTAGTCTGTGCAGAATGAACGTTGGGACCTTTATGCTGATACATTTTAAATGTGTTTTTTCAACAATGTTATGCAATTTACTTTAATCTGTAGAACTTGTTTGATTTATAGATTACAAAAGTGAATCACTCACTCACTCACTACTTGACTGAGATTTGTTCTTGTGATTTTAAAGGATTATGAAAATAACATTATTATAATAAATTATTGTATTTTTTTTATTAAGGCCTCCAATCGGAAGCAGCAATTCTGCTCTTGCCTGCACTAATCAAGGAGAAACCAGAGTTGCTGTTTGAAGTTGAGGTGAGCCATGAACCGTTCACTAGTGTGAGAAGCACTATGTAATTGAAGCACATTGTATTATTGCATTAGTTTTTATATTATCATATGGTTGTTTCTGTTTTTGACACAGTGGCTCTGCAGGAGACTAGCCAGAGGGTGTGCGTTTCTCTGATGGTTAATGGTATTCCCTCTCCCCAGGGCCAAGCTCAGACCAGCACTGACATGTCGACACCAAAGATGATGCTGAAAGGCTGCAGGGAGGGTCACCCCAAGAAATAGGACCACATCATCATGCTGTCGATGGATGACCAGGTAATCACAAAGGAGAGTGTGGACATTTCAATGGCACTGGGACTCCTACTGTGCATATATTTTGTGTTCAGAATCCAATACCCTAAAGGACTGAAAAAGACACTCCTTTTTGGAGTGTGTTGTTCTGAAATTGAAGGATGCAGGCAAACTTCCTGTCACAGTAAAAATAATGTACAACTCCATCTATGAGTAGCATGTATGTAGGAGTCAGTGTTCTCTCTCCATGTCTGGATGGCCACTTGAAGAGAGTCAGCTAAAAATCAAGGACTTTGCCACTGGACTGGGCCTCTTATAATTCTGGAGTGTACATTTTGTTTTAGAAATCCTGAAAGACTGTCAAAGTGTCAAAAACAGTCAAGTGTGTTGTTGACAATTATATATGTTGTTTCACTTGTTATACGTGTGTGTGTGTGTGTGTGTGTGTGTGTGTGTCATGAAATGAAGGCTCTGTGATTGCGAATGCAGTGAGCACTTACTACCAGTAAGACGCGCAAACGCGGGAAGCGAACGCAGTTGAGACCCTGCAGATCATGTCTGTCTGTCTGTGTGTCTGTCCCGCTGTTACTGTATATGTGGACCTGGCCCCTTTTGTGCCCATATATAGCGGGACAGACACACGGACACACAGACAGACAGACATGATCTGCTAGGTCTCCTAGTAAGTGCTCACTGCGTTCGCAATGAGACCTAGCAGATCATGTCTGTCTGTCTGTCTGTCTGTGTGTGTGTCTGTCCCGCTATCCAAATATGGAGTGTGTTGCATCAGCAATCACTCAGCTCCATATATGGGCACAAAAGGGGCCAGGTCCACTCAGCTCCATATATGGGCACAAAAGGGGCCAGGTCCACATATACAGTAACAGCGGGACAGACAGACATGATCTGCAGGGTCTCAGCTGCGTTCGCTTCCCGCGTTTGCGCGTCTTACTGGTGTTATGTGTGTGTGTGTGTGTCATGAAATGAAGGCTCTGTGATGTTATGTGTGTGTGTGTGTGTGTGTGTGTGTGTGTGTGTGTGTGTGTCTTTGATGAAATGAAGGCTGTGTGTGTGTGTGTGTCTCTTTGATTAAATGAAGGCTCTGTGGTGGTTTGTGTGTCTCTTTGACGAAATTAAGTTATTTTTGCATTTTAAGGTCTGACGCATGTATTATTTATTTTATTTATAATTTGCTTTATGTATACTTATTTGTTAGTGTTTACTACTTTTTATTTTATGTAAGCACATTTTACATCTAATTTATTTTTGTCATTATTTATTTTATTTGTTAAACAGTATTTGAAGCTGGTGTATTTTACATTTAATGTGCAGCTTGAATAAAATGCAGTGTATTAGAACTTGTAACCTGGATTTGGTCTTACTTTATTTGTTTGCAATATAGTACCTACGACCTAGCTACCTAATCATCCATCTTCAACCCCTTATCCGTAGTCTGGTCGCGGGGCAACAGCTCCACCAGAGTGCTCCAGATTTCCCTCTCCAGAGCAACATTAGTGACTTCCTCCTGGGGGATTCCGAGACGTTCCAAGGCCAGTGAGTCGATGTATTTCCTCCAACTGTGCCTTGGTCTGCCCCGGGGTCTCCTCCCAGTGGGACGTGCGTCGAGGACCTCCCTAGGTAGGCGCCCGAGAGGCATCCTAACCAGATGCCCGAACCACCTAAGCTGACTCCTTTCCAGGCGAAGGAGCACGCAATTCTACTCCGAGTCTCTCTCGTGTGACTGAACTTCTCACCCTATCTCGATCTAAGGGAGATGCCAGCCACCCGTCGAAGAAAACTCGCGACCTTATTCTTTCGGTCATGACCCACACTTTAGACTTAATATATTAGTGCCCCTCACTTCACACAGGTGTGATTTGTTAATACCATGGGACCCTGGCTGAAATTCACCAGCAAGACCTAAGCCTAAACCCAAAACAAACTATAAGCTGGTCACCAGCTAAAACCAGCATAAACTGGTGACCAGCAAAACCATCAAAATACCAGCTAAGACCAGCATAAACTGGTGACCAGCATAAGCTGGTGACCAGCAAAACCATCAAAATACCAGCTAAGACCAGCATAAACTGGTGACCAGCTACCAGTTTAAACCAGCATGGACCAGCAAAACCTAGCTGGTCAGTCACCAGCTAAGACCAGCAAGATGGCGTCCAAAACACACTCTAAAGCTGGTCACCAGCAAAAGGTGGTCACCAGCTAAGACCAGCAAGAAAGTTGCTGGTCCAGCTTATGCTGGTCTATGCTGGATTTTTCAGCAGGGACGTTGCCCATCTGAAAGGAGTAAGGACCATATCGCATACATTTCACCCTGTGTATTCCTGTGATTTGGCAAATCATAATGACTCGTCTCATTCATCAATTCATTTGATGCAGACATGTGAGCAGTCGCACCCAGCTCTGAACCCGACAGATACTGTTGGGGTGACTATACTTCGCCCACTCCTGCTGTACCTGCACGCACGCACGCACGCACGCACACACGCACGCACACACACACACACACACACACACACACACACACACACACACACAGTAAGTAATTCTGTTGAAGAGGCTCTCCTCCAAATGACTGAATTGTACAAACAACGTGAGCTTTGCATCACTACCCAAATGAAAGCTACGCGTTGTCTTCATGGATGATGTCCACATGGCATTTTTGTTTTTGTATCAAAGGGCTGCCAGCACAGGCCATTAAGGACATTAGAATGAAGGTCTCGTTTTCGTCTGTTGACCAAATAAATTCAAATTGTATTATTCCGAACTGCCCAATCCCAGGCATAGTGATAGTTTTGAATGGCAAACTTTTGAATGACTTGTTTGGGTGCTTTAAACTGACAGGCCCTGATTGATAATGCCCTGATGAGTTTCTGGTACTATGCCCACCTTTAGTAGCAATGTGTGTCCAGGTGCATGTATAGGTGGGTGTGTCCAGGTGCATGTAGGTGGGTGTGTCCAGGTGCATGTATGTGGGTGTGTCCAGGTGTGTGTGGCTGTCATAAGAACAGTGTGACAGCCTGCTCCTCACCAGACAACTGACCACATCTTTATACTGCTGTGTGAGTCCTGCTTTACTTATAGACAACCAGGTCACACAGAGGACTCAGCTACAGAGTGGACATTATGACAACAACTGAACTCTGCCCTGCACTCTTCTCTGCTTGAACTGAAGAGACAACTTGTGAAAATGGAGAAGAGGAGCTCATTCATGACCCCCCTCTCCCTCTTCCTCCTCCTCCTCATCATCATTGCTGCTCTTCAATGCGTTTGTCATAAAGAAAACATTTCACTATGTGGATGAGGAGAAAACCTGGTCTGATGCTCGACAGTACTGCAAGGAGAAGTTCACTGACTTGGCTTCTGGTGGTGATCACAGAGAAGAGATGCTTTTGGTGAATGAAGCCAGGTCTGCGTGGATCGGTCTGTACAGAGACCCCGGGGACATTTCTGTCTGGAGGTGGACAGGAGAAAGGTGTGTAGCCTTTGTGTGTGTGTGTGTGTGTGTGTGTGTGTGTGTGTGTGTGTGTGTGCGTGTGCGTGTGCGTGTGTGCGTGCGCGTGCGCGCGTGTGCGTGCAGTATATTTATGATGGTTATTGAATATTGTATATTATTTTCCACAGAGGGGATGCCTCACTTGACACAAACTGGGCAACAGGAGAACTTGAACTTTGGAATTGTACCTATGTGCGCAATGATAAAATGTGGAAGAATGGTAAATGTTCTGATAAACGTTGGTTCTACTGCTCTAATGGGGACAGTGTCCTACGTGAGACTAAAGCCATGCAGCAGAGCTGGTTTGATGCCCAGGAGAGCTGTAACAACAAGTCCATGGTCTTAGCCACTGTCAGACAGAGCAACCAGCACAAATTCAGAGGTCCCGGTGGTTGGATTGGACTGCATTTACCCCCTAACACACCTGGAAGTGACCCAACTAAAGACGTCTGGAAGTGGACTGGAACGGACTCAGACTATAGGAATTGGGCTCCGGGACAGCCAGATCTTGAGAAATGTGGCATCCTTTCTGTTAGTACTGGCAAGTGGCACAGTTATCCTTGCTCTGATAAACTTCCATTTATCTGTGTCGTCGACAACGTGATCCTGGTGAAGGAGAACAAGACATGGGAGGAGGCTCTGGAGCACTGCAGGGCCATCGGCAGCGTCCACTCCAGCCGACATAATCATTACCGTGACCACCAGTATGACCTGGTGAGCCTGCAGTCTGAGGACGACCACCGCTACGCCAGGGACAAGATCCAGGAGGCCACGACCAATGAGGTTTGAGGGTTTGGGTTCAGGGGTCACATTGTGGCTATAGAACGTGCAGGAAACTTGAGTTCTTCTTTCTATGATATCAAAGATAGGGGAGAGCCGCCACGGATGTAACGCGTCACGGTTGTAACATGGACGTTATCTCTTGATTGGTCAACGCCACCATGACGCCATCGCGTCAGTATGTGTACAGCAACGTACTCTACGTGCCCAGGAAGTTTGAAGTGTTTACCTTCATCCTGCGGGGAGCTATTGGCGAAAAACTGACTTTTTTCAAAATGCGTATAATTTTACACCTGGAGTATTTGTGAGTCTTTGGTGTTGGTGAATAAAAATCCACATGGATGTCTTCATGCTTATGTTCTTCATTAGTTTGCATCGTGTTTAGACGGAATTCACGTTCATTCTGGTCTGTAAGCAACGGCAAAGAAAACTTTGGAGGGAGGGTCAATTGTAACATGTGTTACAAATGGTCCGCTTCCATTCAATGCCATTATATGTAATATTTACATATTTGACATATTGGCCAATATCATATGTTCTAAAATTGTATTGTATTGTGTAGTGTATTCTAAAATTAGTTTAGGGTTGTATAACATTGTACAACTCAATCAATCAAACGTTTGTTTAATCAATGTATTTCCCCATTGAACTGAAAAAAAAGCCCAAACTGGTACACCCGGTACTATTTAATATTTCCCAATATGTTTGATACATTTTCTTATCACATCCATGGTATGAAAACAATGCTAAGGAGTTGCTTCAATGAAATATAATTGCTTTAAGCTGAAAACGATATGTTTAATGGTATTTTTTAGCGTTGTTACATTTATACTCCATGCTGTTACAATTAGTCCGACAGGCGCAACAAATGTAACACTGGAACAGCGTCCACTTTCGGTTTAATAACTCCCAACCTGTTTGATCAATTGAAAAATAAAAAGTGGTTTATGGAAGCAGACAAGTGTAGGTCCGTTGCCTGAAAATATTACATATGTAGACTCGGATCTCCGAGTAAAAAAATGAAACGTGCAAAATGTTACAACCGTGGCGGCTCTCCCCATACTGTAAATCAAAGTCCTTTGTTAAGTCTTAATTGTCTTCTGTTGGATTGTCATAAACAACACAAAATGTGAACTACTTCATATCATATTCATAGGCTGTAGCTGTTGCCTCATACAGGTTAATAATAATAATAATAATAATAAAACTTTATTTGTATAGCACCTTTCATGACATGAAATGCAGCTCAAAGTGCTTTACAGAACAATGGAGAATAAAAGAAAAGCAAGGCAACGACATTAAAAAACAAGCAGTAATGCAATACAGTGAGGACATGAATAACAAAACAAAAAAAAAGATCAATTAAAAGCAACGTTGTAGAAGTGGGTCTTGAGCTGAGCTTTAAAAATGTCTACAAAGGCTGCCTGACGAAGGTACAGTGGGAGCTTGTTCCATGCCGACAGCCCGTAGAAGCAAAAAGCTGCTTCCCCGTATTTTTTTGTTGCCATTTTCTTAGGCAAAGCGAGCAGGCCAGCAGTGGAAGACCTTAGGGGGGCGGTTTGGGACATATTTAGGCAGGCAGTCAATAGTAGGAAGGTGCGAGACCATTGAGAGCTTTATAGACAAGTAAAATAATCAATCCTAAAAACAACTGGAAGCCAGTGCAGTGATGCCAAAACTGGAGTAATATGTTCTCTCATCTTAGTTCTAGTTAAAACTCTGGCTGCTGCATTTTGGACAGTTTTCTTAGGCAGTCCTGAAAAAAGTGCATTGCAGTAATCAAGCCGAGAAAAAACAAAGGCGTGGATTCGCGTTTTTGCATCGTCCAAGGACAAATAGGCTCTGATTCGTGCAATATGTCTAAGGTGAAAAAAGGAAATCTTGTTCATGCCTTTATTTTAGTATCAAACATTTTCATAATTTTCCCAACTTTCTTAGGATCGGCAAGCCCTGTCAGAACGGAAAACACTAACCTTGACACCGTTGGCAGTAATGTTTGTCTCATTCTGAATCCAAAATTAAATTGTATTTAATAACAAGCAGTTACCATAGGCCAACTTATACTAGCTAGTACTAATTTCAACACACTTACACTTGAGGGAAGATGTTTGACCTCCTTTGCTTTCCATGTTATCCCCAGGTGTGGACAGCTCTGCGTTTCCTTGCGGGCCAGTGGCTCTGGGTGGACGGGGAACCACAGCAGTACCAGAACCTGCCACTGTGTCCGGCCTGGGGGCGGCACTGTGGAACCCTACCCAGAGACCACAGCACCCAGTGGCAGATCAGGGACTGCATGGAGAGAAGGAACTTCCTCTGCATCAAATCCCCAGAAAAACAGCCATGAGGACGAATAGCCTGCAGGCACAGCTGGGATTTGTAGTCATTAATATATAGAATACTACCACAGTACTATATGCAGATACTGTATGATTGTTATTGGTGAACATAATACAGAGTGGTCATACGTGTATATTGTTGACCTCAAATGTTAACAATGTCATTTAGATATAATGTTATTCAGACATATTCATGTTTACTTATCTGGTATCACATTAGTTACTTTAATTGGGATTATGCAATTTTCTGTGATCTTACTCAGTGGTGGAAAAAGTACAAATACTCAGTTACAAGTATGTACTTGAGTAAAAGTACAAAGGTGTTGGCATCATATTGTAAATTTGTAAGTACCAAAAGTAAAAGTACTACTTATGCAGAATGTCCCATTTCAAGCCCGGATATGGACAATTCAATTAGATATTTTGCCTAAAATATTGTCTATGCATACATTCATGAATCCACCTGCTGACCGGCTGTCAGCATTGAACAATTTATTTTATATGATACCATTAACAACCTATATAAGGCCAATCATAGTTGTTCAATCAATTATTCAATCAAAGCAAACGGCACAAACAATATTAGTTTGCCTCTTCTACAAAAAATTAAGTTACAAGTTACTGCGTGTTGCCATTCTCTTGTACTTATGTATTATTTCCCACCACGGAGTAGCCTTGCATCTCGGAGGACAGGCAAGACGTCGGCAGTGTCGGTAGGCCAATCAGAGGCAGGCGGGGCGTTACCATGTCTGTGCTCGGAGTAGAAAGAAATCACGTGATTTTAATACAGCTGACATATCCTTCTTTGGATTTTGAAGGACATATGCATATTTAGTTACATTACTGCCACCTTGTGGAGTTATTTAACTCTTACACCTACAAAGTCCATTCATATATGTGAGCATTTGGGTCTCTGGTTTCTTCAAAAAGGTTATGAATGAATTGTAACTGCCCCCTGGGCTTGGTATGGACTTTGAGATTGAGACAGTAGAGTTTCAAACTGATGCTCTTTATTTTTGGTGTGGTACCAAGAAGCACCGTAAAAACTGCAGAGATATGACGAAAATATAATCAACATTAGTCAAATACAAAGTCATACAACATATACAGTTTAGCCAAAATAAACTTCAAAACTTGACCATAAACACCAATGGTATATTTCTTAATCACCATAAGTCAACTTGTAGCTATAAAACATTAGACATGAATTAACTCTTGTAAACGTAGTCCTTCGGGAGCCACGTGTTGCAGCCAATGTCACATAACAATAGTGTTTACATTACGGCAATAAAAGACGCTCTTTTTAACTGACTAAATATAAACACATTCTAGGCATTATTACATCTTTATCTCACGAACCTCATTCCGCCTTCCAAGGGGTGTTAATCATGAAATATAAACATATTTATTGCTGACAAAGTTCGTTTTGAACTGCATGACTGCGCTTCCGCCATCTTGTATTTCCAATGAACTTTCAACTCTAACGTCACCTTGTATACCTGAATGCCCAGAGAGGACATGGCCAATTCTGCCACCTAGTGGACAGTTTTAAAACCAAGTAAACCATGGCATAACACCACAAATATAGAAAAACAGAAAAACAGCAATTAACAATTAAGGTAAACCATAACTTCTTAAGTGGCAATAACTTCTTGGTTGGTGGCCATTTACACTCCCACCAATTCCTGCTATGATGGAATACAGTTAGAACACATGAATCATACAAGAATTCTAGATCAACAATTTGACCACTCTTGTCTTTGACCGTTCGTCGTAGCTGAGTCACACTTTGTTGCTTCCACTGGCCTTTATGTTCTCTCTTCGTGAAGACATGTCGGATGACGACGGCTGCAGGTGTTACAAGTGTGTCGCCCTTTACATTCTATACTTTTGTGTCCTGACCTCAAGCATCCAAAGCAGAGATTGTTTTGATAGATGTATGCCTTTTTATCTTCAATGGTTTTCGATGCAAAAGTGGGGCACCTCACAATGCTGTGTGTTTCTTCTTTGCAGACAGAGCATGGTGGTTTCGCTTTACTGGATGGATCTTCTGTCTCTGAGGTGCCATCCTCCTCTTCCATGTTTGTGTAGAAGGCTCTGGCTCTCTTGGGAAACTTCTCTTCTGTAGTTTGGGAGCTAAACAGTAATGAGGAAGCAATGGGGTGGCAGGCTATCCGGGCCTCTTTGTTCAGGAACGCTGTGAAACTTGCTAGACTTGGATAATTTCCATACAGGTCCAGTTCATCTACTACGATTCTGCTCCACCTTTGTACGATCCACTCAGGGAGTTTACTAAGCAGTTTGTGATTTTCTTCACAGTCGTTTAGAATAGCCAGACCTTTGACGTGGGGCATTGCCTCTGTGCATCCTTTTAAGAAGTCGGCAAACTCTCGAAGTGCCAGAGGGTCGCTTGCATTGATTTTAGGCCATCTCATTAGTTTGTCTCGAAAGGCTCTCTGTACGATGAAAGGGTTCCCATACCTCTCTTGCAGGACTGTCCATGCTCCTCTGTACGCATCCTCTGAGTCTCTGTAGAAGAATCCCTCCACAGCCTTGCGTGCTTCTCCTGAAAGGTACATCTTAAGATAAAATATCTTCTCACTTGGTGGGAGGGGCTTTCGATCTATAAGGGCCATGAATGTCATTTTCCAGTCCACAAACTGTATGGGGTCTCCGTTGAATATCGTCGGTTCTGGTGCAGGCAGACGGTTCATACTTAGTGAGCTTGCTATTGCTTGGGCTAGACTGATGGTCTCTTGATTGGCTGACGCCATAGGAGATGCTTGGTGTTCGAATGATGGTGTATTTGGATTCAGCATAACATCAGGTTCAGGCTTTTGGTGAGCAGTGTTTGTTTCTGGATTATTCTCTTCTTCGTGGTCGCTTCCAGAACTGTCGTAGGCCCTCACATGGGCTGCTGCTACCTTGACTCCTGTTTCACTCTTTAACTGCTGTAGCTTTGTCCTCTCCTTCTCTAGTTTCATTCGAAATTCCGCCTCCTTCTGCTTCCTTGCTGCCAACATTCTAGCCTCTTCGTTCTCTAGTGTGTGGAGCTGTTCTTGAAGTTGAGCCTGGATTTCTTTCATGGTCTTTGCTTCTTGTATCTTAGCTGCAAGTTCTGCATCTTCTCTTTCGCTCGAGTTATTTGATTTTTCTGAAATGGTTTCAGTATTTGTGTAACCGAAGACAGACCCAGGCCATACTCATCCTTATTTAGTCTAATTCTCACTCTGTCCTTTTCCAATCGGTCATTAAATTCTTCTTTAACAGCCTCCTTTCGTAGACACACAAGATCGTTAATCTCGTTTGTGAGAGTGACACATGCTTCCATCCTCCTGAGGATCTCTTGTGTTGGAGTCTGGTTCTGTATAACTGACTGATACTCAAGACAGACATCATCCCGACTTGACTGGATGTCTCGGTTTAATTTAACAAGGTCGTCTACAGTACAAAAGGCTTTTAATTGAGATCTATTTTCCTGTGCAATCTTCTTCCATGTGTCATAAACCTTCTTAAATGATTTCTCTTTTTTCTTCGTATCCTTGTCATACATTTCTCTTCCTTTCTCTGTGAATGTTCGTCGTCTTGTACTTCTGCTCTTGTCCTCCTCTTGTGTCTCTACTGTGTTGCTTACTTGTTCTCCGTTGTCTGACATCTTGTTCGCTTGGTGCTCTGAAGAAGACTCACAGGAAAGGGAGGGTCACACAGAATGGATGTCTCTGGTTGTCGATGATAACTCGCTGGTCTCCTGTCCAGCAGTGAGTTTTTACTGTAACTGCCCCCTGGGCTTGGTATGGACTTTGAGATTGAGACAGTAGAGTTTCAAACTGATGCTCTTTATTTTTGGTGTGGTACCAAGAAGCACCGTAAAAACTGCAGAGATATGACGAAAATATAATCAACATTAGTCAAATACAAAGTCATACAACATATACAGTTTAGCCAAAATAAACTTCAAAACTTGACCATAAACACCAATGGTATATTTCTTAATCACCATAAGTCAACTTGTAGCTATAAAACATTAGACATGAATTAACTCTAGTAAACGTAGTCCTTCGGGAGCCACGTGTTGCAGCCAATGTCACATAACAATAGTGTTTACATTACGGCAATAAAAGACGCTCTTTTTAACTGACTAAATATAAACACATTCTAGGCATTATTACATCTTTATCTCACGAACCTCATTCCGCCTTCCAAGGGGTGTTAATCATGAAATATAAACATATTTATTGCTGACAAAGTTCGTTTTGAACTGCATGACTGCGCTTCCGCCATCTTGTATTTCCAATGAACTTTCAACTCTAACGTCACCTTGTATACCTGAATGCCCAGAGAGGACATGGCCAATTCTGCCACCTAGTGGACAGTTTTAAAACCAAGTAAACCATGGCATAACACCACAAATATAGAAAAACAGAAAAACAGCAATTAACAATTAAGGTAAACCATAACTTCTTAAGTGGCAATAACTTCTTGGTTGGTGGCCATTTACATGAATACTTCTAGGGACACTAGGGACATCTGGAGCATCTTGATATTATTGGCTATTTTGTAAAAAAAATTGAATATGAATATAATATATATCACACCCTTGTGAAGTGAGGGGCACCCGCTCTAATCAATTATTGACCTTATACCAACTTTACCAACCTTGAAACATACGTCACCAAGAATGGTGGTCCCTTATTGGCCAAGGGTTTCCACCCACATACCCATTTGCTCAGACCCATGTGGTAAATGGTGCATTTATATTGCGCCTTAATTCAAGGTGCTTTACATAGATTGTGCATTACTGTGGATTCAAACTGGCAACCTCGTGGTTACCATCCGGCCACTCTACCCCTGATCCACCACCATGACATAAATTCTCCACCCATTGTCAATGGCGTTTAATGTTTGTGTTAACAAACTGTATAAATTTAGGCTGCGACCGGTCTAACTTAACGTATGTCCTCAAAACAGGGACACCAGGATTAATGTGGGGGCAACTGCTTTAAATAAAATGCATGGGAAATGTCAAAAAAATGTAATAATCATCATCTGCTTGCAGAAGTGTTGACAAGGTGTGTCTGTGCATTAACATGGCCTTGTTGCCCGTATACCTACAGTATAACCATGAAAACAAAAGAGAGAAAGAGAAACAATATACATAATGGGCCTCATGTGCCAACCGTTCTTAAGACGTTCTTAAGAGGAAGTTTGTTCTTAGACCCACTTAGGAAGTTTTTAAGAAGGTTTTGGCATCCCTTAATGTTTTCTTATAGCTGTGATTTGTTCGTAGGTATAAGAACAGAATCTATACGCACACTGTTTGAGAACCATGATTTAGAGTTTACAACCAAACCCAAACAAACGCACAATACCCACCAAATAACCCCCACCCCATCCGCCATCACCCCCCCCCCCCATATACCGACAGCCACCACCTCCATTTTCCTGTAAGCTTCCTACCTGCAAGCCCCCCTATCCCACCCCTTGCACCACCACATCACCCTCAACACCCTTATTTCCTCACAATTACATACCGAGCAGCAGTTGCTGCCTTAAAGCCCCTATCCATATCCACCCTCCAGTGCTAAAATGTTTTATAGCCTATCCACTACTATCCAATACTTCTGAACATGACATATGGATAATATGCCAATTTCAGCTAATTTACATTGATGGTGAAAGTTGACTATTGTGAGATAAATAATAAAATACATTGATGAATATTGAAAATATTTAAATATTGAAAATATGAACATTTCTGTTCACTTCAGTAGCCTAACCTCCTGCAGTACTATTGATTTTTAATGTTTGGAGTCTGGTGTTCCACCACACACCTGTGTGTTCCGCCATACACACAGGTGTGACTGCAGGCAAGGCCATGGAGTCATGCAAAACCACACACACCTGGGTAAAACACAGGTAGGAAAGTGACATTCCCAATGCCTTATATGCAGGGCCGTGCAGACACTGCAGAGAGCACTGGCCCCCAGTATTGGCCCCCCACATAAGCCCTTATTTGCCCCCACACAAGCCCTTATTTGCCCCCCACACTAGCCCTTATTGGCCCCCACATAAGCTCGTATTGGCCCCCCACATGTCCTTATGTGGCCAAAAAAAGGAAGAAAAAAATAACCTTTCCCTCAAAAAATAAATAAAAATAAAAATAAATGAATGCAGAAAGGGCACTTTCTGCAAAAGGGCAGGTGCGTCAGAATAAGGCGCATGTGATTTTAACTTTTTGCAATAAAGCCATTTGTTGGGACATAGCATTGACTTGCCTGTCAGGTCAGGCATGGCATTCCCCCTGCACCTGCTACTTGTCCCTGCTACACACACACACCGCTATACACAAGCACGCACACACACAGATTGGAAAGTGGCCCATCGAAAAGTTCCCAACGCATTACATCGTGACGCATCATCGTGACACATAATTGCAACCCTCATATTAGACCTGAAACGGAGCAACCACCGTTGTATCTACGCAACTACCGGTTTAACCTATAAGCAACTTAACTGCCTACATACAGCCTAGCAATATTTTACGCGTAACAACCACCACTTTATCCTAGCAGCTGTGTAATTCAACATATAGCAAAAACAGTGTTGCCCTAGCAACTACCTGTTTTAATAATAATAATAATGAATTGCATTTTTATAGCGCTTTTCCAAGTGCTCAAAGCGCTTTACAATGGTTCATTCATTCATACATTGGGAGGTGAAGCGGCGAACAGTCGACGCCAGCGTCCTCACTTCCCTAGCATTCAGCAGTTTTACCCTAAAAACAAACTTTGTTCCCCCTAGCAGCTAAATTACACGATATAGCAACCACATACGTAGGTAGAGAGAGGGGGTGCGGACACTAACGGGGCACGTGTAGTCGTTGAAATCACAGATGGTGATTCAAATGTGTGTGTAGCCCCCCAGCCAAGACCCAGCCCGCAACAGCCCTGCCAATCAGGCTCAGCCGGGTCAGCCCCATTGACAATAATAAACAAAATCAACATGATATAACATACATAACAAAAGAAAAACAGGGCACTGCCATACAGTAGCCTACATTGTGCACTTCTTTCACCTTATACATTCATAAGTTTGACCTTTGTTTTCAACTGTCCTTTTAGTCTGTGAAGGGAGTCCATATTTTTATGAATGTCTCGTGGGATCTGATTCTCTCCATCTGTATGATTACAATCATCCGGTTAAGCCATTTCATGAAACAAGGAGGGGAGGACGATTTCCAGTCCAGCCGAAATATAATATTTTCTTCGCTGCAACCATTCCGAGCATCAAAGCCTTTTGTTCTTCATCTGTATATTAAAAGCATTCTCTGAACATCCAACTAAAGCCAATTGAGGGTCAATTATTATAACATTCTTTATACCAAACCATTCAAAAATCTTTGACCAAAAACTGTGTAGCTGTGTACAGAGCCAAAATAGATGTGTTAGGCTGCCCTCTGCTGTTTTGCATCTATCGCACACCGGAGAAGTTGTAATAGGATAGTTCCTTTGCAGTGTTGTCTTGGAATAGTGCATTCTGTGCATGACTTTATATTGTACTATTAGCTGATATCTGGCATTAATGGAACAAGAATGTATTCTCGATAAACCCTTCTTACAGATCTCCATTCCCAGTTTAGAGACCCATGCTTCTTTCAAGCGATTGGTAGATACAGGAGTAGTAAAGACACTAAGACAGATACAGTAGATACAGGAGTAGTAAAGACAGAAACAAAAGGAGAAATCATTTGCTTAGAGTCAGGGGGAAGTTGTAGAAGCTTATTAAAATCATTGCTCTCTGGTATGTTTTCAAATTGTGGGATATTCTCTCTGACATAATGTCCAATTTGAAGATAACGAAAATAGTGTGACTGGGGTAGCTCAAATGTAATTCTTAACGGTTGAAATGCTCTTAGTTCTATATCTCAAGCCATTTCATTTTTTCTGAGAGTCACAATTGACAGTAGGTTAGGGCCTGTTGTAGATTAAATACATTTTCCAATGATGAAGGAATGACAAAGTTCTTCAGGGTGAAGTATTGTGTGTGCGTGCGTGCGCGGCATGGCGTGGCGTGGCGTGCGTGCGGGCGTGCGTGCGTGTGCGTCTGTCCCAGGCATAAGTTGGGCACGTCCGTCAGAACTAGGGAAGACCCGGAAGCGGAGGAACCGCAGGAATGGGATCCAAAGATTGAGGAACCAGGAATGGGTTCCATCACATTGGAAACCGTGTCCAGAACCGTTTTCATCACACTGTCAGAGCTGGCATGTGGACTTCACGTCTGCATTTACAATACCGGTGGTTATCAAACCTTTTAAATTTCAATGTACACTCTCAGAGTTACAGACCTCTAAGGGTCCACATGTGGAACGCCCTATAGGAATCGTTGAAGTGAAAAATGAATTGGGTCTGGATCGCTGGAACCAGAAAATGGTCGCCACTTCGAAACTAATATAGTACCAGTATGACACCTTGAGGGCGAGAAGCGTGCGCGCATCTACCTGGGTGACGGCAGACTGCTGGGCGAGCGCTGGCGCTTTGGCATGGGGGGTCAGATCAACATCATTCAGTACTGGCCATATATGGAGCGTGTCTTGAGTGTACAGGATTTGATGACGCCAGATCAACATTATGGAATGTCAGAACAGGTCAGCTCCATATTTTGAGCAGCGGGGGCAGTGTCTTGAGTGTACAGGCCAGGGTTTGATGAGGGCCCAGGTAGGGCCGGGCCTTCATTTTCGGGCCTGTTGAGAACTCTAGTTTTTGCCGGCTGCCGGGCACGGCTGGGAAGGGCCCATCTTGGACAGGTTTTTGATTGATTGATTGATTGATTGATTGATTGATTGATTGATTGATTGATTAACAGTTTGCAGAATTACAGTACATTTCAAGTACAACTCAATACAAAAACTGTTAACAGTGAGTGGACGACAACATAAAGCATTACACTTATTGTTTACAATAGGGCCCACCATTTTCAATTCATCAAAACATTTAGAGACGTACGGATATACACAACTATGTAGTCAAAAGGAAATCATCATAGGAGGTAAAAAGGGAAAAGAAACATGTACAGTGAGGGGGAACAGGGGTGGGTGGGGGATTCAGATTTTGCATTTTACCAGCAAGTGTAGTCGAATAAATCTTGTACGAGGGCTCCAGTTAGGGTCTTCAAGGTGTTTTTGTTGACCAGTGAGGAGATCCTGTATAGGAATCTTGTCCTTTGGTTGACCTTTTTGATTAACGTTGGTGGCCATTTTATCACCGGAAAGATTTGCCTCCAGGATGGAACCTAGGTAGGTAATTTCATCTATTCGTGTGATAATATTGTCACCCACTCTAACCAAGAAGCCATCTGCCTTGCTGAGACTACTATTTGATCCAAATAGAATGGATTCAGTTTTTCCCAGGTGTAAAGATAGTTTGTTATCAGCGAGCCAGGTGCAGATTCTACAAAGTTCAGTCAAAAGGGAGACATCGAAGAGGAAGGACGGGTGGAGAATGATCAACATATGGAATGTGAGAACAGTTCAGCTCCATATATGAAGATCTAAGGGTTTGAGGTTTCAGGTCAGATGTATGAGTTGCTGCATCCGGCTCCATATATGCAGATCGAGGTGATGATCCAGTCTTCTCCATGTATGGCTATCCAGGGTTTGATGACGTCAGTGTCGTGATCTTCATATACGGAGAACGGCCATATATGGTGGTGTGACGTGTCACGAGGCGTGACGGACTGACAGCCATATATGGTGGCGTAACGGACGGATTGACGGACGGACTGACAGGTTTTGCAGGTTTCCATAGTAATCTGTGACTGTCGCAATAAGCATATAAAAATAATTGTACTCTTATGGAATTGTTGTAGGCCTAGATAAGATGTAATAAATAGGACACGTTGACCTTGACAGTTGACACACACTCGCACACACATTTGTATGGAGCTCATTAGCCTATCTGAGCATGGAGGCGGCCCATTTTGAATGTCAAAATTGTAAATAATTTGTTTAGGCGTCAGAGGAGTGTGAAATGAGGTCATTGTTGTTTGTGTGGGCTGTATACTGAGGCAGCTATACCAACATGAGCACATTAACAATTACCTGGACATTACAATCTGAGATCATTAATGATATATCTCATGCTAATATCATGTTCTCACTCTGAGAGCTGAACCTGGGAAACAGGTGTGCTGCTTAAAGTTAGATTCCCTCATTGAAATGGATCATTTTAGCAAACATAATTGGCCTGTTTGATCCTTGTTTTTTAAACAGTTTCTAGTTGTGATATATCTTGCAAAGTGTAATAGTTTTTATTTGTATTTGTTTTAATGTTTTTACATGACTGCGAATCTATAGGTATGCAGATCCAACCCACTAGACTAGATGGTCCACTCTAGCATATGTAGCACTCCTGCTCTCACCAGGCCCATGCCTATATGCGTTGCACCAGACTCCCAGCACCAGGCACTCCATTCAGGAGTGGTGGATTATTTATAATGGCCCTCCTAAGGCCTCACAGAGGTTTGTTGGGCTTCCTGTGTAAACTGTGTTCTTCTGGATCGGACTAGTGAAGAAACACGGCGAAGGTTGCCGTATATTAGATTAGTCGATGGGTGGCTCTTCCATTTTGCTCTCTCATTAGAAGGCGGGTGTAAGTGCCATCCAACTGTTTCTCTAGTTTCTTTGAAAGTGTCCATGTCTCGGAGCCATAGAGTAGAATCGGCTCAACGGTTGTCCTAAATATTTTTACTTTTAACATCTTACTAAGCTTGGCTGACCAGAGCTTATATGCATGTTATTGCAGGCTGACCAGGCCATACCCTTCCTAGTTTGAAAGTCCTTTTGGGAAGAAGATATATATGAACCCAAATACTTGTAGTCATCAACCTGTTTCAGAGGAGTGTTGTTACTGTTAAAACACTGTAAGTGTTTTTATAATGTGGTTATTGTTGGATTCGCATATATTTACGTATTCAGTTTTCGTCTCGTTGAGATAAAGACCAACACAGTTGGAGGGCCTGCTCAGGAGACTGAAGGAGAGCCTGAGTTTATTCCAATGATAAGCGATGTCATCAGCGAAGTCAGTGTCGGTTAGGTATTTAGAAGGATGACGAGGTGATTCTCCTATAGGGTTTAGTTGGTATATAGCCCTTATCATTGATAGTATCAACTGACATACGAAGAACATAATCAACAACAATAATAATTAGAAACGGGGCACATAGTCTATTCCTATGAGTCACTGTAAATAGAATAACTATAACTAAAAAATATAGTCTAATATCTCCCCCTGTCCATAGGAATAACCCTTTGGTCTAGTCACGTGGTTAGGATGTCAAACTTTCACGCGGGAGATCCGAGTTTGAATCCTGGGTGTTACATTGGTGCCGTGACCCGGATCGGGTTTCCCCGTGGGAGGAGGTCAAAAGGGGGGTGAGTGTATAGCCTCAAAAGTCTAATATCTCCCCCGGTCCATAAGGATATAAATTATTAACATGCGATTATCATTAATGATCTCAGGTGTGCTGATGTTGGTAGAGCTGCCTCAGTACAACTTTGAAACAGACAGCATGGACCTTCGTTTCACGCTCCTCCGACACCTAAACAAATTATTTACAACTTTGACATTCAAAATCGGCCACCTCCTGCATGCTCAGATAGGGTAATGAGCTCCATACAAATGTGTGTGAGTGTGTGTGTGTGTGCGTGTGTGTGTGTGTGTGTGTGTGTGTGTGTGTGTGTGTATGTGTGTGTGTGTGTGTGTGTGTGTGTGTGTGTGTGCATGCGTGCGTGGTGGCGGCGTGCGTGATTGAGGTCAAGGTGTCTTTATAGTTTTGCTATACAGTATTAACAGGCCAATGTGAAAAGGGTGGGATATATTCCTCAGCAGAGTAGGAAAGTATATATGTGAAAGATTTCACGTAAATTGCACGCTGCGTTCATGATTTGAGGTTTTTTGTTCAAAACGGGCCAATCCTGCAAACTTTGAAAGCCAATGTTAGCAGGATGGAATATGAAATATCGGACAGATCCGTCTTGAACACATGACTATAGAGATAGTCTGTAATGATTCGCGGAATTTTTGGACAGAATCTGGAGGACTATTATATAAAAAATAATAATCAAAAGCCTACTGGTGGTGCTATAACAGTCCATTCTGGAACATTTGGGGCAGAGGTTCATCGTTGGCATCCAGGGAGTGTGTGTGCAAAATTTGGCATCGACCGGGTTAACGGTGCCGGAGATTAGCTGGTAACAGACGGACGGACGGGGACACACACGCACACACAAGGACTCACACACGGACGGAGTGCAAAACATACTCTCTCCCTGGTGGAGACAATAATAATAGTAAAACGACATTTCAGATATTTTAACTGTCCCTTTCTTTAGAAGTCTCTCGTACTGTAGGATACTCCCCTGTTCCTCTTAACCGTTTCCGTGCGGTAAAGGTAGATTTACGTGGTTCCATTCCCAGCGCTTCAATGCGGGAACGGGAGATTCACGTTTACAGTATGTTTTTATTGATTACTTTCAATCGCCTTTCTACACACCCGAGCACTTTATCTACTAGCACAGAACGGTAGCACAACACTCCGATCACCTGATCACAAAAAAAAAGAAAAAGATGCCTCTCCCCCCTCCCTTCCTGAAAACTCAGGACAGGAGGGGCTCAAATGCTCACTATCACACAATGGCGGCCCCCATTGCGAGCGTAGCTACTAGCTAGCCCTTAGCCAGATCACATTTCATGACATCCGATCGTATCTAGCTAGGCTTGCTGTTTCTCACTCACTGAGACATGCCCCTGCATGTCCTGAGACATGCAGGGGCATGTCTCAGGGGAGGGAGGGAGGAGGCGTCTTTGTGTAGACTCTGTTTCTCTCGGAAGGAACATGCTCGCTCGGACTTGTTGCCACTTGCCATAATGGACACCGCACGGATCTAAAGTCTGGTCTCCCTTCCTTCATCATCTCCGGGTGACGGCACGGTTATTTTGTTATGATGATCATGTCTTTACAACTAAGACGCACGCGCCGCTGTTCTGACTTTACCAGTCAGCAGCAACAACAACCTCGGCGAGCCAAGTTGGAACGATACACAGCGACAGATGGATAAATAATGACAATGCGTCTTCGCATCGTTCCATCTGCCCGCCGGGGGTCTTGATCAGTCATCATCATAATCTTCATAAAAAAATAAACAAAACAGTAGTAACGTAGCCCCAAGATGTTCCAGTCCCAATGTCCCATATGCTCATTCTTTAGCTCATACAAACGCCATTTAGTCACAGACATTGACAGGCAGATATAAAAATGAACACAAATAATATCATATACATACTATACACTGAACGAAAGCCCTGAATGTCTACTTTTAGGAGGAAAACAATATACACATTGATCCCATGTACAGTTTGTCTAATTGTTTATTGAATGCAGCTTGCGGCCACCAGAGAGAACTTTAGAGAAAGCATGGACCTGAAGAACTATTATTCACAAAATAAGGCCTATAGCGACATGTACATACTATATACCGTATGAAACGGAAGACTCTCTGCTTTCATAAGAAAAATACTAATACTGTAATAATAATAAAAATCACACCCCTGTGAAGTGAGCAGTGCAATGTTGCACTTTTTTTTTGTGAATAATAGTTCTTCAGGTCCATGCTTTCTCTAAAGTTCTCTCTGGTGGCCGCAAGCTGCATTCAATAAACAATTAGACAAACTGTACATGGGATCAATGTGTATTTGTTTTCCTCCTAAAAGTAGACATTCAGGGCTTTCATTCAGTGTATAGTATGTATATGATATTATTTGTGTTCATTTTTATATCTGTCTGTCAATGTCTGTCAACTTCAAGCCTCCATATCTCTGCTGTTTTTTCAAATGAGCAGCGTGCAGGCAAAAGCAGGTGTTAGAAAAAGGTCAATATCTCCAGAATGGAAGATGGTAAAATCATGATTCTTTTTTTTTATTGAAGTGGACAAGTTAGGCTTTCTTTTGATTTATGCGGTGTGATTCTCGCTATAAGAGGGCCCTCGCTGTGGGCCCCTAAAAAAGTTCAAAACTCCATAGAATTGCTCAGCATTGATTGATTGGGCAGCCCACAGCCCGCCAGCACTAAAAGTGTTAATACACTCTTGTTTGTTTTGCATATAGTTTTCTTCCTCTTATGTCCTGATCCCAGAGCTGCTGTCACTTGTACAAATGCCCTTTTATAATCATAATAACCAAACGTTTTTTCCCCGGTATTTTCAGCAAAGATATTTAACGTAAAGACCCACACGAGGAAAAAGTCACTATAGCGTAGAGGCGTGAGGGACTCCGCTCATCAACGTATGCAGTTAAAAAGTGGTTATCTCTCTCTTAAAATGTTATCTTAATCTTAATTCTCAGTGTCTTAATAATTAATAAGGCTGGTATAACGTTTTTCAATTTGATCAGTTCATACTTTTTTTTGCGATGCCGTGTGACTTGTGTTATGGTGAGCTTGTAGATCTGATGTTATTATGTGGTAAAAAAAAAAAAAAAAAAAAAAGAAAGCACTCAAAGCAGCCTCGGGTGGGTCGGTGGGGCTGTTTCAGCCATTGTCCTGTCCCCAAATTCAACAGATTACTGGAGAATGTGAGGCTGGCACAGAGAGATATTTATGTGTTCATGACTGCCTTATATCTGCTGTGTTCATTTGATCTGGGGCACTTTGACTATTTCTTATTTTAATATTACAGTAGTTGTGTTTATATGTTTGCCTTTATTTCAATCTATCATGTTCAGCACATGGAGTTGCATGCGGTGTATGGTATGACATATTGTGACGTAAAGTTTCACAAATTGATATTTAGGTTTTAGTTTTTTTCTTATTCATTACTATTCCACTGTTATTATTGTCTATGCTGCTGCAGTGTCTGAAGGAAGCCAAACTAAAATAAGTTTTACTCTCATGTAACTGCATAAATTACATACGTAATGTACACAAGATGTAACAATAAAGTAAAACCTTGAACATTGACCTTGAACCTTGATAAGCCTCAGTACACCATGGACCTCATTTCACACTCCTGACTCTTAAACAAATTATTTACAACTTTGTCATTCAAAATCGGCCACCTTCATGCTCAGATAGGGTGATGACTCATGAGCTAGCCTACATACAAGTGTGTGTGTGTGTCTGTCCAGGTGCATGTATGTGGGTGTGTCCAGGTGTGTGTGGCTGTCATAAGAACAGTGTGACAGCCTGCTCCTCACCAGACATCTAACGACTCTTTATCCTGCTCTGTGAGTCCTGCTTTACTTAGACAACCAGGTCACACAGAGGACTCAGCTACAGAGTGGACATTATGACAACAACTGATCTCTGCTTGAACTGAAGAAACAACTTGTGGAAATGGTGAAGAGGAGCTCATTCATGACCCCCCTCTCCCTCTTCCTCCTCCTCATCATCATTGCTGCTCTTCAATTGGAGGCGTCTGTCATAAAGAAAACATTTCACTATGTGGATGAGAAGAAAAACTGGTCTGATGCTCGACAGTACTGCAAGGAGACGTTCACTGACTTGGCTTCTGGTGGTGATCACAGAGAAGACCTGCTTTTGGTGAATAAAGCCTGGTCTGCGTGGATCGGTCTGTACAGAGACCCTGGGGACATTTCTGTCTGGAGGTGGACAGGAGAAAGGTGTGTAGCCTTTGTGTGTGTGTGTGTGTGTGTGTGTGTGTGCGTGTGTGCGTGCGTGCGTGCGTGCGTGCACATACAGTATATATTATGATGATTATTGAATATTGTATATTATTTTCCACAGAGGGGATGCCTCACTTGACACAAACTGGGCAACAGGAGAACTTGAACTTTGGAATTGTACCTATGTGCAGTGCAATGATAACATGTGGAAGAATCTTAAATGTTCTGATAAACATTGGTTCTACTGCTCTGATGGGGACAATGTCCTACATCAGACTAAACTCATGAGCTGGTTTGATGCCCAGGAGAGCTGTAACAACAAGTCCATGGTCTTAGCCACTGTCACACAGAGCAACCAGCACAAGTTCACTAGAAGTGGTTGGATTGGACTGCATTTACCCCCTAACACACCTGGAAGTGACCCATCTAAAGACGTCTGGAAGTGGACTAGAACGGACTCAGACTATAGGAATTGGGCTCCGGGACAGCCAGATCTTGAGAACTGTGGTGTACTTTTCTTTGACAAGTGGCGCAGTTATCCTTGCTCTGATGAACTTCCATTTATCTGTGTCGTCGACAACGTGATCCTGGTGAAGGAGAACAAGACATGGGAGGAGGCTCTGGAGCACTGCAGGGCCATCGGCAGCGTCCACTCCAGCCGACATAATCATTACCGTGACCACCAGTATGACCTGGTGAGCCTGCAGTCTGAGGACGACCACCGCTACGCCAGGGACAAGATCCAGGAGGCCACGACCAATGAGGTTTTAGGGTTTGGGTTCAGGGGTCACATTGTGGCTTGAACAAAGCAGGAAACTTGAGTTCTTCTTTCTATAATATCAAAGATACTGTAAATCAAAGTCCTTTGTTAAGTCTTAATTGTCTTCTGTTGGATTGTCATAAACAACACAAAATGTGAACTACTTCATATCATATTCATAGCTGTTGCCTCATACAGGTTGATGCCTATATTTTAGTATCAAACATTTTCATAATTTTCCCAACTTTCTTAGGATCGGCAAGCCCTGTCAGAACGGAAAACACTAACCTTGACACAGTTGGCAGTAATGTTTGTCTCATTCTGAATCCAAAATTAAATTGTATTTAATAACAAGCAGTTACCATAGGCCAACTTATACATTTCAACACAGTTACACTTGAGGGAAGATGTTTGACCTCCTTTGCTTTCCATGTTGTCCCCAGGTGTGGACAGCTCTGCGTTTCCTGGCGGGCCAGTGGCTCTGGGTGGACGGGGAACCACAGCAGTACCAGAACCTGCCACTGTGTCCGGCCTGGGGCGGCACTGTGGAACCCTACCCAGAGACCACAGCACCCAGTGGCAGATCAGGGACTGCATGGAGAGAAGGAACTTCCTCTGCATCAAATCCCCGGCAAAACAGCCATGAGGACGAGTATAGTGTGCAGGCACAGCTGGGATTTGTAGTCATTCGTTTTCAGATTACTGTACTAGGCTACTATGCATATAATATACTTTAAGTTGGTTATTTATTCATATGTTATGTTATTTATAGCAGTGGTTCCCAAACCTTTTCCCAAACCTTTCCAAATTGACACTAATCGGATCCCCATTTGAAAAGATATTATGCCAGGGATCCACATAAGAGAAGGTTATAACGGCCCTAGCAGTGATTCTCAACTATTGAATATTCAGTATACAGTTCAATATACAGTCCCTGTTACGGCCGCAGGCCTATATATGTCTTTGTCTGCGTGGTGCGCACAGTGCGCGCCCCGTTGCCTAACCCAGCCCTGTAGGTCCGTCAGCACAGCCATTGGTGGGGAGCATTGCCGCCGCTCCGCTGTTGGTCGCCCGCTCCGCATCTCGCTCCTCCAACCAGCTTCTACACCTGCGCCCACCTGACGGCATAAAGGCGTCCTGAAGCCTTCACTCCGGGCCGCTGTCCAAACAGTCACTCCAGAGTGGAGCCGGCTAGAGGCAGCAAGAGAATGCACGGAGTATCACAATACAACCACCCGTATAGCAAGAGTTGCTGTGATGAGTTTATTGTGTCACTTCTATGTTCTGAGCACCTGTCCACGGAAGCCTGCTTTTTGTACAGTTTGCTAGATTAGAGTAGAGTAGGCAATGGTAGGGCACTGTTGTCACTTTATTTTCGGTTGTTAGGTTAGTGTGTCTAAAACTTAAGAGGTTAGTTTTAGTATGCTTTTGATTATTTCCCTTAGTTGCTCCGTGTGTCATTTATGTTTGTAAAAGAGAACGTAATTCATATTGAATACTTATTATTGTTCCTATCATTTGTACGCCACTGAATAAGCAATAAAACAACTTTGGCATTTTACCACCTTGCCTTCTTAACCGTCCTAGACTCGGTGAGTCGTAACAATTGGGGGCTCGTGAAACTTAATTGGACCTGGTTATATTGTTCCCTTTTTATTCAGGTGGCATACAGTTGTGGAAACGTTGGTGTAGACTAGAGAGTGCTCCGGTTTACCTCAAAATATTTCGTAAAAGCCCGACGTTGGCTTAATTTGTGCTTGTGCAAAGAGGATTTAAGTGAAATGGCTTTCCATTAAGGATTCCAGTTCCTGAGGCGGCAGGTAAGGAAATGCTAAAGACGCTCATTTGTCTGGTTTGGTAGTTGAGAAAATCTTGCTGGTGTTGTCTGCATGGCGATGTGGTGAGTATGTCCAAAGGCGAGACGAATGGTGGCGCTCGAGTCGATGCTCAGAGTGAGGAGGGTGCCGAGGCACCGATCCAGCCACAGGTATACAGGTACATGGGGGTGGTCATCCACTACCCGATCCAGATGGATCCAAGGTCCAAGGAGGACGCAGAAGTCTGTAGTGCACAGATGAAAGTGCAACTGCAAAAATGACAAGCTGAGCTTGAGCAATAGCTCCAGGTAGAGAGACTGGAGATTGAGGCAACACTGCCGTGCGAAACGAATGGAAATGGACGCTCAACGAGGAGCTCACACCACATCAGATTCAGGTATGTTGGCGGGTGTTTCAGCTACTACTCCAGTCATTTTTGATGTATCTTAGCAGGCTTGCTTTAATGCTAACTTTGGGGTTCGAGTCTGAGGTGGATTGTTATTTTGCTTAATTTCCTCTGCGCTCAAGTGGACAAAGTGTGTGCAATCGAGTTCAGTGATTGTATATTCAGTCAAGTCAGTGATGGTATATTTGTATATTTGTTGCCCCGGGGTGGGACACCAAGTACACAATTCAGTGGTTGTGTGTGCAATCAATTAATAGATTATCCTTTCTGTTGCGCACTGAAAGAGGTTGTGTGGTGCATAATTCGAGGCCATGTGGTCATATACTCTTTGTCTATACACTCTGGTGATATACAGGCTTTAAGTCTGCAGTATGATTCAGTTAATAGTAACTTAAGTAAAGTGCATTTTTGGTATAGCCTGTTTTTTTTGAGTGAAAGATTACAGACTTAGATTTCGTTCTGTCAAGAAATCTGTCGACCAAAATGTGAATTTGTTTGAACGTATGGCTAATGCAAAGCTCCATGCGTGGGTGTTTTGTTTCGTTAACAACCAGTCAATCTTGTGTATTCGGCTCGTTAGACTGAATATGCGGCAGTATATATATACTACGAGCGGTTAATTATAGGATTCGTTCGTTTTGAGATGATTTGGGGTGTTTGTGACCCTTTTGTTCATTTCTGTCATGTGTGCTGGGGAGAGCATGATAGCAGAAGACATGGGAAATGTGTCCCTCAGTGGTCATATATGACCGTCCCTCCCATCCAGTTGTCATGTATTTGACTGTCCAGTGATTGTGTATCCAATCGTGTGGTTTAGAAGGTTCCCTGTTTTTGTGATTAATATTTAATGTGTTCAGGTCCACTATGAAATGATCGTCAGAGTTTTACATACTCAATTCCCTGTAGTTTTCCCGATAGCGCGGCTATTTTGGTTCTTGTGGAAACATTCTACGAAGGTGTTTTGTATATGCATGGATGTGCTCATGCCATTATGGACAAATGTTTTGGTATACAGTCGAAATTCGTTCTACTTATTACTTCGTATAATTGGGAACGTATTTGGCCAGGCCAGCCGTTTACCCTCCGTACTATAATTCAGTCATGTGTTTATTGCCTTCTGGTTTTGCAATATGCCAATAGGCCTACTTGCCATTGCACCAAAGGGTGGAACGGGACTAGTTTGCGTGGTTATTTTTCTCCGTTCTATATTGTGATATGCATGCCTGAGCATGTGGTAACAGTATTTAATGCCGAGTGGTAGCCTATAAGGAAAAGCAGATTCTGAACATATTGTTAAGAGGACTGAGGGTCTAGCCTCATATTGAACTTGAGTGAGTTCTGGGTGTTTTCGGTATAGCCTACATGGTTCGTTATACAGAGCGGCTGCAGAGTCTAGCCTCGCTCTCATTGAACTTGAGTGAGTTCGATGTGTTTCATATATATATTCAAAGCTAAAGTCAAAGAGCTCCTCAGTGGAGTTATAGAAAGCAGCTCCTCAGTGGAGATGGAAAACAGCTCCGCAGTGGAGATAGACATGTTCTCAGTATAGGATCCCTGATGGGAAGGGAATGTAACAGTGTTTGATTTTGGGTGTGGGGGTGTTACATAATCGGATTATGAGTATATATTTATGAAATGAATAACATGGTTTGTTTTGTGTCATCTAACTTTATGCATTCGTGTAAGATAAAAATGCAAACTTACTCGTATAGGTCCCTGACCTTGTATGTTACTTCAGGTTGGTTCTGTTCTGGCAGACGTGCAGCGCTTGCGTGGGAACCTGCCGTGGGAACGACTGGATAGTTTCATGAGGTGGTTGTTACAGAATAGCTACTCTAGCTTGAGATTGGTTGTGAGAGTCATTATTCAATCTTCCCTCTTTGTTATTTTTCATGAAGTGATTCGTTAGTATGCCCAGTTTGCAGGTTGTATTATCTCGCTATGAGATTTGTTCCGATAACTTAACCTAACTGCGATATATGGTTGAATGGTAAATATTATGTAGAACTTCACTATAGAGTGCAGGGGGCGTCTTGATAGGCGTGCTCCTCACTAGAGTATAGTTGCGGCTAACTCTGAGTGTTGTACAGAGTGCAGGGGGTGTCTTGATAGGCGTGCTCCTCACTAGAGTATAGTTGCGGCTAACTCTGAATGTTGTTCAAGTTAAGGAAACGTAAACCAAGTTAATTCTGGTGTACCCTGTATTTTATGCGTTTGGGAGGGTTGTGCCCAGAACTAAAATGTTGTTCAAACTGTGTTTGATTTTGGGGGTGGGGGTGTTACGGCCGCAGGCCTATATATGTCTTTGTCTGCTTGGTGCGCACAGTGCGCGCCCCGTTGCCTAACCCAGCCTTGTAGGTCCGTCAGCACAGCCATTGGTGGGGAGCATTGCCGCCGCTCCGCTGTTGGTCGCCCGCTCCGCATCTCGCTCCTCCAACCAGCTGCTACACCTGCGCCCACCTGACGGCATAAAGGCGTCCTGAAGCCTTCACTCCGGGCCGCTGTCCAAACAGTCACTCCAGAGTGGAGCCGGCTAGAGCCGTGCAGCAAGAGAATGCACGGAGTATCACAATACAACCACCCGTATAGCAAGAGTTGCTGTGATGAGTTTATTGTGTCACTTCTATGTTCTGAGCACCTGTCCACGGAAGCCTGCTTTTTGTACAGTTTGCTAGATTAGAGTAGAGTAGGCAATGGTAGGGCACTGTTGTCACTTTATTTTCGGTTGTTAGGTTAGTGTGTCTAAAACTTAAGAGGTTAGTTTTAGTATGCTTTTGATTATTTCCCTTAGTTGCTCCGTGTGTCATTTATGTTTGTAAAAGAGAACGTAATTCATATTGAATACTTATATATATTGTTCCTATCATTTGTACGCCACTGAATAAGCAATAAAACAACTTTGGCATTTTACCACCTTGCCTTCTTAACCGTCCTAGACTCGGTGAGTCGTAACAGTCCCCTATTGAATGTCATTTTTACGTGCGTGTGAAGGGGGAAGGGCTGCATCGCAACTCGTTAGTTCTGTTCAGAGAGGGGGAGAGAGAGAGGGGGAGGCAGAGAGAGAGAGAGAGAGAGAGAGATAGAGAGAGAGAGAGAGAGAGGGGGGGGGGAGGCAGAGAGAGAGGGGGAGGCAGAGAGAGAGAGAGACAGAGATAGAGAGTGAGAGAGAGAGAGAGGGGAGAGAGAGAGAGAGAGAGAGAGAGAGAGAGAGAGAGAGAGAGAGAAAGTGTGTGGGCATGGGGAAATCATGGAATGGTTTTAACTAAGAAAATGTAAAAATATAAGGCTTTTTCCCAAAATCCAGTTTTAGAATCTGACTTATCCTGACATATCCCCCTATTTCCACTGAGATTATGGGGTGAATGAATGTGGCAACAGACCCATCTTTTTTTCTGTCATAGTGACATTGTCCTGCATCAGATCATGTGTCCCTATCATCCAAATCAGGTTATCAAGTAGCCTCTGCAGTTTTTTGTTTTTAGACAGACAGACAGACAGACAGACAGACAATGTTCCACTGAGGTGGGTGATTAATGTGTGATGTACGACTGTCTTATCACATCAGAATACGTTTTTAAAAGTCTGACTTTTATGTAAACCAATATGGATATTTAATAGCAGACATAGGCACACATGGAGAAGGTGCACCCTATGACCAATAGCAGACGTGACCATCTCTTCACCTGGTGCAACTCTTTCACTCATTTTTGTTAAACGCTATTATTCAAAAGGTGGGTTATTATTCAGCATCATATCTTTCTTCTTTTTTTTGCAGTTTAAGCAAAAACAAAAATATATCCAATAAATATGTCGATGTGGCATATACGAAATATATGTTCATATATTTTAGGATTTTTTTTCCTAGCGTGGGATGTCTGTATTCCTTTAAATCAATGTTAAAAAAGGCCACATTGACATAAAAAAGGCCTGGCTAACCTCCAATAGTTGTGTGAAATACAGCTGTTGTCTTATTTAATTTTTGTATTGAGGGGTGCTAGCCGCTCCTATATACAGCTTTAATGTTTGTAAATGTGTAACAATTTGTGTGATTGAAATATAATAATAAGATCTGAGTGAATTATTGATCATTCATTTACAATCATTGTGGATTCTGGTCCTCCATGATCAACACAAGTCAGCCAACACAAAGCTTCACCACAATGAAATATCGAGTGCACTACATTGCATTGTACGACTGCAACAATTCAGATCTACACTCGCATGACAGAGGTCATTTTGACCAATTATTGTTTTTGATTTTGAAGTTGATTATCTTTGGCCCATGAAGCTTTCAGAAGGTTCCCCTTTCAGTTCCATGACCATCATCATTCCATCATCTCAGATTTTTTTTATTTTTACATCTGAAACATTTTCTGCCCTACTTATACCATCTTTTACTTCAGTCATGCAAGTGTTAAATCGGATTTCATTTAGTTTGAAAAGATCACCAGCACTCACTTGGTCCTTGTAGGATCTTACATATCTAAGCCCCATGCAGCAGCAGATCTCACACGGATGTTTCACTTCCGTGTGCGAAGCACAAAAGCACAAAAAAGCACACAAAAGCCTCTGGTGGCGGGCGGGCGGACAGACATGTTCTGCCTGGCTTCCATAGTAATGCATTCGCAACAAAAGGAAATGTAACCCCCGCTATGATGGGATAGGTGTCTGTACTGTACTCTCTCTGAATGAGAGAGAGTTTTGAACCTAAGACTTTTGACCTTTACCCTAATAAAAGTAGGTAAAATAATTGTAATATATGTTTTTTTGTGATCATTAGAATGTCTAGAACATGTTTTATTCATTATTGTGAAAGATATCCCCCAAATGTAAATTATTATTATTATTATATAATTATTATAATGTTTTCATCAAACTTTATTTTTTTTAATTTTTTTTAACATATTTTTTAGTCTTAGTACTAGTAGTACAAAGTAGTAGTGAGGTTGAAATCTATTTTTTGCAAGTAGAAATGAATGCGGGTCTTAGAGGGTTAACTTGACTGTAATCACTCTAATTAACCAATACCAATTATTTTGCTACAGTATATGATTACATGCTTTCATAGAAAGAAAAAAAAACACAATGACAGTCATTCTAATAAAAGTATAGTCACATTTTGCCTTTCAATAATTTAAAGGCAACACAACAGACTATACACTAGAGACAGGATATTAAGATATTTGCTATTGTGATATATGAGTGTTGTATAAAAATATAAAGATCGGATCGGGAAAGATCGGTATCGGTATGTCTCAAAATAAATCGTATATCAGATTGGGAGCAAAACAAAAGTGATCGGGACCAGGGACGTATCCCTAGCTTTCAACCCACGAAGGGACGATTTTGCAGTGGCCCTGCACGCGCGTCTTCCGCGCGCGTGCGGTTTTGGTCCGGGTTTAGAGCAATTTTACGCGGGTCTATACGGCTATTTTATCATTAAATTAGTGGAAACACTTGTACTGTAACTGGGGGAGGGTCTGGGTTCAAAGTATAGGTGCAAACAACATCAGCCTGAAATGCCCCGCCTTGATCACCGTCTTGATAAGAAACATTACTGGAAAATACATAGCTCAGCTGTGGGTGCCAAATCCTACTACAAGTACAACATATACACTTTCTTCAGATATGTTACCTGATTCGGTCCAACCATGGTGTGTGTGCACTACCAGTAAGACGCGCAAACGTGGGAAGCGAACGCAGCTGAGACCCTGCAGATCATGTCTGTGTGTCTGTCCCACTGTTACTGTATATGTGGACCTGGCCCCTTTTGTGCCCATATATGGAGCTTTCTATTGGAGATGCAAGGAAGTCAGGGCGCACGCAGCGACCAACAGCAAAGAGTTTTGGTTTGATGTCCATGTTTTGTTTATGTCCATATGTTTTGTTTATGTCCATATGTTTATGTCCGTATATGTTTTGTTTATGTACTGTAGTGGCACTCCGTCTAAATGTTCTTTCAAAATGTACCACTTGGTGGAGTAGACCTCACAAAAACACAAAACAGTAGTTGTACGCAAACGACAGGACAAAAATAACTTTTCATCAAAAGGTTTTACTGGGAAAAAACACCAAAAATTACAGAGTCCAATGTATGGTCAAAAAACTGTGTTGCTTCCTTCTGTGTCTGACTCCAACTGACTACAAGACTGTGACACAGGTGCCTCAAACGGGTCCAAATTAGCTCCCAATAACATCAAAGGACATTATTGGCTCCCATCAAATCAAAGGGAAATTAGGTCACACTCAGATCAGGTCAGCTAGACCTTTGTAAACACACACATGACACTCATGAGATGCAATCAAATAACCAGCATAGCTTTTTAACCTTTTTTTTAACAATTGGCACCTACATTACCCGGCTCCTAATTCGTTAGGCAGGAGGGCTAAGCAATTATCATACTTATATATTCAGAGCCAAATTACTGTTCATGTCCATAAACAATCAAAACTTAAACATGTACTTTTTAATCAAATCTTCATTTTGCTTTCCTCTTCGTCTTTACTTATGGCCTGGCTTCTTGCAACAGAGAGCAGAGTCTATAGGTCTTGGATTATCTTCGTCCTTTACTTGGCAGAGTCTTTTTAAATGTCACTGATGATCTTTGCGCCCTGATTGTTTGTGGTAACTTTTCTCTTTCAGATGCTGCAAAGTTTTCTTCAGCCTTAGAATCCAAGCGAGCTTGTGCCAGTCTGAGTAGTACTCGATCAGTTCGTTACTTGGCTCCATGTTATCTTTGACTTTGATCTCGGGATCATCTTGAAGGGTTTCTTTCATTTGAGCAGGTTGAAACGAGTCTGTGCAGTCGAAGACCACTCGTACCCATTGTTGCGGTATGTAGACCATGGTGCAGTCAAAACGACTTGGTTGATCGGCTGGAACTTGAACGGCGCAGCCTTTGCCATTAATGGTGTTCTTGAAGCCGTTGCTGTGGGACTTCTTCTTGAGCTTTCTAAGCAAACTGACTGTACGCTGCTCCACCACGTGGCTAGTAGGCATTTGGAGCTTTGCGTTCTTGAGCGGCAATTCAATGCTGCAATGTGAATTCTCAAAGGTTGTGGTTTTGTGCACAGCCTCTCGTTTGTCGTAGCTGCGTTCTGGTAAATCAACAGTACACTCTTGGACCTGCAGCTTCTCAATCTCCATCACAGAGATTCTGTTCAGTGAATAATGAGGTTTTTTCCCTCTGTCACTCGGTTCCTTCCTTAAAGGTCCATTCACGACCCAGCCGATGGCAGTCTTCACAGCATATGGTCCTCCCTTTTGACCATTGATAACGTGCCATGGCTCCATTGCTTGTGGACAATTCGCTCCAATGAGTAGGCCAACGTCTGCTTCTAATTCTGGCAGGCGTACTTTGCTGAGATACGGCCACTTCTGGATATCAGATTGCCTCGGTATGTTTTCAGGGTGAACATGTATGTAGCTGTGGGTGTACACCTTCGGAAGCTCAATATACTCGTTCTCTTCTAGCCCACATATTTCAAGATCTAATATCACAAAACTGCTCAGGAGTTTCTGTTCTTCAGGCGTGTCTTGGCCCATGGTGCTGAGAAGTACTTGGGTTGGCTTCCCCTTTACGTTCAGTTTCTTTTGCAGAGCTTCTGTGCAGAACGTTCCGGTGCTTCCCGGATCAATGAACGCGTACGTTTCCACATACTTGTCACTCTTTCTTGACTTGACCTTCACCGGTACTATTGACAGGACACATTCAAGTTCTCCGGCCCCTGTGACGTTACAGGATTCTTGTGTGACAGAAACTTGTGCACAAACTTCACTTCCCTGTGCACCGTCATTCTTTTCAGGCGAAGCTTCACGTGAGACCGAAACTTCTCTTTCTGTGTGTAGAATGTCTGGATGCTTTAATTTGCATTCGATATACTCTGCTCTTTTCTTGCAGAATTTGAACATATGTCCATAAGTTAAGCACCCAAAACATAAGCCCTTTGACTTCAAGAACTCCACACGTTCTCTGTGTGGCTGCTTCTTGATCTTGTTGCATGAAGCTAGTGTGTGACCTTCCTGGCAGTACAAACACGGCTTCTCAAAAGCATTCACTGTTTTGCTTGTTCTTTCTGGCTTCCTTGAGGCTGCTCATTGTCATCTGAAACGTTGGTTGCGAAACTACTTCCACGAAATTCTCTCTTCACAGGAGGTCTTTCTCTTTGATCATTCTGTCCAGCCGTGACTGGGCGGCTGTCTGGTATATTACCAAAGAGGGGATCTGTAGCTACTTTAGCTTGCCGGTCAATGTATCTGACCAAATCCGCAAACCTCGCTCTTCTGCCCTGCCGCTCTTTGACATCGTAGGCTACATCACGCCAGCGTTCTTTCATTCTGTATGGCAGTTTAGACACCACCGTTCGCAGGTTGGTTGGGTTGTCCATCTCTTCCAAATAGTCTATGTCTTCCATAGTGTTGTGACATCCAATTAAAAACATTGCATAGGCACTTAAAGCCTTTCCATCGTCGGACTTGATCGTCGGCCATTTGAGGGCTTTATCAATGTACGCACTGGCGATCCTTAGTTCATCCCCATAGTGCTTATGGAGAAGTTGCTTCGCTACTTGGTAACCTTTCCTCGACGGCATGTGAGCACAGCTGCGAACTAACTCTTGGGGTTCACCAGCTGTGAATTGTTCCAAGAAGTACAACTTGTCTTGATCAGTGTCAGCCTTTTGTTCTACTGAGTGCTCGAACGCTCTGATGAAAGATTTGCAATGCATCGCCCTTGAACACAGGAATATCTTTGATTGGTAACTGGGATTGCTTCTGTTGTCTAACAAGCAACTCTGTTATTGCATTCTGTTTCTGCAGGACTTCTATTATGCCATCACCTCTGGTGCCCTGATTGAAACTGTGATTAACTCCTTGTGATACTTGAGGGGGTACTTGCGACTGCATCGTTTGTGACTGCATCATTTGTGACTGTGCCCGAAAGTGTACACTGGTCATGGGTTGAGCACTGCTGGCTCTGTCCTGCTTCATACTCCAAAGCTGTGGCATTTGTGTTGCCACATAGCTATTCATACCATCTTTCTGTCTTTCATATTCTTTGAGTACTATTATTTTTGCGCTGCTTGCAGCTAATGCAGCTTCCATATCGAGCTCCTCTTTTTTAGCTTTAATTTCCTCAAACTTAGATTTAAGTTCCGCTTCTTCTTTTGCAAGCTGCTGTTTTTTCTTGAGTCCCGCGGAAAGTTCAAGCAGTGCTGCGTGCTCGGCCTCTTGTCTAACACGCGTTGACGACACTCGCGACGCTGTTGAAGCACGACTTACTTCAGACCCACCTTTGCGGGCACCTCCGGTGTCCTTGACACTAACCTGTGATACACTATCATTTGGTTTAACTCCATCTTGCAGGTTATTTTCATCACCACAACCTTTCATCATTCTCAACATATCCTGCCCTGCAATCCAATTTGTAACTGCATCCATGAACTGGTGTAGATTTGCCTTTTTGGGTTCGAACCACATATCTTGATCCGCTATTCTTTCATCCTCAGGCAAAAGACTTGAAACTTTGTTATTGAAATGAAAGAACTCATCATAAGCATGTGCAAAATCACCTTTGTACACATCTTTCACATGTTGCAAGTTTTGAACATCATCCATCAATGGCTCTATCTCATTCATTTTACTTGTAAGAGCTCCCAATCTCTGTCTCCTTAATGCAATGCTTTTTAGCAATTTCTCTTCTGCTGCTTTCTCAGTCTGTCTGCGAGACTGTCTGCGTGACCTTCCTCCCTCCACACCTTCAGATTTATTTTCTTTTTCATCAGCCATTTTATCAATTGTAGAGTAGAATGCTCAAGTTGCATGCAAAAGCTTAAAAGCACTTTGTATAGTCACTCTTCTTAATCAAACAAGTGCAAAACAACTTCTCAAGTGATGCAAAGCTCCACATGGCTGAATGAAAGCTTGAAATTATGCTCACATGGAGAGAGCCACAGTCAATAAAGCGTAGAAGAGAAGTCCAATCCACTTAGCTTCACAAATCCAGGTAGTATCTTCGTGTCACAAAGCACATAGAAAATGGGAATATTTTTAATACCTTGTCTTGGAAATCACTTGAAAAGAATACTCCTGTTACTGCCTTTCCTTCAGGTGAACTTGTTTTCCTCCAAAAATGTCCAGGCAAGTTCCAACTGTAGCTCATTAGCTCAGTTTTTTGACTAAATGTAGTGGCACTCCGTCTAAATGTTCTTTCAAAATGTACCACTTGGTGGAGTAGACCTCACAAAAACACAAAACAGTAGTTGTACGCAAACGACAGGACAAAAATAACTTTTCATCAAAAGGTTTTACTGGGAAAAAACACCAAAAATGACAGAGTCCAATGTATGGTCAAAAAACTGTGTTGCTTCCTTCTGTGTCTCACTCCAACTTACTACAAGACTGTGACATCAAACAGAAATACACACAGGTGCCTCAAACGGGTCCAAATTAGCTCCCAATAACATCAAAGGACATTATTGGCTCCCATCAAATCAAAGGGCAATTAGGTCACACTCAGATCAGGTCAGCTAGACCTTTGTAAACACACACACATGACACTCATGAGATGCAATCAAATAACCAGCATAGCTTTTTAACCTTTTTTTTAACCAAAATAATTATTAATCTTAATCATGAATTCACTTAAACATAAACATTGACAATTGGCACCTACATGTACGTTTCAAACCTCTGATCCGCTGTAAACCTATAATTTCCCTCCCGGGGACGCTAATAATAAAGAACTTTGAACTTTAACCGAAGAACCTCTACAGGCCAGATGGCTTGGAACTGACTGTGGATGCAAGGAAAGTGAAAACCAGTGCAGCAGTGTGTGTGTGTGTGTGTGTGTGTGTGTGTGCGTGCGTGCGTGCGTGCGGGGAGTGGTCACAGCTCCCAGTAGGTTACTTATTACGCCGATCTTATCTAGACGATTGGCTCGTCTGGAGCCTATACTGGCTGCGATTGGCGTTGATGACACGTTAACCGATCTTATCGGTCTATAGTCAGGTCTATACTGGACATACTGGGAGCCTACTGAAAACGACACGCCTCCTCATACCCTCCCCTAAACTTAACCGCAAGCATGTCGCAGCGCGGTCCTAATATTAACGCATGTCCGCCAACCTTAATCCTGTCGGGTTTTTTTTCTCAGTCGGCATAGCATGCCCATATACTCGTCGAAAACAATCGTATACTGATCCTAAGTGATCACCGCGGTCTTGTCTATTGATAAGATAACAGTCGAATCGGGTGCACGCGCAGCTAGGGTCCAGTTATAACCGAGGACCGACAGTCTTGCGAAGCAGAACTTTCTCTACAAACTCAACCAGACAGCACCACATTCTGCTCAACTAGACGGCACCACATTCTGCTCCCTCTGAAGCCAAAGGTAATTTTTGGAGTCTTTCATTTGTTTTTATTTTCCATTGGTTTTGACTTCCAAGTTTGAACTAAGTTTTTGCAGCGAGTTTTTCCAGTTTTAAATTAGTGTCAACGGCCGTTTTATTTTAATTTGTATTGCATTGTACATTATACATTGCTGACAAAACTAAAGGACAATGTATTTAGTATTTTTGTTTGTTTTGAAAACAGTTTCAGTTGGTCATTATTTTATTTTAATTTCAGTTAACCGCCTAAACCAATGGTTTACAAAGTGGGGTCCATGGGACCCCCAGGGGTCCAGCAGTTCCCGGGGGTCCCCAGCTAAGTGATAGCTTGGAACCAAATGAACCCTTATGGTCTGTAACCCATAAGGTGGACCCTTACGTCTGTAACTCCAAATGGGTTCCATTTGTAGGCTACACACTCAGACTTAAATTAATATTGATTTTACAATAATAAATTGGGGGTCCCAGAGATAGAAATTACATTAAATGGGGATCCGTAGACTAATGCATGTCAAACTGGGGGATCCTTGAAATTAAACAGGTTGAGAATCACTGCTATAGAGCTGTGAAAATATTCTCTTATGGAGGGGTTTATATCTTGGCATATCTCGTCAAATGGGGGTCTGCGGGGGCTAATAAGTGTCAAGTTGGGGGTCCTTGACCGTTGAAAAGGTCTGGGGACCCCTGCTCTATACAATGAACCCCCTATCTTCTCCTGTTCAACCACTGCTCTACACAATGAACCCTCTATCTTCTCCTGTTCAGCGTCCACGCTGCAGAATAATAATAATTATTATCTTCTCCTGTTCAGAAGATGATGATGATGATGATGATGGTGTTATTCCTGAGCGTGGCGTTCTGCCTGCAGGCGGCAGCACAGACAGACTACAATCAGCTGTCACCTGACCTGAAGTGCTACGTGGACACGGCTCTGGTTCAAGCTAACCAAAACATTCATCTTGGAGTCAGACATCTTAACTTCTACAAGATCTACAAGCTCATCGCGCGAGTGCCACGCTACGAGCTTGTATGTCTGCTAATTTTTTTGAAAAATTGTGAAACTGTGGTGCAAATTTGCAATATACATTTTTTCAAAGCGAAATTTTTTAACTCAAATCTTTGCTTCTGCGCGGTCCCTGGAACAACATCATTTGAGATTGTGGTCAAATACATGTATACTTCTGGGGGTCCTTGGCATGACATAGTTTTGTTTTAAACTGTCATGATTTAGAAGACATTATTTTGTAGAATCGTCCTCAGGTCTAAATGGGTTAAAAACTAAAGCTATCATGAATATAACTACACTGTAAAAAGGTCAACGAGTGATATGCTGGGGGGATTCAAAATACAACGTTGAGTCAATATCTTTATGGTGGTGTAATTGACAAATATAATATTGACATATTATATATATATGACTATACTGACAATTTCGTCAAAAATAAAAACTAGTGGAGATCCAGTACAACTAAAAGACAAGTGGTTTTATGTTTGGCTGTGTGCTGGTGTCACTGCTCTCTGCTATTTTCGGCACACAGCTGAGAATAAAACAGACATTTCATCGCCTGCTAAGATACATTTTAGTCGACTAAATCAAACGTATAGATTTAGTTGACTAAAGTCTCATGGTCAACTAAAACTAAACGCCAGACCAGAGAAGGGCAGTGATTTAAAGTAACTAAATACTGTACATAATTACAACTTTGACGTATTTGTACTTATATTGCAAATATTGTATTTCTAGTTACTCCACTTATATTTATTTGAAAACTTTAGTTACTATAGTGACTTTGTAGATTTTGATTATTATTACAAAATATGACTTCCCCTTTTCAGCCCTATATCCTTTCCGCCACTTGAGAATAACCGATCTACAAGCTCACAATGCGTTGCGACACGACACATTGTGAGCTTGTAGATCTGCCGTTTTCAAAAAGACGTTTAAACATTTGAAAACTTGAAATGAGACATTCTGCATAGTGAGTACTTTCTACGTTTGGTACTTTAAGTACATTTCTATACCAATCCTTTTGTACTGATACTCAAGTACAATTTGAATTCCGGACTTTAAAGGGATAGTTCAGATTTGTTTTAACTTAACCGTCTTGCCGCCATTGCCGTAGCCCTTCGGCAATTGCGCTTTTATAGTGCATTTGATCGATCGAGCCATAATGCTACTTACTTTAGCCGGTTAGCTAGCTGTGTTGTTAGCATAGCACTGGATCGTTCATCGTAGATCGTCGTCGCCATAAGAATCCATTCTATCCGTTTCTTTCAATCGCCTGTATCTCCTATTCCTTGTCCCAGATGGCATTTTTGGTCAAAACAGCGTTTCTTTGACGGCACGAGCCGACATTGTGGAGGGCTATAGTGTACCGGCATGGATCCGATCATGTAAACAAAGGTTGTCTTGGCAACGTAAAGCTGGCCGGGATAAGCCCACTTCCGGTTGAGGCAAAATGTGGCTTTTCAAAATAAGAGCTCAAATTAAAAAAATGCTGGCGTGAATTAGGTCCTAATTTCTCAATAAATGGTAGCAGTAAAAGGGTATGAAATACTTGCCATTAATATAGTGGTTGCAACTGTATTCATTGATTGCCCGAGTCCTGTGGTGGGAGTTCTGCTCTTGACCTTTTTCTAAAATATTAGTGCAACTTTCGTTAATTTTTTACCTCTCTATCACACGGAACTATGTTTTTTCCTACGCCCAAAAAATAGTTCCATGTGCTAGAGAGGTAAAAGTTGAACGAAAGTTGCGCTAATATTTTAGAAATAGGTCAACAATACAAATAAACGTTAGTTTTGTGAATTAATTAACTTTTGCTGCGTGGCCCCAGTGCCCCCCCACAAAATGACAGGAACTACTTAATGTTGACCCAAACCAGAGCAGAACTCCCACCACGGGACTCAATCACCTGAACTTTTAACATTCAATTCAATTCAATTCAAAGGGCTTTATTGGCATGTGAAAACATACGTTTACATTGCCAAAGCAGAAAGAACAATACAACAATACAGCAATACAATCAAAACAAAAATTATGTACTTTGAAGGTCAGAATCTTCAATAGATCAACTTCTATGTACCAAGATCACTCGATGCAGGTATAGTGCAGGAATATACACAATGATTAGTCTTTAGGGTGGTTGTGTTCCATTTGATATCCTTCTCCTATCACAGCAACTCACAAATCTTGCTGCTGTGTTTGCACATTGTTGTACTTCGCCCAGCAGATATGGGAGTTTTTTGTCATTGGTCATGTTTTCAAAATCTCCGTGTGTGGTTGTAATCTGTGGGAAGTATGTGTCTCTGATGTCTTGGTACAATGGACAGATGGTTAGGAAGTGTAGCTCGGTTTCCACTTCGTTTAGTGTGCAGTGGGTGCATAGTCTGTCTTCTCTCGGGATACAGGTCTGCCTATGACGGCCTTTCTCGATCGCGAGACTGTGCTCACTGAGTCTGTACCTAGTTAAGATTTTTCTTTGTTTTGGGTCGGTCACGGTGCTCCGGTATTCTGCCACTGTGTATTCTCTGTTTAGGGCCAGATAGCATTCTAGTTTACTCTGCTTTTGTGTTGCTTCTTTCCAATGTGTCAGATAGTTTTCCCTTTGCTGTTTTATAATTTGGTTTACTCCAATGGGTTTTCTATCTCGTGGCTCTGTTTGTGTTTGTGCCCGGAGTTCCAGGGCCAGCTGGCTGAGGGGGCATCTCTCTAGAGTTTCACTGTGTGTGAGTGCCTTGTTATGGAGTACATCTAGGTCACTTTCTTTTAGGTGGTTGTAGAACTTAAGTGCTCTCTTTTTTTTTTTATTATGAGTGGGTACATTCAGTAGATTCTCTTCCGTCTGGGGTTTTCTGGCTCAAACAAGTGCTCTGATTGGCCTGTGGACTGTGAGGTACGAGTCCACAAATCCCATTATATGACATTTCTGTTTGCCTCTTTTCATAGACCACAGAAAAGTGGTGTTCAAAGTTCAGGTTGTGTGGGTGTATAGGTATATAATTATGTATGTGTATAGGGTATACAGGTATAAAAGGTATAATGTATGTGTTTAGGGTGTGTATATATAGCCTATGTGTAATTTAGGTCATAATATATATATTTTTTAATTTAATGGAGTTGTGTTGACTTGTTGTCTTGCAGACAGAGTCCTGGGTGAATATTGATGTGCGTTTAAAGATCACAAGGTGCGGCAAACAGTCCGAGCACAAACATCGCCCTGAATGTCCATTCAGACGGTCAGGGGTTGGTTATACATACTTTACATTCACTATATGCAACTAAATGGGTGGAGTTGTCTTTTAAACATGTGTATTCCTTTTCACGTCAGCATTTCTACATTAAGTCTGTCTGTCTGTCTGTCTGTCTGTCTGTCTGTCTGTCTGTCTCTCAGATCGAGGTTACATGTCGTGTGTGTGGGCCGGCTGGAAGACATCCGCTGTTCACCGACTGTGTTCGCATAAAAGAGCAGTTCACGGTAAATACCTCATGTTTCTACTGTCTGTCTGTCTGTCTGAAAAAACGACCACACATTTGCTTGATTGGTGTTTGGTACGTGTGAACTAGGCCTAAGACATGTTAATTCTGCTAACAATGCACTGAAAAGTGTCTTAACACATTATTTGTCTTCCAGCGTTTTGCGAGTTGGGACGAGCACTGTATCCAGAGGTCTCCACTACTCTGCTCACCTTCCCGAGTTCACTTTGATTTCAACTAGTTACTTTTACTGTGCTATAGAGCGTCGCAGTCCCGCCTCCTCGAGAGACCCGGAAAATAAATCCCTGTTCATTTTCCTCATAGACTTTTCAGAAAGTATTTATTTAAAGACAATTTCGCAGCGGACAAAGACAACTCTTGTCGTGACAAATCATGACGACAAACGGCAGGTTACCACACTTTTTTTGTTGTTTTTCGTCTTTGTAATTATTTGTTTGGTCCAAAATATTGTGTGTTGTCATGATTTGTCACGACAAGAATTGGCTTCGTACAACGCTTAAAAGGTCTTTAAATAAATACGTTTTGAAATGTCTATGGGAAAATTGCATTGGGATTCATTTCCTGGGCCTTGCGTCGTCATGAAAGGGGGCGCTCTATTGCCATTAATTCATATTTATTTATTTTTCCTAATAGAGTTGTCCTTTCTTTTGTCCCCCACACATGTAAAGCGTCTTTGAGTCCTACTTAGAAAAGCGCTATGTAAATCCCAGATATCTTGCCACACAAATTAACCCATTCTGGGCGTGAACCCCTTTTGGTGTTTTAAGCATTATGTTATCCTTTAGCTGTTGAAAAATAGCAGATCTACAAGCTCAATGTCCAACTTGCATCGTTCCAAGCTCAAGTTCACGTTAAAATATGATTCCAGTAAAGTACAGTATACAGTATATTAGCCAGTAAATATAATAACGTGTATACTACATTCAAAGATTCAGATATGAGGGCTACTGTAACTGTGACATTGCAAATATTTTATGTTTGGAAATTAATACATTTGTTCTTCTTTTCGTGTCTTTGAAGCATGTGGTTAGATGACAGTTTCCCATTTACTTTATGTTGTAGTATGCAACATGATATGATCTGAGTGCCTATATGCTGTGTACATGTACGTGAATATACAAATGTACTAGATATGTATTGTGTACTGCCTGAACTGTAACAGACTTTCTAGTTAGCCACTGCAGACATCTCAGAGAGCAAGGTCAACTTGCTGATAGCAGATTGTTATTGTTATGTCTCAGTGCCACGTCATGAGGACACGAGGATCCAAAGCTATATATGATTCTGTATGTGTATAATAAATTGTGAACCCGTGGCGAGATACTGTCTGAGTGTCCCGTTATTATCGTTCTCCCGGGGGCCGTCGATCGCCGCCGTTACCACAGGAATAATTCAGCTGGATTATCACACACCACCCAGCCTACACACACACACGTACACACTACCGGTCTGCCAGAACCGGACGAGGGTCCAGTATACCTAGAGATTACAACACTTTACACAGTACTTTACACAGTCCAGTATTATCGAACTCTGCCGGATCTTTTGAGATGCATTTTGTTAAGTCTCAAGAAAGAAGAAGGAGTGACTCATTTTCTTTATATTATCATTTTTATCCCACGATTTTGCTTGTTTCTCAAAAATCTGTTTCTCTCATAAACAGATTTTTGAGAAACATGCAACAACAACAATGGTTTATGCATCCCTAGAGATTGTACTGCTATTGCTATGTGAACATAATGTATAAAATACAGCATTTAAGGTCCACTTCCAGCCAAACGTAATAATAACCTTCTACCATGTGCAGTCTCAGCAGTCAAAGACGGTTTGAGGCCACAAAGTACCGCAGTATATGTTTACAGGCATGCTGCATAGAGGCTGATATTTTGATTATGCAATTTTTTTTATTGTTTTTTTTTTTACAATTACACTCGATAACCTCAGGTTTAATTTGTTATATAGCATGAAAATGTCGCTATAGTAGAACCTAGACTAGAGGTGTTTGAAACATTAAAATGTGTCTCACGCTAATAGTACTTCGTTTTCAGACAAGGGTACACATGGAAAACAAGCTTTATTTATCTGTTGATATCTACATAACAACATATGTTATCAACTCAGTATATTTCTTCCATGAATCCAGACATTCTAAAGTTTCTTTTGATACATTTCGTGTTCATATAGGTCCAACAGAGAATTAAAGAAAATGAAATGAAATGAATGGGTGGTCAATGGTGGCATAGGTTAGCTCAGTTCTTGGGCAGACTGGTTGGCACAGATTTAATAGAGACCGCACCTGGAGGAAACCCTGAGTGGCGAAATGGTCATAGTGGCCGAATTTGGTATTGCAACTCGAGCCAGCGCTGGTCCGTTGACTATCATTGCAGACGTTGTTTTACAATAAATAATACATGTAAATAACATGTGATTCATCTCCACTGTCTTCTCCATGAAGCCGATTCAGTCAGATTATGGCGAGAAAAGGATTTTTTAATCATCCTCTCCTCTGTCAAATTTCGCCCGCAGGGAGGGAGGGAGAGAGAAAAGTGATGCGACTGCCTTGTTCCGGAAGCCAGGAAGCAAGCGATGGCTTGCTAATAGTCATAGTCTCCCTTCACAAGCTCACTCTGTGTCCTGCATGGTGATCCATTGTGAGCGATGCAGCCAGAGATCCATTCCACATATCGGTGGACGTTGGTGTAGACGCCGGGTGTGGCAGCGCCGCATGTGGCGGTCCCAAAGCTCACCAAGCCTGCCATGTAGTAAACCCCATCGTCCTTACACATCAGGGGTCCGCCCGAATCCCCCTAAGAGACAGGATGTAAGGACAGAACCATTATGAATGTAAGGACAGAACCAGTATGAATGTAAGGACAGAACCAGTATGAATGTAAGGACAGAACCAGTATGAATGTAAAGCCCAAACGGCCAAACCACACCAATGGGTTTTGAGGCGCAACAAAACGCGGTGTGATATGTCCTGTTGTTGCACGTTGACCCAAGTCGACCCGAGTGATTCAATTGTTTGCATGGCGACCTATTGGTGTGGTTTGGGCTTTACATTCATACTGGAACCGCAGAATTATCGATTCATTGATTAACAATTAACTATTAACATCCCTATACAGAGTGGGGAAATCACCTACTCCCTTAAATCGCCTATTTAAGGGAGAAGTGATTATTTCCTCTCCCTTGGGCCAGCTGAAAGGTGGAATTTCAGGCCTGTTTTAAAATATGTACGTTTTTAAAAAAAAAAATTTATCCCACAATTTTGTAACCCATTTTCCCCCCGTGTCAATTATCTAATGTGATCCTGGGCTCTACACACCCTCCGCCAACCTAGTCCCCATATATGGGGGACATTGGGAGAGAAACGGATATGAACTCATGCTTCCTTCATGCATGAGTGTCCAAGTTGCTCCTTTACACCTGACAGGGGGGAGTTTCCCTGGTTGGACGTAGCGCGTGGAAGGAACACGTTATTCCAACCAGTTCCTTTCCCCTCCATCAGGGCCCCCGGCTGGCCAGAGGGAGGCAGTTTACCAGGATTACTGCATGTTTTTTGTGAGGGTACATACCCTAGGGAACACGGGGAGAACATGCACACAACTCCACACAGAATCGAAACCAGGACCTTCTAGCTGTGAGGCGACAGCACTAACAACTGTGCCACCTGTGCCCTCTGCATTTTTTGTATTGATGGAGTTTCTGAAGTAGTGTGTTCATCAAATGATTAGGAAAACCTTTAATTTTTTTCATAAAACGTCTGGTCTGTTCAATCAAAGTCACTTCTTTAGGTGCATATGTGGCCCACGAATCGCGAGTTTAACACCCCTGGTCTACACGCAACAAGATAAAGATATGCCTCGTCCTCCAAAGAAAAGATTTGTTTAAAGCTTATAAAAGTTTATCCTTTCCCACCATCCTTTCATTCTATTATAGCCCACTACACCTTTAAATGCATCCTTTCATTCTATTATAGCCTACTACACCTTTAAATTAATCCTTTCATTCTATTATAGCCTACTACACCTTTAAATTCAAGGCATTCCTTGAGAAGATTTACAAAATGTTTCCTACTACTATTTATACACCAGTAAACTATAATACTATAATATTAATCACACTTAACATAGTAAGTTCATTAAGAAGACATTTTCTAATGAGTTGATTCTCATTGTCAGCTGTCGACATGCGCGTGTGCGTCGCTTTAGGTGTACACGACTACAACACTAGGTCGACATGCGCGTGTGCGTCGCTTTAGGTGGACACGACTACAACACTCGGTCGCATTCACACCTCTACTTCACCTCTACTTCGTTACACTCGATGCGATTGGGGGGTGGAGTTTCAATCATTCTTGCATATTCAATTTTCTGCGTTTGCGTTCACGCTGCGCTGTATAGCAAGGAACCGCAGCAAGGAACTTGCACAGACGACACAGACGAAATATTCTGTAAACTGCAGTGTTTTTTGTTTCCTTAATGGATTGCCAGTGCTATAGTGGCCGCTAGCGCGTCAGTGCCAGACGTTTTTTTTAAATCATCAAAAATGGCCGACAGGATTCATTTTAAGTTGCAGAATAACATCCTGGTGTGAAGGAGACCTAATACACTCACGCACCCACGCACACTTACACTACAGGAGCCAACTTTTCCCAACTTGTCTACTGCACAGATCATGGTGTTGTCCAGGTTGCTTCCATGGAACTCCTGACAACGCTCCTCAGACATCACGGAAAGCTGGCCATGTGACATGTTGTGTGGGTAGTCAGCTGAGGAAGAAGAACACACACACACACACACAAACACACACACACACACACACACACACACACACACACACACACACAGACACACACAGACAGCTCAGCTAAAAATCGTTCTAGGACATCTAATTTCAGCTTTTCGTCCCATGTATTGTTATATGGAGCATATAGGGCCAGGGCATAGCAGTGGCGGCAGTTTTATGGTGCCACTCACGAATAGGCCATTTATTAAATCAATGTATATATATATATAAACCGTGGGAGGTGCAAGTCTAGTTAGCAGGCATAGACATCAAAAAAGGATTGCACACGCCAGGGAACAGAGACGGACAACTTACTGCATCAACTTATTTATTAGCACGACGCGTTTCGCCGTGAGCTTTGTCAGGCAAGCAGCTATAAACTACACAGGTTCATCCCGATGTTCTGGGCATCTTTGTAAAGTTAGTGTTAGTAAAAAGCAGGTAAAAGAGTAACGTTTGAGCAGACTAACATCAGTCACTCTACCATTCAATGTAGTAGAAACCTCTGAGTTTACGCCGCAGATATGTCGTCTCTGCCTAAAGGAAATACGTTCGCTGCGACCAGGGGACCCGTTTCTGAATCGGTCTATAGGCTAAATGTCCTTTTGTTCATACTGCGGAAAATAGTTACCCGCAGTCTTTTCTCTAGCGCCACCATTAAGCCAAACCCTCCAGTTGTACAAAAGTAACTCAAAATGCATGATACTGGACACTTCATCATGACCTTTCCTTGGTAATGTTTAACACTGCTAGAAGCCATTTGAATATTGAAGGATAATGTTTAACACTGCTAGAAGCCATTTGAACATTCAAGGATAATGTTTAACACTGCTGGAAGTCATTTGAACATTGAAGGATAATGTTTAACACTGCTGGAAGCCATTTGAACATTGAAACATAATGTTTAACACTGCTGGAAGCCATTTGGACATTGAAAGATATTGTTTAACACTGCTGGAAGCCATTTGGATATTGAAAGATAATGTTTAACACTGCTGGAAGCCATTTGAACACAAACTTGTGGAAGCCATTTGAACATTGAAGGATACAGTGGAATAATAGAATAAAGAACTCCAGAGACAAACCGCATCATATACCTGCTACATTATACAATACATGTAACATGGGCAATTATACTTATATAGACTAGTGCAGCTTTTATTTAAGGTGTGATTAGTGGTTGGATACGTACCATCTTTAGTTTCGCCCCATCCAGCGACCACACACTCCTTTCCATCGGGGAAGAGCTTGTTTGGCAGACAGGCATATTTAACATAGCTGGTTTCCGTGGCACAGAATGGGTCATCGGTGACTTTCAGCTGGAGTAATGCTGAGACACAGTAAACAGAATAGAACAGTAAATAATAATATGGCGGTGGCTCAGGGGTAGAGTGACTGTATCGTAAACGCAAGGTTTCCAGTTCGAACCCGGGGGTCAGGGGATCTTAGTATAATCTGATTGACAGAAGGAATTGACTTTAAAGTAAACAGAATAGTAACATAACACTATAAAAGTCTTGTTTATTTATGTTGTTGGTGTCTTATGATCCTGTAAGGGATGGGTCTTAACGACAAGACACGGAAATAAAGATTAATTCATTTGAATATTTATTTAACGCTTGAATTTATTTCTTTATAAACAATGTAAAACATAGATTGGTTACGTAACCAACCACAGCCAATTAGCTACTACAAACGTTATGCAAAGCTCGGCCAATCACAGCGGAAGTTAGGCAGGTTACTCGGCAATAACTATAACTTATTACTAGCATACTCTGACTGTACATCCATTTACACATGATCACATTATGTCAAACAGTTTAACTTTTATTTTGTCCTGGCAGGAATGGTTTCACTGGCTTATTAAAGTGCAATATGAAAAGAGAAGTGAACCCGCACACTCATATGCTCCAAAATATAAATTTATTGACGACGTTTCGAGCCAAGGCTCTTCATCTGGTCAAAACTGAGTGCAATGACAATACATAGATGTCTCTATGTTTTACGACATGTTTCACCTCTAGCACTCGTTATCTATATCAGGGGTTCTCAACCCATGGGTCGCGACCCCTTGGGGGGGGGGGGGGGGGGGGGTCGGTTTGTATCGGGGGTGGGGAGGGGGGTCGAGAGACATGGCCAAAGCATTTCCGGGGGTCCCCAGCCAAATAGGTTGAGAACCCCTGATCTAGATAACATCACCTGTACCACTTGTTCTAGACACCAGTGTAAAAGAAGACAGTAAATGAATGGCCTCACCAATGTCATTAGTAGCAACGCCAATGTTGCCTATTATCCTGTAACCACTAGTCCCTTCCTAACATTTTAGTCTAGTTTTTATTTGTTGACGAAATTGTCAGTATACTTAGTCTGTTTTAGTCATCACAGCTTAGTTTTAATTTAGTTTCCAATAGTTTTTGTCAGTGGAAAAAGGTAGTCGACGAACATTTTTCGTCTTAGTTTTAGTCGACGAAATCAACACTGGTACACACGTACTGTACAGACAGACGCACAGACAGACAGACATACAGACAGACAGACGTACAGACAGACGTACAGAGACGTACAGACAGACAGACGTACAGAGACGTACAGACAGACAGACGTACAGACAGACGTACAGAGACGTACGGACATACAGAGACTTACAGACAGACGTACAGCCAGACAGACGTACAGATGTACAGACAGACAGACAGACGTACAGAGACGTACAGACAGACATACAGAGACGTACAGACAGACGTACAGAGACGTACAGACAGACAGACGTACAGACAGACATACGTACAGAGACGTACAGGCAGACAGACAGACGTACAAACAGACAGACGTACAGAGACGTACAGAGATAACACCAAATTAAGGTAAGAAATCAGCTAGTCTGGAAAAGAAGACATACAGTAAATTAATGGCCTCACCAATGTCATTAGTAGGAACGTCAATGTTGCCTATTATCCTGTAACCCAGATAAATAAAGTCTCTCTCCACGGAGATGACCTGGTTTGACTCTTCTTTGCTCCCGATGTCCACTCCCCCCACGACCACCTGCATGTCCTTGGTGTTGTTACTGGAGAAAAAGGCAAGTTAGTAATTAAGACCACCTGTGCATGTTAGCATTTAGAGCAGCTCATGTTAGCACATGTTAGCATTTAGAGCAGCTCATGTTACCACATGTTAGCATTTAGAGCAGCTCATGTTAGCACATGTTAGCATTTAGAGCAACTCATGTTAGCACATGTTAGCATTTAGAGCAGCATTACCACATGTTAGCAGAGCAGCTCATGTTACCACATGTTAGCATTTAGAGCAGCTCACATTACCACATGTTAACATTTAGAGCAGCATTACCACATGTTAGCATTTAGAGCAGCTCGTGTTACCACATGTTAGCATTTAGAGCAGCTCATGTTACCACATGTTAGCATTTAGAGCAGCTCATGTTACCACATGTTAGCATTTAGAGCAGCTTACATGCAGTGAGCAGCAGTGAGGACCCAACAGGACGCGATGAGGACACCCCCACAGGCATGTCTGAACGCTTTAGATGTGCCTTTGGCTCTGTGCTGCAGGGACACCTGCCATGGATGCTCTCCAGGACGGGACAGAGTGCCTCCGCTGATCCTGGGTTCATTGTCGGTCTGGTCTGTGCGCCTGCCGCACTGGCCTGGGTCAAATGGAGACAACTAGAGCATGAGAGCCAGGGAGAGAAGTGTGTGTGTGTGTGTGTGTGTGTGTGTGTGTGGTACATGAACATGCATTTTGTAGGCTAATGTAGAAAGATTCAAGATTTGTTTTTATCGACCATTATTTGGGAAATGACCTATGATGTATGATGCAGTCTGACACATCGATGTTGTCAGTTACTACTGGATGTCAATAACATCCACAGAAAAGGTAGTTAGAATTTCAAGGGAAAGTGTAAAACATTGTGTTACCTGGAGGCGTGATCAATGCCATTTGGCTATTCTGAGTGGCCAAAGAGCATTGATCACGCCTCCAGGTCTTTAGTTTACTCAATTTAGGGAATAAGACTTGGTACTTAAGACACGCAAAATACTGCCCAGTGAATTCTAAGTAATTGTAACTTGGCAGGGATTCATCGTTTGGCAAAGTGCCGTTCACTATTAAATATTTAATATGCAGGATTTACACACTGCTTTAGCTCGTATTCATTGCCATGTTTTAAAGTTTTAAACTGTATTTTCTGTACGTTTGAAACAGCTATGGTTCGTGTTGTGTGTATAAACACTGCATAATAATACCCCACTTCCAAACAAATGGTGTCGGTAGCCTACATGGAATTTGTGTGCTATGAACATCGTTTATCAATTATTGGCTTTTTAAATATATATTATGTTAAATCAAGCGTAATCGATAGTTCATTGAGGCGAGTCCGCGTCAATATGCCGACGGACCATTGGTCCGATCGACAACCTACCTCAAACCCTCACCCTAACCCTAACCTCCCCCGGGGCAGACACCTAAACCTAACCCCAACCCTCTCCCGACCCCCAGCGCACCTCGGACCAATGCTCCTTCGGAGCAATGGTCCGTCGGATCATAGGGTGCTTCCCCATTGAGGCGTGGAAGGCAGAAGGTTATTATATGTGCTGACTTATATGTGTATATATATATATATATATATATATATATATATATATATATATATATATATTATATATATCTCCCCCACCTCCCCGGCCTCCTCCCTGTAGTTCTTATTTCAGGCGTTATGGGATATTATTGTATTGTTAATTGTGTTGATGTGTTATTACTGTGTATTTTTGTTCATGGATTATTGTATCTTTGGCTCTGCTCTGGGGGAGTCGTTGATATCAGAGCTGTGTCTCAGTGCACAGATAATCAGATAATGTCTCGGTAAGCAGATTATCCGATATCACATAAGCAGAGCCACACCGCCATACTAACATGCAGTAGCTTTGTAATAAATGGTTCATGGTCATTCTGAGCTGAAGTGTGTCAATGAACTTTGATGATCATATCTATAGAAAAGTGTCTCTTACCAAGCAAATACATCAGGCCATTGTGTTGTGTTGGATCATGTCCAGCAGTCAAGGAAAACATTCCGATCGGACTCTAGGCTTGTTTAATTTTCTAAAGTAGCGTTCCTTGTCGAGTGGCAACAAGGATATGTGCCTGTGATCTGGCAATCCATACTTTTAAATTAGTAGTATTTTAAAGCATCTGCGTTTGAAAACCCAACACTTATTCTTATTCCGGTTGGGAGAACTCTGAACTTTACCCCATAGCTCCACCCCCCAGCTATATTGACGCCCCTGATGACACAACGCCGTGTGTATGTATCAACACTGGTACTGACGACGAACATACACTTACCTTCACATGTCAGAGTTAAAGGTGTCCATTTCCCAGCCAGACACCTCACATCGGGGCGTCCTCCGTTCATAATATATCCCACTATGCACTCGTACAGCACCGTCGCTCTGGGTGCGTACCTGCTCTTCATCCGGGTGATCATGATTCTGTTCGAACGGTAGACCTCTGGAGGTCCACAGTGCGTTGGAAGCTTCGGAGCTGTGGAGAGATGTGTATTGTGGATTTTTATTATCATTACTAAATCGCCCGCGGTTACGCCTCTGATGACTTTTAACCCATTCTGGACGGGAACCCCTTTTTGGTGTTTTAAGCATGATAAATAGCAGATCAAGCTCATAGTAGCCACACTATGAGCTTGTAGATCTGCTATTTTTGAAGAATCTTGAAAATGTAGTGCAAATCTTTGAATATATATTATTTCACAGTGAACGTTTTTAACTCAAATCTTTGCTTCTGGGGCGGTCCCTGGAACAACATATTTTCACATGGGGTCAGCGGCTAATTACATATATTTGTGGGGGTCCTTGACATGAAAATGTTTGAGAACGACTGACATAGAAAAATGATTTCTTTCAGAAAACTGTCAGGATTTAGAAGGCATTTGTAGAATCGTCCTCAGATCTAAATGGGTTAAAAAGACAGTAGCCAGTTTAGCTTTAGTCGATTTGATTTCCGGTTAATTTCGCAGTGAATTTTGGGGTCTTAAAATAAAATATATGGTATCTATCTGGCTGCACATTTTCATGACGGCTATTGCAGCTGTTGTTCGTTGTCTGTAAAAAGTACAAGATGTTTTACTTTAGTTCACTTACGCTGAACATCTAGAGAGTGTAGTGATGACCTCTGGTATCCATGTGTGTTATTCACCAGACAGAAGTACTGTCCAGAGTCTGTAGGAGAAACATTGTTCTTCACCAGCTGAGGACCAGTGTAGATAGATCTGAGGTCTTTGTACCAGGTGTAGGTGTCTACTGGTGGGTTGGCTTCACTGCTGCAGGTCAGAGTCACTGTGCTGCCCTCAACAACGCCTCCTAGTGGACTCACTGATACTGAGGGCTTTTCTGGAGGGTCTGGAGGAATAAACATTGATGCACTCAAAAAGCACTGTGCTGTGTATACAGCATTTTACACCAATATCAATAACAATAAATCATGTGTAACATTACATCAACTTAGTTTAAAATAATAACACTAATGTAATTATTTTAGACACTAGTAGTCTAAAATCACTTAAAAAGAGCAAGATAGAAATTATGTATTTCAATGTATTTTTCTAAAATGAATTATGACGATATTTATGTTCATGCATAGCCAATACACACACACACACACACACACACACACACACACTCACACATGCACGAACATCATTAATATATTATTAGATTGTAATTCAATTAAAAACTCACAGTGGACAACAACAGTGACTGGAGGTGAATGGACTGTAGCAATGTCGTTAAATGCCTCACAGTGGTATGTTCCACTGTCACTGGGCTGGACGTTAGAGATGCTCATTGTGTTCTTCTGTGCCACTGCAGCGTTGTCTTTGAAAAGGATGTAGGTCTGGATTGGTGCATGTGATCCACTGGCGCTGCAGGTCAGAGTGATTGAGCTTCCTTTGACAACATCTCCTGGTGGATCTACGGCCAAAAGGACATTCTTGGGACCATCTGTTGGAGAAAGATGTATGTCTCTTTAAAAGTCCTCTTTATCACTAGGTAAGGTAAGGTAAGGTAATTTTATAAAGCGCCTTTCAAAACAGTTGTATAGGAATAATAATAATAGGAATATAATAAAATAGGAATAAAACAAGAACATCCCAATCAAAAATAAACCAACAATGAAATAAGAAACAGAGCAGCAAAGACAGTACCTAGAAATAGATCAAATAGAACAGTACATAGAAATCAACAAAAGATTGAAGCAATCACTGGAGCAAACCAAAATGTTTGCGGTACAAATGAGTTTTTAGTAGCTTCTTAAAGATGTCAACAGCACAGCATTTCTCAAGTAGAGTGGTAAGTCATTCCACAGCGTAGGTGCAAGAAATGCGTAGGCTCGATCTCCTTTGGTTCGCAGCTTAGTGGCAGGGATAATGAGAAGACCTTTGTCTGAAGACCTAAGGTGTCTCATATTCACCTTGGGGTGCACCAGTTCACTTAAATAAATTGGGCCCAGCCCATGGAGAGATTTATATGTAATTAATACAATTTTAAGGTTGAATTCTGGAGTCGATTGGTAGCCAGTGCAAGGCCGCAAGCACAGGAGTAATGTTTGACCTTCTTTGTGTATTGGCAACAGGTGGTTGCTAGGGCCTAATAGGCCCTAGCAACCACATATTATGCCAGCAAGTGGTTACAGCAAAGTTTACCTTGTGTAGTAGACAGTATAGTGGTAGTTTACATTGTGTAATAGACAGTGTAGTGGTAGTTTACCTTGTGTAGTAGACAGTGTAGTGGTAGTTTACCTTGTGTAGTAGACAGTGTAGTGGTAGTTTACCTTTTTGTAGTAGACAGTGTAGTGGTAGTTTACCTTGTGTAGTAGACAGTGTAGTGGTAGTTTACCTTGTGTAGTGGTAGGTGTTGTAGTTGTTACTGTAAAAAAGGAAAACAACAGTCAGGCCTTCAGCGCTACCCCAAAAGAAAACAGGCAAATTTAGGCATTTATCAGACGCTGTTAACACAACCGTTGCCGGGATTCCTTCAAAATAGGAGCTCTGGGGTGCGCAAACTCCACACAGAAAGGCCCTTTTGCCAACCCTGCCTCGGGTATGGCCGTATGGGCACTGATGGTGCGGGGGAGCGGATACGCCGCCAGCACACACAGCGTCCTGAGTGAGAATCAAACCCAGGACCTTCTAGCTGTGAGGTGACAGCACTACCGACTGTGCCACTGAGTCGATTGGTAGCCAGTGCAAGGCCGCAAGCACAGGAGTAATGTGTGACCTTCTTTGTGTATTGGCAACAGGTGGTTGCTAGGGCCTAATAGGCCCTAGCAACCACATATTATGCCCTAGCAACCACCTAACAGGTGGTTGCTAGGGTACAGCAAGTGGTTACAGCAAAGTTTACCTTGTGTAGTAGACAGTGTAGTGGTAGTTTACCTTGTGTAGTAGACAGTGTAGTGGTAGTTTACCTTGTGTAGTAGACAGTGTAGTGGTAGTTTATCTTGTATAGTAGACAGTGTAGCGGTAGTTTACCTTGTGTAGTAGACAGTGTAGTGGTAGTTTACCTTGTGTAGTCGACAGTGTAGTGGTAGGTGTTGTAGTTGTTACTGTAAAAAAGGAAAACAACAGTCAGGCCTTCAGCGCTACCCCAAAAGAAAACAGGCATTCGACAATTTACAATTTAGGCATTTATCAGATGCTGTTAACACAACCGTTGCCGGGATTCCTTCAAAATAAGAGCTCTGGGGTGCGCAAACTCCACACAGAAAGGCCCTTTTGCCAACCCTGCCTTGGGTATGGCCGTATGGGCACTGATGGTGCGGGGGAGAGGACACGCCGCCAGCCCCCACAGCGTCCCGCGAGAATCAAACCCAGGACCTTCTAGCTGTGAGGTGACAGCACTACCGACTGTGCCACCGTGCCCCTTCATTTGTATGGTATGTGTAAGAAAGGTTTAAAAATGAACCCCTTGGGACATTATGTTTTCTTGTTAAAGGTATATTCAGTGATTTCACTCAAAAAACTGTAGGTTTCGTTTTTGGCTATGTGGCAAAGCCTTTCATCCAATCAGGATAGAGAGCCAAAAACGAAACCTAAGGTTTTTTGACCCCCAGGGGTTAACTGGGGACAGGGAGGAACTCCTTATATGGTCAACACACTCTATAGTAGAGAGGATTATCACAACAAAACAAAAAAATAAGTGATATTTGAATTAAGTGAAATCACTGAATATACCTTTAACTGGCAGAAATAGACCCTTCAAGGATTAAAAAATAATAGGTGGCGTTAAATAATCCACCCTTGTGCGTGAAAACATTAAACACCATTGACATCATTATGTAAACGAGCAAATCACCTAACCAATCACAGGCAACAGGCATTCTGACACAAACCACAATAGAGCACCGAAGTCCTGACGTCACTTCTCAGTAGAGGGCGCCAGTCCACAGGTTTGTGTACGTTTTATTTGCATTTAATTCCCCATAGTGGGATTTTAGATCTCTTCATATAAGAACTGTGTTTCACTCATATGGATATGAAGCATCGACAGAAGGTGGAAATGTACAAATATACCCAAAGAGTAACAAAATAAGCGCTAGAAACGAGTCAAATAACCCAGAGATTACATTTCCGGGTAGGCGGGGTGGCTGCAGCTGCCCGTGGCACAACAGCAACTGACATGTTAATTACATTATTACTTGCGCAAGCAGAGCGCGCAAGTAATAATTTCGCCCGGCCTCTTCACCCTGACAGCCGTCCCGCCATTTGATGTGTATGCAAAAAAAAACAGCAAATCTGTGCCTGGTTTGCTGGGACCAGATTGCATAAATGACCATATGTTTTACGTCATCATTTAGAGCTAGTCATACGTATACTATATACATAATCAGTAAAATAAAATAGCAAATTGTGCCTGATCTGCTGGGACCAGAGTACGTGGTGTGTATATGTATGACTAGCTCTCAATGATGACGTAAAAATATGGTAATTTGTGTAATCTGGTCCCAGCAAACCAGGCACAGATTTGCTGTTTTTCTTGCATACGCATCAAATTGCGGGACGGCTGTCACGTTTTGGCGCAAAGTAACCACAGTATACCGCTAATCAACTTACAACTACATACTAGGGATGCACCGAAAGGGAAATTCTTGGCCGAAACCGAATACCGAATATAGGAAACAGTTGGCCGAAAACCGAATACCGAATAGCCGAATACATCTTCGTTGTAAAGCTACCTGATTATGGCAAAAGACATGATTATGGATTTTCATAATCGATTCATTGGGCGATTATTTAAACGATTAATCGGATTATGGCACCTTTTTGCAATTACCTTTAAAAAAAATGCTTCAAGTTATTGTAGGCATGTTGTAACTAACAATAAAGACAATAACAATGAATACTCATTCAAAATTAATATTTTACCCCCTTTTTATACAATTTGATTTCATTGCCATTCCTTGTACTTGTAATGATACTGTAATCTGTAATGTTGACCGTGTATAGCTGACTGTCTTTCTTTCCATTTCTATCTCTGGGAGCCCAATTTTCTTATTTTTTTTATTTCTATTGTAAAATCAATGTCAATTTTGAGAGTCTATTTGGTTCCATTTTTGCACTCTGTTACAGACCCTTGGGGTCCACTTGGTTTACTTCCTAAATATCTATAATTTATCTGGAACTCCCACTATGAGACGAACCACTGTCCTACACAGTCTGTGTGGGCACGCACGCACGCACGCACGCACACACACACACACACACACACACACACACACACACACGCACACACACAATAGCATGCTAGCTGATAGGGGAAAACGTTCTTATTTAGCAGCCATATTAGCATGTTCTCTAGGCTCTAGTATCACATATTGCCAAAGTTAAACAGCACTGAACAACTGATCATTGTTAAGCAAAACGTTCACGGACATTCTGCTTTTTGTCCTATGCCCACTTCAATGCGCTGCTGAGATTACATCACAGGTGGAACACATTTGAGGAGCTAACGAGCATGCTACTGCTAGTGTTCATCGTAGCCTGCCTGCAAGCTCACAGATTGAGACATTGGGGAGAATTTTTGGTCATACGACAAAATAATAGACAGCGGCGGTGCTCACAAATACCATGTTTTGGGACCTGTTTTGGGCATTTTGCAACCTGTTGATGAGCTCGCCGTTTTCGCGGAGCGCAGCCACAGAGCAACTTGACGCTGTGTGTGTGTGTGTGTGTGTGTGTGTGGGGAGGAGACTGAAGTTGGGAGACGGAGAGAGAGAGGGGTAGATGCGGAGCGCTCTGGTTACGTTCAAGACAATTGCGTGTTGTGTTTATACCGACCCGGTGTTTTGACTATTCAGTGATATTTTTCGGCCTATTTGAGCCGAAACCGAATAGGCCGAAAATACATTTTTAGCCATTTTCGGTGCATCCTTACTACATACTCTATAGTATATGTATATGTATACGTATGTCTTACGTCATCAATTAGAGCTAGTCATATTACGTATACTATATACATAATCTGTAAAATAAAATAGCAAATTGTGCCTGATCTGCTGGGACCAGAGTACGTGGTGTGTATATGTATGACTAGCTCTCAATGATGACGTAAGAAATATGGTCATTTATGTAATCTGGTCCCAGCAAACAAGGCACAAATCTGCTGTTTTATTTGCATACGCATCAAATGGCGGGTTGGCTGTTACGGTTTTTGGCGCAAAGTAACCACAGTATACCGCTAATCAACTTACAACTACATTCTCTATATAGTATATGTATACGTATGTCTTACGTCATCATTGAGAGCTAGTCATACATATACACACCACGTACTCTGGTCCCAGCAGATCAGGCACAATTTGCTATTTTATTTTTACTGATTATGTATATAGTATACGTATGACTATATAGATAAAAACTTGAACCATACTTAATAATACTAGGTGTTTATATGCATGAAGTAGGTAGGTAGCAAATAGTTACACCTAATAATTATACATTTCAAACGTTCCTTCACAGAGATACTGAGATTTGACAGTTTACAGCGGTCGAAAGTACTTGCGCGCTCTGCTTGCGCACTAGTTGGCCATTTATGGCCTACTAGTGTGCAACAAGCAAGTATGCACTCGACAGAGTGCAGTTCTAGTTTGTATTTATTTGTATTGATATTTAATATTTCGTGGTTAGTCGAGTCGAGTCACCACCAGCTGAGCTTACGTCAACAAGGAATCTCAGGAACGCAATGTGTTGACAGCTGGGCGTGATGTATTTTAGCAGTGACCTTGCTTTCATATGTAGTTTCAAGGCTTTTGCGGCCAAACTAATTCCATTTTCTCCAGAAACTGGCTGTATCAAATATTAATGGACATTGTACTGGTCTCACCAGCAATAGGTTACCCAGTAAGTTAAACACAGTTCAATAACTCCAGTGGAAGCCGGGACTCGTTTTTGAAGATTTACTGAACAAAGTGTGAAACTGAAACAAAGCACAAACGATACAGCATGTTTCAGAATAAATGTAAATGCAGTAGAATTATTAAAGAATATCACAAATAAGCCAGAATGCATTGCATACAGCCAAGACGTAAGTACAGTAGGCTTATAATGTACACAACCAGGTATGGTATAGGAAATAAATAACGGATGAAAGAGGTAGTGTTGGGCAGTAGCTAGCTACAAGTAGCGAAGCTACATAGCTTACTACATTTATCAGTAGCTTGATGGTAGCTTCACTCCTTTTGAACCAAGTAGCGTTTTTTGTAGTGTAGCTATTTTTAGACCCAAGTAGTGACGTAGCTTTCAACAAAAGCTATAAGTTACACATTGACTGTTAAATAAAGTTTTGTGGGGGGAAAAAATCCCTGGAAAGAAATCCATGATTGGTTGGTTTAGATAAGAAGAGTCTGACACAAACAGTTATGTTGTTAAGCAGCAAGAGGATCCCACGCAGCAGCTGTCCTTTTATCTCTAGCACAACACAATTAATTACTCACCTAATGCTGCCTGCAGGTTCCATGTTTAATTCCAGTGTGTGAAACCTACATTATTGTCTAAGTGAAAGTTTTCATATTGTAAATTTGATCGCTAACATGGTTTAGCGACTAGTACTTTGACAGCTCATTCATCGTAGCTTGTTTACAAGTCAAACGGACTTCTTGTGCAGAAACTGCCCCATCAAAATAAGAGCCACTTGTATTGATTAGTCAACACTAGTTTTATTTCTAAGTCTACCTACAGGACATTAACATCTCATTTAAGTGCCTGTCAGCATTCTCTCAATCTGAGAATCCCATCCTCAAATATTCAGTAAAACAGTGCCTCCCCGAGGCAACAGGCTGTCTTGAGAGACCACCCGCATTCTCTAGTCTAAATCCCTGTCTCTCAGCTGGTGCGCAAATGGCTAGGCTGTGGCAATATTAATAATAAAAAAGAACAAAAAATAACTAAAATCGTTTGGAACCATGAACTTTAGTTCAAAATGTTGAATTATGAACTGAATTAGTTCCTTTAAAAAAAATTAACTGTGAACTGAACTATAGTTAATAAAAAAAAGGACTTTCCCAACACTGAACACATGAATCAGCCACACCGCAAGGTACATTAATACAAGTAAATGTGAAAAAGTTGACACCAAAAGCCAGACAGAGGGCTTGTTTCCAGTTTGTTTTTTAATAAACAACCAAACTCAGCATTTTTGCCTGCCTATTAGGCTATTTGTTCGGTGGAAACTTGATCATGAAGTTGATAAAAAATATATTAAAAAAAAGTAGTGTCCATGTAGCTATAGCTACTTTTGCCATGTAGCTTATAGTGTAGCTTGCTATAATTATCTGGGGATAGCTTTGTTGTAGTTGAGCTATATTTAATAGAGGGTAACTGGTAGTGTAGCTTACTACATTTTCCAAGTAGCTTGCCCATCACTTCATTACATACAGCAGGTGGGTACTGAAAGTACTGTAATGTGTGATCTTTGCACCAAAGAGGTAAGAAAATACTGTAAATAACACATGTTCTCTTTTTACAGGCTCACGATCGATTAGGGTAAACTAGACTGTAGTATATACACAGCAGCCCATAGCATCCAATGATAGGGAATAATAATACAACCTTCTGCTAAAGTTCACAAATAAGGTGCTCTTATCGACAATATAAGTCTCCTAAACAAGTATACTCACAGACATTGCGTATTAATAAGCATGTGAAGAGGATGGAGAAAGATTGCAATTCACACTGACACATTTAGTTGGAAGCACATTGTAGTCATGGATTATCTTCCTGGTCTGACAACAACGTCCTGTCTAGACAGGAAATGAAGTTAGTACTGAATTTACCATCAACTGGCAGCAGGGGGCTCCAAAGCAAAACAGTCTATTCGGTCCAGAACAGACATCATTAACGAGTCCGACGCACAGCCACCCCCCTGACAGAAAGGCCGGGATGATCGGTTTATTTTTCACACACAATTCTTATATGAAGGGGATTTCAATGCAAAAGAAAATATATATGAACCTGTGTACTGGCGCCCTCTACAGAAAGTGACGTCAGACTTCGGTGCTCTATGAATAAACATATTAGTGCTATAAACGATATTAAGCATAATGGCCGAGTTTCACAAAGAGAACCTTCGTAGCGTGCATACGTGCGGTCCGTACGTAACTTGCCACACACATATCGCTGCAAAGGGTCTTATGAGCACCCCAGGTCTGTCTTTCAAACTGCTCCACAGGACAGTTGTGCGTGGGCGGGGCTAAGAAGGCTTTCAGGAAAGGATTTTGCTTCTAAATTATATACTTACGTGCCGTTTCCCAAAGCCAGTGAACACTTACAGTGCTAGCATTTATTGAAAAATTAGGATCTAATTCACTCCCGCATTTTTCCAGTCGAGCTCTTATTTTGAAAAGCCACATTTCCAGTGAACCGGAGTAGTATTAACCTAGGAAGCTGAACGGATCCTGGACAGGCCTTGTTTACAATATATGTCACAGTCTGTGACTTGTGTTATGTTATTTGTGTACCCTGTTTCATGGTTTTAGTTAGTTAGTGTTTTACCTTGTTACTGTGATGTTGTACACTGTATTTTTCCTTGTTTCTTAGTTGCAGTTTTGCTTTACACTGTGAACCGTTATTTTGTAGTCTTGTTTTGTGCCTTCCTGGCTGCCCCTGTAGTTCTCTTCATGTCTTGTCTCACTAGTCCTGTGATTGTCAGTGTTTCCACCTGTGTTCCCCTAATTAGTTCCCCAGCCTATCCCAGTGTTGATTGTCAGTGGTGTTCACCTGTGTCTAGTTATCCCATGTCTATAAGTTTGCCCTTGTGTGTTCAGTTCCTTGTTTGTTTGTTCGTAAAATGTTGTCAGTGGTTTTCTGTTCCTAGTGATTTCCATGTTCCTATAGTGTTTTGCCTTGCTCCTAGTTTTTCCTTGTTTTCCTCGTACTCCAGTGTATGTTCCTGATTTTTGGTTAATAAACCCCCTTGTATTCGACCTGCCTGTCCTCTGCCTTTGTCTGCGCTTGGGTCCAACACCTGCCTGTCCTCAACCGTGACAATATAAATCCAAACCGGGGCACTGGAGTGCTCCACATCGTCGGCTCTGTGCCGTCAAAGAAACGTTGTTTTGACCAAAATTCCATCTGGGACAAGGAATAGCAGATACAGGCGATTGAAAGAAAAAGATACGCACACACACACACACACACACACACACACACACACACACACACACACATACTGGCCAATGTGGTTTAGGAGGACACACACACACACACACACACACACACACACACACACACACGTTGAGTGATTCTTTAGATTGATTAGCGTGGCTAATTCCATCATCTCTATTTACCTACCTCAACCTTTATTTTATTTTATTTATAGTAGTGTACCTCTTAACATTCCTCACTGACAAGCACCAACTCTTCTATATTTCTAACCAGTGTCACGCCTCCTCAGGAGGCTTGGCTCAGATCTGAACCTTAGGAACCTGTTGCGACCGCATGCCCTCGCTGACGTCGACCCCAGGCAGGATTTGAACCCACAGCCTTCCACATGCTCTAACCACTACACTACTACTGTGATTAGGGCATTCTCAAATCTTTCATTTGAGTTAGGTGTTGTTCTGTCATGCTCAGAACAGCTGGAGGTCTCTCTACACAAACACATGCATGGATCAATGTGTTATGAATCTACAGCAACACATTGTGGAATAAAGTGGGATGTAGTTGTGAAATAGTGTTTATAACTCACCAGAGACAGTGATATAAACTGAGTTGCTGTAATGTGTGTAGTATGGTGGGTCTCCTCTCCCTCCTCGACATCGGTATTGTCCACTCTCTGAGACACTGGAGGGACTGAATGTGTAGGTTGATCCACCTGTCTTCACTAGATTAGACTCTCTGACCCAGTAGATGGTCCATGAAGCTGTACTGTCTTCCACAGTACAGCTGAGAGTCACACTGCCAGATACCAGTACACTGGATCTGTCTGATACCAGTTTAGACGTTGGTTTAGCTGTGTGGTTTATGACAGAGAAAGAAAATCACACTTGTGTGAAGTGAGGGGCGCTCTTATCATCATGCATCATCACATTCCGTGCTGCTCAGCCAATCAAATAATCACATTCCGTGGTACAAAGACACAAAGCTGTGCATAGCGCCCCTCAAAAAATATATACAGTATATATAAATATATATATATATATATATTATTTCACAAATAAATGCAATCACCATGCAGACAAGTGGTTTTTTTAACATGCATACCTGCACGCACCAACACGCGCACACACACACACACACACACACACACACACACACACGTCAGAGAGTAATGTTAGGATACCACCCCCTCTGCCCTGAAGCACAGCTGATTATCAAGTCCCATTTCCCACATCCTTTTACAGTACATGTATCTCGTTATGACTACAGTACTACAGAACTATAGTTAAACCATCATATTAATGTCATGTTATTATCATGAACATAATGTCAGTGAGTAAGTGATGATGTGACTTACCTGATACCGTCCAGGTGATTTTATCACTTTGTTTCACAATAATCAGTTCATCCTCTGTAAGACGACCGGTACACTGGTATTCACCACTGAACCTTGTGCTGTGTGGCGTTATCGTAAATTTATAAGGATTCTGACCAGAGTAGTTATTGGAAGCAGCACCATCTCTGTCTATTGTATAAGACCAGTCCTTCTCTCCTTCATTCATGTCACATGTGAACGTAACAGTCTCTCCAGTAAATGCTGGGTTGGGCAGAACGGTCACAACAGCTGGAGGTCTCTCTACACAAACACATGGATCAATAATGTGTTATGATTAAGACCATGCAGTGGAATATAGTGGAACAGAGTAGAGCAGTGGGCGTGGTTTTTTAGTTCCACTGAACATATGGACATACAAACATAGTTTTAAGTCTATAGAATCAAGCCATCCAGCAAAGGATAAAACCTTTGATTCTGTGGGGAGACAAAAACATTAACCCTATGAAAACAATAGTGTGTTTATAACTCACCAGAGACAGTGATATAAACTGAGTTGCTGTAATGTGTGTAGTATGGTGGGTCTCCTCTCCCTCCTCGACATTGGTATCGTCCACTCTCTGAGACTCTGGAGGGACTGAATGTGTAGGTTGATCCACGTGTCTTCACTGATCTAGTAGAGTCTCTGTACCAGTAGATGATCCATGAAGCTGCACTGTCTTCCACAGTACAGGTGAGAGTCACACTGTCTGATATCAGTACACTGGTTCTGTCTGATACCAGTGTAGGCGTTGGTTTAGCTGTGTGGTTTATGACAGAGAAAAGGATCACAATAGTGTGAAGTGAGGGGCGCTCTTATCATCATACATCATCATCATGCATCATCACATTCCGTGCTCGGCCAATCAAATCATCATATTATGTGGTACAAAGACACAAAGCTGTGCATCGGAGGGGCTAGCGCCCCTCAATGAATTATAGTCTATTTCACAAATAAATAACTTAGGACAAGTGTTTTTTTTAAACACATGCATACAATACCACCCTCTCTGCCCTGAAGCACTGCTGATTATCAAGTCCCATTTCCCACATCCTTACAGTACATTCATCTCTTTATGGCTACAGTACTACAGAACCATAGTTAAACCATCATATTAATATGTCAGTGATGAGTAAATCATATGAGTTACCTGATACCATCAAGGTGACTTTATCACTTTGTTTCACAAACAGGTTATTCTCTGTAAGACGACCGGTACACAGGTATTCACCACTGTTCCTTGAGCTGGGTGGCGTTGTTTGAAATACATAAGGATTCTGACCAGACACATAATGTGTTATGAATCTACAGCAACACATTGTGGAATAAAGTGGGATGTAGTTGTGAAATAGTGTTTATAACTCACCAGAGACAGCGATATCAACTGAGTTGCTGTAATGTGTGTAGTATGGTGGGTCTCCTCTCCCTCCTCGACATCGGTATCGTCCACTCTCTGAGACACTGGAGGGACTGAATGTGTAGGTTGATCCACCTGTCTTCACTGGTCTAGACTCTCTGACCCAGTGGATGGTCCATGAAGCTGTACTGTCTTCCACAGTACAGGTGAGAGTCACACTGTCAGATACCAGTACACTGGTTCTGTCTGATACCAGTGTAGGCCTTGGTTTATCTGTGTGGTTTATGACAGAGAAAGAAAATCACACTTGTGTGAAGTGAGGGGCGCTCTTATCATCATGCATCATCACATTCCGTGCTGCTCAGCCAATCAAATAATCACTTTCCGTGGTACAAAGCTGTGCATAGCGCCCCTCAAAAAAAATATTATATATTATTTCACAAATAAATGCAATCACCATGCAGACAAGTGTTTTTTTTAACATGCACACACGCACGCACCCACACATGCGCACATGCACACACACACACACACACACACACACACACACACACACACACACGTGTCAGAGAGTAATGTTAGGATACCACCCCCTCTGCCCTGAAGTACCGCTGATTATCAAGTCCCATTTCCCACATCCTTACAGTACATTCATCTCTTTATGGCTACAGTACTACAGAACCATAGTTAAACCATCATATTAATGTCATGTTATTATCATGAACATAATGTCAGTGAGTAAGTGATGATTTGACTTACCTGATACCGTCCAGGTGATTTTATCACTTTGTTTCACAATAATCAGTTCATCCTCTGTAAGACGACCGGTACACTGGTATTCACCACTGAACCTTGTGCTGTGTGGCGTTATCGTAAATTTATAAGGATTCTGACCAGAGTAGTTATTGGAAGCAGCACCATCTCTGTCTATTGTATAAGACCAGTCCTTCTCTCCTTCATTCATGTCACATGTGAACGTAACAGTCTCTCCAGTAAATGCTGGGTTGGGCAGAACGGTCACAACAGCTGGAGGTCTCTCTACACAAACACATGGATCAATAATGTGTTATGATTAAGACCATGCATGCAGTGGAATATAGTGGAACAGAGTAGAGCAGTGGCCGTGGTTTTCTGGTTCCACTGAGAAATCTGCCTTTTTTTTCATATGGACATACAAACATATTTTTATGAATCAAGACATAAAACCTTTGATTCTGTGGGGAGACAAAAACATTAACCCTATGAAAACAATATTGTGTTTATAACTCACTTGAGACAGTGATAGACACTGAGCTGCTGTACTGTGTGTAGTATGGTGGGTCTCCTCTCCCTCCTCGACACCTGTAGATTAGTGTCCCTGGGTTACTGGGCCTGAATGTGTAGGTTGATCCATGTGTCACCTTCACTAGTGTAGACTCTCTGACCCAGTAGATGTTCCATGGAGCTGTACTGTCTTCCACAGTACAGGTGAGAGTCACACTGTCAGATACCAGTACACTGGATCTGTCTGATACCAGTGTAGGCGTTGGTTTAGCTGTGTGGTTTATGACAGTGAAAAAAATGAAATTATTAGGATTATATGTAAACTTTATGGATACAGAACCACAGTGAATAAACATGTGTTGTAAATGATCAACACACTGGGATTGTCTGCTCAGCTGTCAGTGTGGCTTTAGCTTGATCTGTTGTTCACATTAGTACATAATGGAGCATTTGACTGGAATGTACATTTACAACATACATACACCGTAGAAATGTGGCTGCACTTTTCATATGAAGAGCATAGCAACAACATTTCTTATTTAGATTGACTCAATATTTTTGGAACAAAATCTTATACAATGAAATGCTTGTTTAAACACATATTTGAATAGTGAGATACATGAAAAATGTCTGATAATCTAGAATACTAGTATCCCAAATTACCTTTAGAGGACACTATGTTGGTTTCGCTGCGTTTGGAATATTGTTGGTCATCTTTGCGTTGACCTTCACAATGGTATTCACCACTGGGGTTTCCAGAAGGACCTAAAATGTATTCAGTTTCACTGGAAGACACAGGTATATTATCCTTCCACCACCTGTATGTCCAGTCAGAAGACCTTCCTGGTAGCGTACACTTCAGAATAAGAGTCTCTCCAATGAAAGTCTCAGGCCAGTCAGGGTTTCTGCTGAGAACAGGAACAGGTGCCTCTGTAGAAGTATAACACACACACACACACACACACCCACACACGCACGCACACACGCCCGCCCGCCCGCCCGCCCGCACACACACAGACACACACACACACACACACACACACACACACACACACACACACACACATGGTTTTATAGACTAACAGCAACATTGGGCTAATATAGCGAACCATGTATGACACAGGAGTCAGGACAGGGATTTACCCAAGGAATAAAGATTATATATTATCATCTGATCTATCCAATCAGAACTCCCACCACGGAACTCAACCAATCAGAACTCCCACCACGGGACTCAACCCATCAGAACTCCCACCACGGGACTCAACCAATCAGAACTCCCACCACGGGACTCAACCCATCAGAACTCCCACCACGGGACTCAACCCATCAGAACTCCCACCACGGGACTCAACCAATCAGAACTCCCACCATGGGACTCAACCAATCAATGAATACCTTTACAACTACTAGATTAATGACAAGTGGTCTATTAATCTAGTCCACACATCTGATCTCTAACACTTTAAAGAACCAAAAGTGCAGAAATGTCCCGTTTCAAGTTTTCAAAATGCAATCTTTTGAAAAAGCCGATCTACAAAGCTCAAAAGGCCTCACATTGTGAAACACTGTGAGCTTGTAGATCTGCTATTTTCAAATAGGCCTACCCTTAACGTAAATGTACTAACGTCAGTTACTCTACACCACTGTTAATAAAATGGCATGACATCATCATCATACTATAATTCTAACAATGTCTGTCTGTCTGTCTGAATGTCACTGACAGCGCGTTATCTCATCAATGACTGCACCAATCACTCCGTCCACAGTACAGGTGAGAGTCACACTGTCTGATATCAGTACACTGGTTCTGTCTGATACCAGTGTAGGCGTTGGTTTAGCTGTGTGGTTTATGACAGAGAAAAGGATCACAATAGTGTGAAGTGAGGGGCGCTCTTATCATCATACATCATCATCATGCATCATCACATTCCGTGCTCGGCCAATCAAATCATCATATTATGTGGTACAAAGACACAAAGCTGTCACACAGGCATTGACCATATGAATATGGAGGTCTTAACGGAGCCCTTTTTTCGATTTGACACATTACTGATTAATAATGAATTTATTAGTGAATAAAAACAGCCGTTTACAGCCGTTTACAGCCGTTTATCCGTGGTCTATCTCCGACCGAGCCACACTATTAGCACACATCTCTCCATGCCAAAAAAAACCTGCACGCTCCCACCGGCTAGGCTACTTTTTACAGACGCAACTGTCATATTTACTGTACAAATATTCTTTTTACATCACCACACCATCCCACGGGCAATGCGCCCGGGCACAGTACCCCCCACGGCCACAAGAGGGGGGCAAATATCTCACAACGGGTAAGGGCTAGTAATTTTAAAACATGTTAACACATTTAGTACATAAATCGTCTGGAAACGTCATAAGGATTGGAACCGAGAGGTGCCTTCGACGTCTGTGGACGTCCCAGCGACGTCCAAACGACACGGGGCGAGATAAGATTATTCAGAATTATTCCTATTTTTTTTTTTGGCATTTCGCTTTTCGCTTGCCGTATGCTAACGCTCTGTGCAACTATTAGCTTGTCATTGACTCCCATGTTAGCGCGGCGGAAAGAATGACTCGTATCTCCTCATCCAGGGCGCTCTCCGTGGTGATAAATGGATCGATATGCTGGCGCTTCATTTCTGCTCCTCATCCATCTCTCCCGCAAAATATGAACGCTTTTTGGAGCGTATATAAATATATTAAGATTTTTAAGAAAGTGTTTCCGGTTCATGGCTTTCAGAGTAAAAGCACTCAGACAAATCTGGCACCCCGGAGCTTCTATTTTGATGCACTTCCGGCACTTAAAGGGTTGGCAACTTGGCATCATTATGATATCATTATAAAACACGTTAATAACATGGCGTGACATCATTATAAAACATGTGAGTAACATGGCATGATATCATTAGAAAACAGGACACTGGCGTTTCAGAACAAACAGCGAAAAAGCTCAAATTAAATAGTAAAAAAAAAATCAAAATCTTCACAGTGGTGTAAAGTACATTTACTTTGCTTAAGTACAATTTTAAGGTGTTTGTAGTTTACTTGAGCATTTTCAATTTCCAATACTTTTACTTCTACTCCACTGCATCTCAGATCTAAATATTGTACTTTTACTGCACTAGATTTTAGTTACTTTGTAGATTTTGATTATTTCTAAAACAAATCACACCTGTGTGAAATGAGGGGCGCCTTTGACACATATGACGCACATTCTCCATTCATTGTGGATGGGAATTTAATTTAATGTGTGTATAGGAAGAGAGCCGACTTGCTCGTCTACATATGACGTAAGTTCTGATGTCACATGCAGTCAGCAAATCCCATATATATCAATGGGATTTTGCAAGTAGATGTCACTGTTTTCACTGTTTTGCCTGTTTTCATTGCAGCTCAAGAGGCTTCACAGGCACAGAAAGAACTCCTAGGCCACAGAAAATCCACTGAATGTTCAAAGTTCAGGTTTTTTTTGGTGTGTAATTGAGGTCATGAAACCTCAAATAAAAATAAAAATAAATGAAAATGAATGTCATGAAACATGTGAGTGGTTCTTTCCTTACCTTCAGCCTTCAGTGAGTTCAGAGAGAGCAGCCATGATGAATGTCATGAAACATGTGAGTGTATACCGAGTTGCGTGACGTATGGATACAATGTGTACGAGGAATATAAAGAAATGTGTGTATAGTATATTAATGTTGATAATGGTGAAGAATATACCATGCCGGTTCAAAAGAACAAAGTGAAGTCCAGGCGCATCCCTTTCTTTCCAATGTCGTTTATTTCCAGATCAGCCAAAATCATCATGACAGACAGGAGGAATGGTTTCCTGAAAGCAAAGTCCTATTCCAACACAGGGCACTTTATATACTGATAGTGTCTACATAAATGTACTAAATCCTGTGCGTGTGCGTGCGTGTGTGTCAGGGTGTGTGTGTGTGTGTGTGTGTGTGTGTGTGTGTGTGTAATGGCATGACTTCTTTGACCCTGCTGGCTCAGACCCTAATGATAAGCAGATGTTAGTCATCGTCTGAAGCCTTTGCTATAGCCATCCATCTGACCTGTAGGACCCAGGCCTGGACAGGTTTTGGGAATGTCCACCCCTTAGTATCACTTCCTTAGCTCATACCCAATCTTAAGAACTTGGGCTCACTTTAAACATGGACTATAAGACTACATCTAACCCACAACTCCTTATATCTCAATGTGAAATACATGACATAGCATATAACATGATATGAGTATTTATTACTTGATGAGAACAGAAACCATCTTAACATATATAGGCTTCTGTTCTACCTCTGAGGGGGAAGGGTGGCTTGGTTTGTGAAGTGATCCCTCTGCATGCCCAATGTGAGTTCCTCCAGGTGTTTTAGTTGGAGGCAGTCAGATTACTGGGTCTCTCCACATCTCTACCCAGATTGTGTCCCCAAATCTCTCTATATATATATATATATATATATATATATATATATATATATATATGCAGGCCAGATGGCTTGGAACTGTGGATGCAAGGAAAGTAAAAACCAGTGCAGCAGTGTGTGTGTGTGTGTGTGTGTGTGTGTGTGTGTGTGTGTGCGCGTGCGTGCGGGGAGTGGTCACAGCTCCCAGTAGGTTACTTATTACGCCGATCTTATCTAGACGATCGGCTCGTCTGGAGCCTATACTAGCTGCGATTGGCGTTGATAACACGTTAACCGATCTTATCGGTCTATAGTCAGGTCTACTGCTGGGAGCCTACTGAAAATGACACGCCTCCTCATACCCTCCCCTAAACTTAACCGCAAGCATGTCGCAGAGTGGTCCTAATATTAACGCATGAAAACAATCGTATACTGATCCTAAGTGATCACCGCGGTCTTGTCTATTGATAAGATAACAGTCGAATCGGGTGCACGGACAGCTAGGGATATCATGTCATCCGTCACCTGTCATTATGCCCACTCACTCAATCCCATCTCCATCCTTGTAAACAATCTATCTGCAATAAATCTCGCCTACACCCTCCGCATTGTGTAATCTCTGTACAGTTGAAGTGATAGTTAAACTATAGTTCAACTGAGAGATGGAACTACCCATCATTTAACGGCTCCAATCAGATCAACGTTACCTTGTCTGCGCCCCTTTAAAAGGGCGCCTCCTCCTTCCTTGTCTCACTTCTGCTATCCGTTCAGGTACCCGCCACCTCGCCGACACCGCCCAGCAGCAGGCTCCACCAGGTTGGCCCCAGGGGGGCAGGCTCAAGAGCCCCCCTGCCTTCGCCAGGCAGGATCCGAGCCGAGGCTCCGGCCCGTCCCCATGGGGGCTCACGCCAAAGCTCCTTCACCATGTCACTTCATCCTGTCATTGCACTTCCACCATTCCTGCATATCATGTCATCCGTCACCTGTCATTATGCCCACTCACTCAATCCCAGCTCCATCCTTGTAAACAATCTATCTGCAATAAATCTCGCCTACACCCTCCGCATTGTGTAATCTCTGTACAGTTGAAGTCCTTCTGATTCATTGTGGCAGCAACGACCTTGGGAAAGGTGAAGAGCATCGAACTGGCCACGATGATGAAGAGGGACCTGCAGCACCTCCACCAGCAGGTCCCAAACATGGACATTGTTTTCTCACAGATCACCCAGAGACGCCAGTGGGGCGCTGCAAACGCGGGGGCAATTAACAAGGCCAGAAAATGGGTGAACTATGAGATAAGTGCATCTGTTAGAGGTTTGGGAGGGAGCACTGTGGCTCAACCTGACATAAAGTTTGACCGCCCTGACCGCTTTCTGACATTCTTTCTCTTTTGGGAAATTATATATTTTTTAACTGTATTGTTCAGTCCCTTAAAGATACTAATCTAGATTAGGTGAAGTTGCCTCTTAAACACTGATTTTTGACAACTATTATCCAGGGCTCCACGCATAATTGGCAGCTTTACCTAAACTACATCATAGCTTTGGATACTAGATTATTTTTTTTGTTTGGTTTGTTTTTTTAATAAAACAAGCCCAGAAAGGGGCCAGGGAATATTTATTTGTGTGAGGATTTTAAAAATAAACTGTACTCATCCCACTGTTCACTCATATTCTGGCCTTGTTAAACACATTAAAAAAGGGTCCCTGGCCCTTATAGAAACTGGCGGTCAGGGCCTTTTTGGCGCCCCCTGGTGGCGATGGATGAGTTTTATTGTTCTTCCTCTCCTCACCTCCCCTTTATCCTACCTGTCTGTAACCCACTCCCCGTCCTGTTTCCTTCCTCTTCTACCCCAGCCATACCAACCCATGGTCTCTCTGTTCTCTCCAAGCCTCACGTCGGACGTGACTGCTTCTAATGATCATATCAATCAATCAATGAGTCTAATCTAGAGTGCTGATTTCATCACGGCTCACACAGTATAGGTCATGACTCAGACAGTGGCCCAATCCCAATCCACTCCCTTGCTGACTCAATGAGCCCTCACTGACTTAGCTGCGTGTTCATGTGAAGTCTGCGAGGGCTTGAGGGATGTCCCATTTGAAATGGGTAAGTCAGTGCAGGGCTCAGCCCCGCCCCTGTATGTGCCCTTTGCCAAAGTCAGCGTGACTTTGGGCTGACTTTAGCAAAGAAATTACCCACAGTTCATAGCGTTACCAGGGGAATGAGGGGGATCCTCCGAACGTCAATCATTTAAATATGCAAATTAGTTATGTATCGCGATTAGAATGTCAACAAACACAATAGTGCTTTCTCACTGTTCTCAAAAGGAGACGGAATGGAAGGATATAGGCTTTATATTTAATAATAATAATAATAATAATAATAATAATAATAATAATAATAAGGGAAACATGAGAAATGACTAATGAGAAAAGTAAAAGAATATGGAAATGAAATGTATAATGAATATTATTATATATGATGTGGCGTCTCGGTCCGGGACCGCGCGCCACGGCATAGCCACCTCGGGGAGAGTGGGAGAGAGACGGGCAGAGTGAAGCGTTGCCAACGGCAACGAGGGCGGGTCCTGGAAGGGAGGTACATCCCAGCCCGGCTCCTCGTCGGCCTTAATGGGACACCGGCTGCGCGACCACACCCAGGCAGTTTAAAAGTCTCTGTCCTCTCCGGCGCACACTCTCAGAGACTCTCCCGAGAGACAGGCTGGCGTGCGGCAATCCGGTAAGACTGAACCATGCAGATTGCCCCTCCTATTAATATACCAGTTATGAGCCCGACGGTAACTTGATGCGATGTCAATACTAACTCTGTGAATCTCATCTCTCAGGCTCACCTACCCATACCTGAAAGTGACCGCTGGGCTCTGGAAACTGGAGGCATACTGGCTGGGACACCGGAGTGTCCCTAGCCCCCCCCCCCCGATGAATGCTGTGGGACAAGGTCCCCAGCCTTAATAAACAGAAGGAACTTTATTTGATGACCATGCTCTGACAAAGCAAGAGCCACTGAGTCAAAGCCCCTTTCCCTAGAGTGGGCGAGCCTATGAGTTAACCTTTTTGTGATGCGAAAACAAATAAAAGTGCCCTTGCTTTAGCACTCTGAACTTGAACTCTGTGTGGTTTTTTGGTCCGGTGAAACAGCTACCCCACATATGGTGGAGAATGTGGGTACTGTAGATCCTCACCAAAAGCGCACCTAAACTCCCAACCCTATATGGAACACGCAGCAGCCCTCACTGCCCTCCTGGCCAGCCAGGCGGACCTACAACGGAGCCAGACGGACCTGCAGGACGCTATGCAGGGACTGCTTAGGAGGATGAATCAAGAGGCCAACCACACCAGGGCCCCGGGCGATGTGCTGACAAAACTGGCCACCGACGATGACATCGAGGCTTTCCTGGAGCTATTTGAGCGCACCGCCACCAGGGAGAGGTGGCCACTCGCCGAATGGGGGTCCATATTGGCCCCGTTCCTCTCAGGCGAGGCTCAGAGAGCCTGCCGGGACCTCCCCGCTGTTGAGGCCCGGGAATACGAGATGTTGAAGGCCGCCATCCTCGCCCGCCAGGGCCAAAGCCTACCAGCCAGAGCCCAGCGTTTTCACAATTGGACATACCAGCCGAACCTGCCGCCGCGATCACAAGTGGCCGCGCTCCGCCGGTTGGCACACAGTTGGCTGCTGAGCCCGGGAGAGCCAGCCTGTGTCGACCGGCTGATAATAGATAAGTGTATCCGAGCCGTACCGCCAGACGCCAGAAAGTACTCGGCCCAGGTGAGCCCCGCCTCCATTGACGAGCTGGTAGCGCTCCTGGAGAATCACCAAGCATACACCGAAATGCTGAGAAGCCTTAACAAGGCAGACCCGCCGAAGCAGACCGGAGAAGAGCGCTCCGGTGGACGGGACAGACGACGACAGAACACGGGACCCCCGGCGCAGGCCCCCCGACAAGAGGCCGGACCAGAGCGATCGGGTCGAGCGCCTCCCCGACACTGCTATGTGTGTGGGAAGCTGGACCACCTGTCTTGGACGTGCCCAGCCCGAGCGGACGTCAGTATGGCCACCGCCGCATCGGACTCGACACGACCCTGCCTATATGGCACAGGAAAGAAAAAAAAGAAGCCGACTTCCCTGCCGGTAAAGGTGGACGGGAAAGACACGCACGCGCTGCTGGATTCGGGCAGTGTGGTCACTCTGGTGCGTCCCGCTTTCGCGGGCCCCCTGGGGGAAGAGACCGTACCCGTGACGTGCGTGCACGGAGATGTGAAGCGCTACCCCACCTCCAGCATCCGAATCCAGACCCCGCGAGGAAGCGCCACTGTGGTGGCGGGCGTCGTCCCCGGACTGCCCGTGCCCCTCCTCCTCGGCGCCGACTGGCCTCTCTTTGAGCGGTACTGGAATCCCACCGTTCCCCCCCCGTCCAGCGCTCGGACGAAACGACGTAGACGCCGGCCCGCCAGGCAGACCCAAGATCCACGCCCAGCGTGCCCCGCGTTCCGTGACAGCTCGAGCGCCGGCCCGAGTGACAGCTCGCCTTCAGACGAGCAGGGGAATGGGATGAGCGCCGAACCGCGCAGCGAGGAGGACACTGCGAGAGAGAGAGAGAGAGAGGACGCCGGAGAGGAGGAGAGTGATCCGTTTGCCGAGTTTCCCCCCCCTGACGCAGATCCCCCAGTGCACTACGGCGAGTTTGCCACCCAACAGTGGGCAGATCCGAACCTGGAAGCGGCGCGACAACGGGTGGAGGAGATAGATGGCCCAGACGACAGAACGGTGAGTGCCAACACCTCCCCTTATTTCATCGTGAGAAATGGGTGTTTGTATCGAGTGGTTACAAAACAAGGGGGGGAAAGAATTGAACAGTTGTTGGTGCCAAAAAGTTATGTGACTCGCGTGCTGTACCTGGCGCACACCCACCAACTGGGGGCTCACCTGGGTATAGAGAAAACATACGAACGAATCCTCGCTCGGTTTTACTGGCCTGGAGTAAAAAGAGCAGTGGAGGATTTCTGCCGGGAATGCCACGAATGCCAGCTCGTGGCTCCCAAACCCCATTACCGTAACCCACTCGTCCCTATGCCCATAATAGAAACACCTTTTGACCGGTTGGCCATGGATATAGTGGGCCCACTGCCGAAGTCGGCCCGTGGCCACCGCTATATTCTAGTCATTATGGATTATGCCACCCGCTATCCAGAAGCAATACCGTTACGCGCCGCCACTTCCAAAGTCATTGCACACGAGTTAATGATGCTGTTTAGTCGTGTCGGCATCGCCTCGGAAATCCTAAGCGACCAAGGGACCTGTTTCATGGCCACTGTATTGAAACACTTGTATAAATGGCTAAAAGTCCGCAGCATCCGAACCTCAGTCTATCACCCCCAGACAGACGGGCTGGTGGAACGGTTTAATAAAACGCTGAAAGGGATGTTGAAAAAGGTGGTGGAAAGGGACGGAAAGGATTGGGACCGTTTAATTCCATATGTATTGTTCGCTATTAGAGAGGTCCCCCAGGCCTCCACTGGCTTTTCCCCTTTTGAGCTAGTATACGGGAGGAGACCCCGGGGCCTGCTGGACCTGGCCAAGGAAGCTTGGGAGAGCCAACCCTCCCCACACCGCAGTGTCGTGGATCATATCCAGCAACTCCAAGCCCGGGCCAAAGCGATATGGCCCCTAGTGAACGAGCATATGGAGAAGGCGCAGAGGGACCAGGCCAGAATATATAACCGACAGGCGGCTGTACGAGAATTCAACGTGGGCGAGAAGGTGCTTGTCCTGGTACCTACGAGTGAATGTAAGTTCCTAGCGAAATGGCAGGGGCCGTACGAAATAATGGAGAAGATGGGACCCGTCACGTACAGAGTGAGCCAGCCGGGGAGACGGAAAACCCACCAGATTTACCATGTCAATATTTTGAAAAAGTGGCACCCGCCTAGCGCGCTACCGGTGAATGCATTACTGACTGTTGTCTCCCCGCAGGCGGCCCCTCCTGTCCCCGTCGGGGAAGAGCTCTCCCCCCGGCAGGTCCAGGAGGTGAATGAGCTGCTGAGCCGCTGTAGCGGCCGGTTCTCCGAGCTTCCAGGCCGAACCCACCTAGCCAAACATGACATAGACACGAAACCTGGCGTGGTGATCAGACAGCGCCCATACAGAATCCCCGAAGCCCGTCGGATATCAATACGAGAGGAAGTAAAAAAAATGTTGGAATTAGATGTAATCGAGGAGTCATACAGCCCGTGGAGCAGCCCAATCGTAATTGTGCCGAAGCCTGACGGCACATTACGGTTCTGTAATGACTTCCGAAAACTGAATGAGGTATCGAACTTTGATTGTTATCCGATGGCCCGGATTGATGAACTGATAGAGCGGCTCGGACCCGCTCGGTTCATCAGCACGCTCGACTTGACCAAAGGGTATTGGCAAATCCCATTAACCGAGCGAGCCAAGCCAAAGACAGCCTTTTCTACACCAGATGGGCTATTCCAGTATAAGGTCCTGCCGTTTGGAGTGCACGGAGCCCCCGCTACCTTCCAGCGCCTGATGGACAGAGTGTTACGCCCCCACCAGGACTACGCGGCCGCGTACATCGATGACGTCATCATCCATAGCAAGAGTTGGCAGGAGCATCTGAGACATCTGGAGGCGGTCCTAGATGAGCTGCGCTCCGCCAATCTCACGGCCAACGCGAAGAAGTGCAGAATAGGTATGACGGAGACTGACTACCTAGGATTCACCGTTGGACGAGGATGCGTAAAACCCCAGGAAAAGAAGGTACAGCGCATCAAGGAGTGGCCCCGTCCCGTCACCAAGCGACAGGTAAAATCCTTCCTGGGACTGCTAGCCTACTATCAGAAATTCATTGAGAATTATTCCACGGTGGCAGCTCCACTATACGAGCTGACCCGCCAGAGGGAGCCACACCACATAAAGTGGAACTCTGAGGCAGAAACGGCTTTTACAAAGCTGAAAGAGGCACTGTGCCAGAAACCTGTGTTAATATCGCCAAATTTTAACCTGCCGTTTCTTCTCCACACAGACGCCTCGGGGACAGGCATCGGCGCGGTGCTATCCCAGGTGATAAACGGCGAGGAGCACCCTGTCTCCTTCATTAGCAGGAAGCTGCTCAAACATGAAAGAAATTACTCAACAGTAGAAAAAGAGTGCCTCGCCATTAAGTGGGCGATACACTACCTGAGATACTATCTCTGGGGCCGGCCGTTCACGCTGATAACGGATCATGCGCCACTAAAATGGATGGCCACGAACAAAGACAGAAACAGTCGGGTGACGAGGTGGTTTATTGAACTGCAAAATTACAAGTTTGTGGTGGAACATCGACCCGGGAAGTCAATTCCCCACGCAGACGCACTGTCCAGACTGCATGAGGAGGAAGAGGAAGGCGATCAGGATGTCTCCCGCCTCGGCGTGAAACATAGGGGGGGAATGTGTGGCGTCTCGGTCCGGGACCGCGCGCCACGGCATAGCCACCTCGGGGAGAGTGGGAGAGAGACGGGCAGAGTGAAGCGTTGCCAACGGCAACGAGGGCGGGTCCTGGAAGGGAGGTACATCCCAGCCCGGCTCCTCGTCGGCCTTAATGGGACACCGGCTGCGCGACCACACCCAGGCAGTTTAAAAGTCTCTGTCCTCTCCGGCGCACACTCTCAGAGACTCTCCCGAGAGACAGGCTGGCGTGCGGCAATCCGGTAAGACTGAACCATGCAGATTGCCCCTCCTATTAATATACCAGTTATGAGCCCGACGGTAACTTGATGCGATGTCAATACTAACTCTGTGAATCTCATCTCTCAGGCTCACCTACCCATACCTGAAAGTGACCGCTGGGCTCTGGAAACTGGAGGCATACTGGCTGGGACACCGGAGTGTCCCTAGCCCCCCCCCCCCCGATGAATGCTGTGGGACAAGGTCCCCAGCCTTAATAAACAGAAGGAACTTTATTTGATGACCATGCTCTGACAAAGCAAGAGCCACTGAGTCAAAGCCCCTTTCCCTAGAGTGGGCGAGCCTATGAGTTAACCTTTTTGTGATGCGAAAACAAATAAAAGTGCCCTTGCTTTAGCACTCTGAACTTGAACTCTGTGTGGTTTTTGGTCCGGTGAAACAGCTACCCCACAATGAATATTACAACTCATATCACACAGGAAAGTGTATTCATGAAACTAATAATAAAACGATCAGCTTAAATACTAAAATAGACATGATAGACATGTATAAATAGGCCAAGCATGTAGGTAGGCACTGGCTGTGAATATGGAGAGTTTTTATACTCATCTTCAAAGTGCTGTCCCATTTATTTTACAACAATTTGGAGCCCTTGCAGCCTCTCACCCTCAAGCACTTACAGCTGACGTCATTAAAGTCAATGAGGGTCCAGGGCTCAGGGCTTGAGGGAGGCAATTGGGATTGGGCCAAAGTGTGTGTGGTGTCACCTGCACCTTTGACCCCGTCCTTGTGCTGGAGGGGGTCAGACTAGACTGGACTCCTAATGCAGTCAGTCTCTCTCTCTCTGCTCTCCCAGGTTGACGTGTGGACAGGCTGTGCAGAGATGCGTGTGCTAACAGCGTTGGCTCTTCTCTTCACATCATGGCTGCTCTCTCTGAACTCACTGAAGGCTGAAGGTAAGGAAAGAACTACTCACATGTTTCATGACATTCATCATGGCTGCTCTCTCTGAACTCACTGAAGGCTGAAGGTAAGGAAAGAACCACTCACATGTTTCATGACATTCATTTTCATTTATTTTTATTTTTATTTGAGGTTTCATGACCTCAATTACACACCAAAAAAAACCTGAACTTTGAACATTCAGTCTGTGGCCTAGGAGTTCTTTCTGTGTCTGTGAAGCCTCTTGAGCTGCAATGAAAACAGGCAAAACAGTGAAAACAGTGACATCTACTGGCAAAATCCCATTGATATATATGGGATTTGCTGACTGCATGTGACATCAGAACTTACGTCATATGTAGACGAGCAAGTCCGCTCTCTTCCTATACACACATTCAATTAAATTCCCATCCACAATGAATGGAGAATGTGCGTCATATGTGTCAAAGGCGCCCCTCATTTCACACAGGTGTGATTTGTTTAAGAAATAATCAAAATCTACAAAGTAACTACAATGTAGTGCAGTAAAAGTACAATATTTAGATCTGAGATGCAGTGGAGTAGAAGTAAAAGTATTGGAAATTGAAAATGCTCAAGTAAACTACAAACACCTTAAAATTGTACTTAAGTACATTTTTTTTTACTATTTAATTTGAGCTTTTTCGCTGTTTGTTCTGAAACGCCAGTGTCCTGTTTTATAATGATGGCATGCCATGTTATTAACGTGTTTTATAATGATGTCATGCCATGTGATGTTATTAACATGTTTTATAATGATATCATAATGATGTCATTAACATGTTTTATAATGATGTCATGCCATGTTATTAACATGTTTTATAATGATATCATAATGATGTCATTAACATGTTTTATAATTATGTCATGCCATTTTATTAACAGTGGTGTAGAGTAACTGACGTTAGTACATTTACGTTAAGGGTAGGCCTATTTGAAAATAGCAGATCTACAAGCTCACAGTGTTTCACAATGTGAGGCCTTTTGAGCTTTGTAGATCGGCTTTTTTCAAAAGATTGCATTTTGAAAACTTGAAACGGGACATTTCTGCACTTTTGGTTCTTTAAAGTGTTAGATCAGATGTGTGGACTAGATTAATAGACCACTTGTCATTAATCTAGTAGTTGTAAAGGTATTCATTGATTGGTTGAGTCCCGTGGTGGGAGTTCTGATTGGTTGAGTCCCGTGGTGGAAGTTCTGATGGGTTGAGTCCAGGGGGGCAGTCAGACAGATTTTTTGTGAAGCCACTAAGGAAATGAAAGTTCATATAATGGCCTGTTGTGGCGCTCTCATTGGGCTCAAAAAAAACCATAGCCCCATAGAAGTCCATGTATTTGGGCCCAACTTCACCTAGACTGTATTACCTTAATAAACATGGTCATGAATACTTTTTGCTTCCAGTCACTAGTTTAAAGTCTCATTTCTAATGTCATAATATTCTTTTTGGAAAATTATGGTCCCATTTATAAAAAAAATGACCATAAAGTTGCGCATGTTCTGAGGGGCGTGGCTACCGTTACAGTCTATGAACGGGATCCCCCACCCACTCGAGTCAAAATAAAAACCAACGAAGAAGAAGGGGGGAAGTCCCGCCTCGTTGTCTGGGCCAGCCAATGGGCCAGCTGGGCCCAAACGGATCTAGAAAGATGGCGACTTCCATTGCAAGGACTGACAGGCTTCATTTAACGTTCATGTTAGACCCGGGGAACGCTTTGTCTATATTTTTTACAGTCCCGTGGTGGGAGTTCTGATTGGTTGGTGTCTTCCAGTGAAACTGAATACATTTTAGGTCCTTCTGGAAACCCCAGTGGTGAATACCATTGTGAAGGTGAACGCAAAGATGACCAACAATATTCCAAACTCAGCGAAACCAACACAGTGTCCTCTAAAGGTAATTTGGGATACTAGTATTCTAGATTATCAGACATTTTTCATGTGTCTCACTATTCAAATATGTGTTTAAACAAGCATTTCATTGTATAAGATTTTGTTCCAAAAATATTGAGTCAATCTAAAAAAGAAATGTTGTTGCTATATGCTCTTCATATGAAAAGTGCAGCCACATTTCTACTGTGTATGTATGTTGTAAATGTACATTCCAGTCAAATGCTCCATTATGTCCTAATGTGAACAACAGATCAAGCTAAAGCCATACTGACAGCTGAGCAGACAATCCCATTGTGTTGATCATTTACAACATATGTTTATTCACTGTGGTTCTGTATCCATATAAAGATTACATATATTCCTAATCATTTCATTTCTTTCACTGTCATAAACTGCACAGCTCAACCAAAGCCTAAACTGGTATCAGACAGAACCAGTGTACTGGTATCTGACAGTGTGACTCTCACCTGTACTGTGGAAGACAGTACAGCTTCATGGACCATCTACTGGTCCAGAGTCTCTGAACCAGTGAAGGTGACACATGGATCAACCTACACATTCAGGCCCCGTGACCCAGGGACACTAATCTACAGGTGTCGAGGAGGGAGAGAAGACCCACCATACTACACACAGTACAGCAGCTCAGTGTCTATCACTGTCTCTAGTGAGTTATAAACACAATATTGTTTTCATAGGGTTAATGTTTTTGTCTCCCCACAGAATCAAAGGTTTTATCCTTTGCTGGATGGCTTGATTCTATAGACTTAAAAATATGTTTGTATGTCCATATGAAAAAAAGAAAAGGCAGATTTCTCAGTGGAACCAAAAAACCACGCCCACTGCTCTACTCTGTTCCACTATATTCCACTGCATGGTCTTAATCATAACACATTATTGATCCATGTGTTTGTGTAGAGAGACCTCCAGCTGTTCTGACCGTTCTGCCCAACCCAGCATTTACTGGAGAGACTGTTACGTTCACATGTGACATGAGAGAAGGAAAGCTCTGGTCTTATACAATACACAAAGATGGTACTTTCTATAACTACTACTCTGGTCAGAATCCTTATGCATTTACAAAAACGCCACACAGCACAAGGTTCAGTGGTGAATACCAGTGTACCGGTCGTCTTACAGAGGATGTCCTGATTGTGAAACAAAGTGATAAAGTCACCTAGACGGTATCAGGTAAGTCACATCATCACTTACTCACTGCCATTATGTTCATGATAATAACATGACATTAATATGATGGTTTAACTATGGTTCTGTAGTACTGTAGCCATAAATGGGACTTGATAATCAGCTGTGCTTCAGGGCAGAGGGGGTGGTATCCTAACATTACTCTCTGACGTGTGTGTGTTTGTGTGTGTGTGTGTGTGTGTGTGTGTGTGTGTGTGTGTGTGTGTGTGTGTGTGTGCGTGCGTGCGCGTGTGGGTGCGTGCAGGTGTGCATGTTAAAAAAAAACTTGTCTGCATGGTGATTGCATTTATTTGTGAAATAATATATATATATATATATATATATATTTATATACTGTATATATTTTTTGAGGGGCGCTATGCACAGCTTTGTGTCTTTGTACCACGGAATGTGATTATTTGATTGGCTGAGCAGCACGGAATGTGATGATGCATGATGATAAGAGCGCCCCTCACTTCACACAAGTGTGATTTTCTTTCTCTGTCATAAACCACACAGATACACCAACGCCTACACTGGTATCAGACAGAACCAGTGTACTGGTATCTGACAGTGTGATTCTCACCTGTACTGTGGAAGACAGTACAGCTTCATGGACCATCTACTGGTCCAGAGTCTCTGAACCAGTGAAGGTGACACATGGATCAACCTACACATTCAGGCCCTGTGAATCCCCGGCTGGCCAGGGGGAGGCATTTTTGTACGTCTTTAATGTTCTGATAAAATTAAAAAGGTGGACCCTGTTGTGAACAAGTTTCGTTTTACAAGGTTCGTCCACAAAGTAACAGTTTTTGTATTGACTTTTTGTTTGAAATGTACCCAATCGGCATACTGTGAAATAAAAAAATCAATCAATCAATCAATCAATCAGAGCATCGGCCCCATGAAGGTCCCTGAAGCTGTTCCACATGGTGCTAGCTAGGGGAAAGGATTCCATTCGCTGTGTTTTGCTCAGTGAGGTTAGACTTCGAGCATGGCACTGGCATTGAGGCCCATACTCAATACACAGTATACTGTTCATTATACTGTGTAAGGCACACTGGAGGATAAAGCATCCTTCAGATGGCATATTATGTTCATGGTTCTATGTTGTTATAATAGTTATTATACAGCTGCAACCTGGGACTTATTTTAATTAATAAAACTGAATCTGTGGGGTAAGCGCAATATCTTCCCCGTAAAGGTTTTGTTGATCATGCGAAAGCCTGACGCAGTACGGTACAAACTCGGGACACCTGAATCACTGCCCTCCTAGTCCACACCCTCCAGTCCAGGGTCTTGATCTCTGCAATGTTGTTAGCGCCGGTGTCGCGTCGCAGTGCATCTATGTAGGTACTGGTGTACTCAATGTTCTCCTATAGCGTTTTTATTGTCTGACTTCTGTCTATTGTGTTTTTTTTCCTTCTTTCTTGTTATACAGTACATTTCCGTCCTTTTACTGTCCCTGTATATGATTGTTTTTTCTTTAAACTATGAATGTATAAACATGCCTGGAGAAGCCACTTACAAGCGCCTGGAGGGTTTTTAGGCACATTTTTTTATTGACCTTGTGTACTCATATCCCAATCATATCATATCTCTCTCTCTCTCTCTCTCATTAGCAGGCAACAGTGCAGCACTGTCTCTCTCTTTCTGTTTCTGGCACAACAGCGCCCCTACTGGTACTAATAGTCTACTACTGGTGCTCATTAACGTCACATAGGTAGTCACATAGGTGAACCAACACGGACATTGCTGTTCCTTGGAGTGGTTGCACCACTCAAAAAAATATATAGAACCTAAAATAATAGTTTGGAACCTGGCGAAAACCCTTTTTGCAGTATCATATCCCAAAAGGTTTTCTACAGAGCTACACATGATAAAATTAGATCCGAAAATATAGAGCGGGTGAAACAACCACTGAAATAAGGCTTAAATTGCTTATTTAGTCAGCCTGTGGCCAGTCAACCCCCGTCCACAGGTGCAGTACTGCTGCTAAGATTGCACTGGGAAAACATGGTACTGGCTAGTGACTTCATAAGCTACTGTATGTAAGTGGTTGCTTCACTCCTGATTTTATGATACTGCAAAAAGGGTTTTCGTCACCGTTTTGGAGGACTCGACCCATTTCCACTTATGCATATCCTGACACGGAACCTCTTCTCAGAGCTTTACAGCTCCAAATGGGGCTACTTGTAGATCTGCTTTATTTTTTGCAGAATATATAGCCCTTAGAAGGGGGATGCTAGGGTTCAAGTGGTTCAACCCATTCAGGCCTGACGTCAACATTTTAAATAAACGTTTTCTAAATCACGACAATTTTCTGATAGATTTGAGGCACATTTTAACGATTTTTCAAAAATAGCAGACCTAAAAGTTCAATAGCTAAATTATAACATAATGTTTGAAACACCAAAATGGGTTTTAACCCATTCAGACCGGGAACCCATTATGGTGTTCAGCATCATGTTATGCTTTAGCTATTTAAAAATAGCTCACCTACAAGCTACGAGCTTGTAGGTCTGCTATTTTTGAAAAATCGACTGACATTTTTTTTTAATCTGATCTCAGGTCAGAATGGGTTAATCAGACCAGTGTGTGTCCGGTGGAAACCTCGTATGAATCTGATCTCAGGTCAGAATGGGTTAAGGAAAGGACATTGTGTCAGGTCCATCACAGCAGCAGCTGGCCATGTGATGAACCTGCACACAGTGCGCCATGAATGATCTCAGCGCACCGCTGCAGGTGGCACTCTCACAGATTTAGCACCCAGTCATTACTATGATTTTTACCTCTGCATTCAGTCAAACCTGTTCAGCGCGCAGCTCCCTGTTTTTCAAAGCCATGACCTCATGTTTCTGGATTGTATTCCACATTTAAGTCATTCCCATTCGCACGTGGACAAATCCTCTTTACACAAGGCTGTGTGCGCTACCGTGAATTATGGTTGAACAACTGCCTGTCAAAAGCATCCACACAGATGTTTAATAAGGGACTAATATAGACCCGGGACACCCGATGACATAATTACAGGAGAGAAGAAAAGAAGAAGAAAAGTAGCAGGGGCCACAGTTGAGAATAGCAATAATAATAGTAGTAATAACATACTTTCATTAATCCTATAGCTGTGACACTTCTAAAACGTGGTTTCACACGGAGAATAAAACAAGTGGCATCACTGGAGGCACAGCCATTTAAACATAAAACAATGGTTAAAGCGCAGAGTGTTCGAGAGGCACGGAAATAATCTGATGCCCACGTGGAGTCGTGAGTGTTGTACTTCAAATATTTCAAATGTTAACCGATTCAGGACGGGAACCCCTTTTGGTGTTTTAAGCATTATGTTATACTTTAGCTATTGAAAAATAGCAGACCTCGAGCTTGTAGATCTGCTATTTTTGAAATCTTTGAATATATATATTCTTTCAGAGCGAACATTTTTAACTCAAATCTTTGCTTCTGGGGGGTCCCTGGAGCAACATATTCTCAGATGGGGGTCTACAGATAATTCTGGGGGTCCTTGACATGAAATCAGTTCTCATGTCGAAATGGGTTACGCTCCAGATTCTGCAACACACTCTCACTCCCAACTCATCACATACTGACTACTGGTCATCACTGGTTCACCCTTTTAATGACGCTTTTCGTGTCCCGAGTCACGTGGTACGTCAATCAATATTGACCTATATGGTACGCAAAAGGCCCAAAAGTCAACATAATGACAAGTTGGGAATGAGAATGCATGGAATTTTGAGCTATGGTCTACACTCTACAGCCTCTACCTGTTTACATCGTGTACATACTTACGTGAACTTGTGCCTAGACAACGAGGATGACCAGGCACTGTTTGAGCTGTACTAGTGTGTGTGTGTGTGTGTGTGTGTGGGGTGCTAGCTCGTAAGCATGTGACTCACCAACACAGGTGCGTCCGTCGTAGCCAAACTCGTAGCCTCGTTGGCACTGACACCTGTGGCTGCCGGCCAGGTTGACGCAGTCGGTGTGGGCACTTAGCCATGTTTACAAAACCTCTGGTCCTGAAAAGCTCTTCCAGCTGTGCTGTGCGTGCGTGCATGTGTGCGTGCAGCATGTCATTGTAACCTTAATCTAGGTGTTGACAGGTGAATGACAGAAACCTGCTGTCAGTTCAACAACAGTGAAACCCTGTCTTGAGCTCTGATGCTGTTCTCTCTCTCAGCCTCTCTTCCTCTCTTTCTATATATTTTTTCTTTCATCCCCAATTCTCTTCTTTCTGCTCTCTCTCTCTCTCTCAATCTAACCAGAGCCATAGAGTAAGAGTTACGACATTGAGGGGGCAGAAATCAGCCTGGTAACGTGGTTCGTGTACTCGTGCGAGCCCATGGACTCCAATGCATTCCGTAAACTCCCGGTGTCCCTATTCGCCAATAGAAGCCTATGTAGAAGAGCCGCCATTGGACTGGCCCCATGAAGCGAACAGAGATGTCGTAAGTCTGTCTTACTCTATGGCTCTGTATCTAACTAAGTACAGCATTTATCTATCCATCATTTACCATAAACAACAGTTGATACAGAGAGGTGCCTTTAACCGCTCCAATGTGTATGTCTGAATTGCGCCTGAAAGTGTCTGTCATCAATATTGCTGTATTTGAAATGCTTTCCTGCTTCAGTGGACACTGTGTATGTGTGCGTGCGTGCCACTCACCTCCCACCGGTCCTATCTTGTTGGTGACGGCGTAGCGCAGGATGTTCTCGTCCTTGGCGTACATGGCGAACCTCCACTCCACGGTGATCTGCAGGGTCTCCGGGCTCGGCCGGTGGTCGTGGCGACAGTCGCGGTACGTGACGTTCTGCCGCAGCCCGAAGGAGAAGGACTCGGAGCCGCGCTCCGCCGACACCACCGAGTACTCGCGCACCGAGGTGGAGGTCGCCACTGGATGGCGACGGAGAGAGACAAAGACAGACAGACAGACAGACAGACAGACAGACAGACAGACAGACAGACAGACAGACTTTTATTAGTATGCCAATTTTTCAGCAGTAACCCACAAAGACAATACAATGAATCAAACCAACTATTAAATTAAACTTGAAAAGGAAAAGATGAAGCATATATTTCCATGATATGGCTCATGTAATTGCATTTTCTTTGTGCAAAATGCACACCTCAGAAGGCTAGTGACAGGTGCGTAGGGCAATAGAGAAAACATTAACTCAATGTCTGCCAAGGACTTAATTAACTGCTTTTTTATCAAAAAGGGCATCATTGAAAAACAAAGAAAAGGTCCCGTCTGTCCTGTTGAAGGTCTAATCGACCAAAATGTCGACCTAATAAAGAGCAACATTTTGGCAAGTGTGTGACAGTGTGCGGGACCTTTTCTTTGTTTTTTAAAGAAACCCTTTTCATGTCATTGCATTGCCATTGTAATGTTTCAGTACACAGCCCAATATATCCTGGCTTGCACACCCCATGTTTGGGTCCTGAATAGAGGTGCTCCGATCGATCGGAGATCTGCCGATTTACACTCAAAATGACTCGATCGGTGTTTGACAATTTACCCGGTCTGGAGAAACCGATACCATTTTATACCACATAGTATAATCTTTGTGACAGGCCCCTTCCACCCCACACACACAGGAACAGTTTTGACGTATTGTAAATATTCAAATTTTCCCCTTACACACAAGATCGATATCGGGCTGATCGTGAGAAAAACAAATCGATGATCAATATCGGTCCCAAAAAAGCCCTGATCGGAGCAGTATACACTATACAGTATACAACACCAGTGTGAGACAATGAGCTACTGATGGTAGCTGATGATGTCAGCCTATAATTCACGGCACTAAGCATTCCCAGGCAACACAGAGAAGAGCTGCCAGTTGTTTGGCGCTCACATTATCCATTAGTGACTTACAAAGAACCAAAAATGTTAAACACTTAACCAAGGTTCATGTTTTAGGTTGTTATTTGAGAATGTAAAAGTTGAGTGTAATTTTATTTTTCTCTTCATTGTTTCATTTGCTGCTTTCTTTCGTTTTAGAGTTTTTAGCTATTTTGACAGATGGGGTGGGGGCATTTGAACAAGTGGTAGTAAACCACCCCAGAAAATAGACCCCAGGAAATTACATCTGGCCTGCACAGTAGATGTTTTCCGTTGAACGAACAACTGGAACCTAGGGGGATGCCATACTATGTGTCGTAGGCTCAATATGTCAGTCTGTCATCTCCTCCTTCACATTCAATAGACCCCGCAATCTTTTGTGGCCAGATGTCATATAGCTAAAAACGCAAGAAACAAACTATGGGATTTGAGTGTAATATGTACGGATTTTTGGGGGTTTTCTAGTAGTGTATGTATGGAATTGCCAACCCGTGTTATTTCACCGTGTTTGGGTGAGATCGGGTTGGATACAGAAGTCTCTAAAACTGCCTTCCCATGGCCAGCCGGGGCGCCTGATGCAGGGGTTAAGGAACTGGGTTGAAATGACGTGTTCCTTCCACGCGCTACGTCCAACCAGGGAAACTCCCCCCTGCATGTCAGGTGAAAAGAAGTGGCTTGGTCTCCTCATGCATTGAAGGAAGCATGAGGTCAGTCCGTTGCTCTCCCCAGGTTGGCAAAAGGAGTGTGGAGTGGAGCCCAGGATTACATTAGATAATTGACACTGGGTGGAAAAAATAACATTTTTCTTGGTTTTTTTTACCTGAATGGTAGAACTGGTAGGTCTGCCTGAAGGGCTCCATGGTGACAACGCCTCCCGGGGGCAGGAAGGGCACGGCGCCACTGAGGACCGTGTCCACAGTCAGGTGGTTTCGGTCGTCCAGGCCGCGGCCCGTCTGCATGATGGACAGACGCTCCTGGCCGGGGTGGAACACCACCTCCGCGTGGCGGGTGAACTCTGCACCTGTTCAATGGGAAATATATAGCGCTTTTATATCCAAGGCTCTTTACATAGATTGTGCCATACGTTCACCCATTCACACACCTTTACATAGATTGTGCCATACGTTCACCCATTCACACACCTTTACATAGATTGTGCCATACGTTCACCCATTCACACACCTTTACATAGATTGTGCCATACGTTCACCCATTCACACACCTTTACATAGATTGTGCCATACGTTCACCCATTCACACACCTTTACATAGATTGTGCCATACGTTCACCCATTCACACACCTTTACATAGATTGTGCCATATGTTCACCCATTCACACACCTTTACATAGATTGTGCCATACATCCACCCATTCACACACCTTTACATAGATTGTGCCATACGTTCACCCATTCACACACCTTTACATAGATTGTGCCATACGTTCACCCATTCACACACCTTTACATAGATTGTGCCATACGTTCACCCATTCACACACCTTTACATAGATTGTGCCATACGTTCACCCATTCACACACCTTTACATAGATTGTGCCATACGTTCACCCATTCACACACCTTTACATAGATTGTGCCATACGTTCACCCATTCACACACCTTTACATAGATTGTGCCATATGTTCACCCATTCACACACCTTTACATAGATTGTGCCATACGTTCACCCATTCACACACCTTTACATAGATTGTGCCATACGTTCACCCATTCACACACCTTTACATAGATTGTGCCATACGTTCACCCATTCACACACCTTTACATAGATTGTGCCATACGTTCACCCATTCACACACCTTTACATAGATTGTGCCATACGTTCACCCATTCACACACCTTTACATAGATTGTGCCATACGTTCACCCATTCACACACCTTTACATAGAGTGTGCCATACGTTCACCCATTCACACACCTTTACATAGATTGTGCCATACGTTCACCCATTCACACACCTTTACATAGATTGTGCCATACGTTCACCCATTCACACACCTTTACATAGATTGTGCCATACATTCACCCATTCACACACCTTTACATAGATTGTTCCATACGTTCACCCATTCACACACCTTTACATAGATTGTGCCATACGTTCACCCATTCACACACCTTTACATAGATTGTGCCATACATTCACACACCTTTACATAGATTGTGCCATACATTCACCCATTCACACACCTTTACATAGATTGTGCCATACATTCACCCATTCGCACACATTCATACACCGATGGCAGAGGAAACCGTGCAAGGCACCAATCTGCACACCGGGAGCAATTAGGGGGTTCAGCATCCCGACTAGCGTCTGTCTGTCTGTCTGTCATGTAATTTCTCTGAGTTCAGAGCAATAGTGCAGCAGTGGTGCACCATTGTTGCATTCATTAAAAGTGGGACTTGTGCTTTCATATTTACACAATGGTTACATCTGTATGAGCACGCACACACACACACACACACACACACACACACACAGCTGCTTCCTATTACAGAGGGGAGGTAAGGGCTTCATATCACATCACATCCCTGGAGACAACACAGCTGGCTGGGAGACTGCACACACACACACACACACACACACACACACTTGCTTGCTTGCATGCACGCACCCGCACACACACACACACACACACACACACACACACACACACACACACACACACACGCTTGCATACGTGCGCACACACACACAAGCACACACACACACACACACACATACGCACACACACACGCTTTAACACAGATTTTGAAAGCTGCTTGGCTGTTGGCTAATACCAAGGCAAACAGCCAACCAAACAAAACTCCAACACAAACATTCTCACACACACACACACACACACACACACACACACACGCACGCACACACACACACACACACACACACACACACACACACACACACACACACACACACACACACACACACCCACACACACACACACACACACACACACACACACACACTGCTTCCTTACCAGCGATCTTAAATCCCGCTTGGCTATTGGGAAGCTCCAAGGCAAACAGCCAGCCGAACAGCTCTCCTATTGGTGCAACCGGCATCAGAGCCCAGCCCACTAGCTCAGGGACCTGGCCAATCAGTGGCGAGGAGGACAGAGAATTGGTTATGACAGATTAGGGAATGAAAGAATGGTGGGGAAGGAACCAAGGAATGCAAAGTCTTTCTTATGTAACTTCGTGAACCGTGCTGTTCCCCCAAGGCAGACACAATGAGCTATATGCACAAAGAATAACTCTACTTACTTCCTTCAAAGGTGGTACCGATGATACTAATTAAAGCTCTGTTCCATTAAGTGTACCGTGGTTCTCAAACTATTTAATTTCAAGGACCCCCATAACTCTGAGAGTGCACAAATGGAACCTTACGTTCTTTGGAACCAACTCAAGGACACTTGAGACGCAGAGTGTCACTCTGCTACATCAGAGTGTGTCAGTGTCAGAGTGTCACTCTGCTACACCAGAGTGTGTCAGAGTATCACAAAACGCGTCGCGCTGCGAAGCCTTGTGAGCTTGTAGATCGGCTATTTTCAGCATGCAACCAAGTGTAAAATTACTTATACTGGATCTCTTGTCCACTAGTCCCTTTCCTAACATTTTAGCCTCGTTTGTATTTGTTGAATTGTCAATGAATATTTATTCTCAGTTTTAGTCATCATAGCTTAGTTTCCATTTAGTTTTCGTCAGTGAAAAATGGTAGTCGGACATTCTTCCGTCGTAGTTTTAGTCGACGACATCAACACTGTTTGAGGGAGAACCAGATGCTTTGGAGAGCTAGCTAGCAGACGGCGTCGTACCTCGGTGATGGCCGTGTACGCCCGTCCGTCTCCCACCACGATGTAGGCGTGGAGGTCGATGTTGTTCAGGTCCACGGGAGTCGCACCCACGGACACCGTGCCCGTCACTTTGCCGTTGACACGCTGGGGAGTACCTGAGGGTAGAGGAGACAGCGATTACACACACACACACACACGACACACGACACATCAAACCATGAGAAAAAAAAGAAGAAAACAACAATGTTTTTCATGTTGCCTTGGAAACGTGGAAAGTAGCCATCTTAGTTGGGCATGCGTGTGTGCGTGTGTGCGTGCATGTGTGCGTGTGTGTGGGTGTGTGTGTATGTGTGTTAAAAGGGTTGTCCCGCTCCGATTACGTGATCGGAAATCGGGGGCCGATCAGGTTATTTTCAAGTGATCGGTATCGGCAGATACAGGACAACGCTAGTGTGTGTGTGTGTGTGTGTGTGTCTGTGTGTGTACCAACCCTCAGGTAGACAGTGTCTTCCGTTGCCGTAGAAACCGGGCTGACAGTGACAGCAGAAGCCTGTTGCGTAGTCAGTGCACAGTGCATTCTGGGAACACTGCTGCTGGAACCTGGAAGCGATTAAGCGACAAAGAGAGGAAGGAACAGAAAGACAGATGAATGAAGACGCCGACATGACACCAGGACAAACCAACTGACGGCATGAGTAATTGAATGAATGAGTGAATTGAAGAGTCCAACAAATAAAACTAAGATAATGGCCCCAAATGTAGATAAGTGATGATGTCATTCGAACCTCGCACACGTCTCCTTGTTCTCTGTGCTGTACTGAATCACTGAGAGAGAGAGAGAGAGAGAGAGAGAGAGAGAGAGAGAGAGAGAGAGGGGTCAATACAATAAAAGGATCAGCAGCACGCAGGTAAATAAAAAATCACACCTGTGTGAACCGAGCGGTGCAGAGGGCTGCTCAACAACACCGCTGGCTGGCTGCCGGCAGTGTTGCAGACAGACAGACAGACACTCAAAAAACAAAGGGGAGATGAATACATAGGAGAGGAGGAGGAATGTGGCCAGTGGTAATACACTCACGTGCACGCACAGCATAGAGACACAGCTTGGAGAGAACACAGCTGTTGACTCCCCCCCCTCTACATACACACACACACACTGGGCTCCATATAGGCATATTGTTAAAAAAAAGAAAAGAAAAAAAGGTTCCACCTAATGTAAGAAGACTCTTAAATGTGAGTCATAATGGAGAGGGCTGCATGCGCTGTGCTCTGGGCATTCATTCCACTAGCTAGCAGAGTGGTGGTTCCCACTCCCAGCCTGTAATCTGTGGACCTCTGAGAGGGCCTTCAAATATACACAGGCCCCATTTTACACTGATGATGGTTGGCGTGATGCCGTTGTTGTGCAATGTGCGGAAGCAACTCTGAACCACCAGCTGATCTATCAGCCACACACTGGAGTGAAGTACTGTACTTAATTGCAATTTTGAGGTATATGTACTCGAGTATTTCCTATTTCCAATACTTTTACTTCTACTCTACTACTACAACTGTACTTTTACCCAATTTGCCCTTCGGGGGACACTAAATAAACACTAAATAAAGTTGAACCTTGAACCTTACTCCACTACATTTATTTTCTAACTTTAAGTTGCTAATTACTTTGTAGATTCATTTCGGCTATTTGAAAATAGCCGATCTGCTATTTTCAAAAGAATGATTGAAATGAGACATTCTGCATGATGAGTGCCGCGCTATGAGCTTGTAGATCAGCTATTTTTCAACAGCTAAAGTATAACATAATGATTAAAACACCAAAAGGGGTTCCCGGCCCGTCCCGAGTCCCGACTCCCTACTACTCCATCATACAGGAGTGCCGCGAAAGATATGTATAAATAGCCAAATTGTTTTCGGACATACAAGGTTTCCAGTCCTGACGGCAACAATATACAGTATTATATACCGGTATATACGTCTAGCAAAGCACAGCCCTTCATTCAACTCTGCTCTAATTTGCCCCCCCCCCCCCCCCCCCTCTCCCCTTCCTCTAATTAAGGGACCAAGAAGACACGCAGTGACTTTGGTCACTTCTTGTATTTGTGTTTTTTTTTCTTCTTCCGCCAAAAATAGCTGTTCTGACTGAACCGTGCAGTCGCTTTTTACGAAACTCTGTAATCTGGTAGAGGGCCATGCCAAACGGTGACCATGTGAAGCCCATGACCATTGGCCAAATGGTGGCGCTATAGCACTGAAAATGCAAACTTTGAACGTGCATATCTCATGAACCGTTTGACCGTTGGCAATGACACTTTGATACACATATTTGTCTCCTCATGGCGAACAACTTTCGTATTCTGACTTTTGACCTCTGACCTTTACATTACCCACCATTTTGAATTATATGAAAACCATTTAAAATCTATCTCCTCCCAGAATCTTTGATCAAAATGTACAAAAACGTCTACACTTGAACTTTGGACTTAAACGAACAAAAAATCGTAACAGATTTCTTTTAAGTGAAAAAATGAAGTTTTTATGAGCCAACGAAAATGCTGTTTTGTGAAACCTCTCATGCAACTAATACGTCTTCCAAATACGGTTGGCAGCTAATACCTATACTGCATGTTACTGTTTAGAATGAGTCAACTGACAGTGTCTGCTTAGCTCAGTCGGTAGAGCTCTCAACTTTGGACCACAGGGTCACTGGTTCAAATCCGGGTAGCGACAACTCAGCCTGTGATTCTTATTTGTGCATATTGTTCTCTCTCTCTTTCTCTCTCTCTCTCTCTCTCTATCTGTCTCTCCACCCCCCCTCTCTCTCTCTCTGTCTCTCTCTCCACCCCCCTCTCTCTCTCTCTCCACCCTCTCTCTCTCTATCTCTATCTCTCTCTCTCCACCTCCCCTCTCTCTATCACTAGGACATGACATCACACTAATAGAGATACTAGTAACTGTAATAGAGTAATAAGTCTAATAGTGTAATAAGTGTATATAGTGTAATAAGTGTAATAATGTAATAGCAGTGTAATGGTGTAATAAGTAATAGTGTAATAGTAGTGCAATAGTGTAATTAGTGTAGTAGTGTAGTAGTGTAATAGTGTAATAGTGTAATAGTAGTGTAATAGTGTAATAGTAGTGTAATAGTGTAATAGTAGTATAATAGTGTAATATTGTAATAAGTCTAATAGTGCAAAAGTGTAATAGTACTGTAATAGTGTAATAAGTGCAATAGTGTAATAGTAGTGTAATAAGTGTAATAGTGTAATAAGTGTAATAGTGTAATAGTGTAATAAGTGTATTCTGTCTTCTCTCTATCTCCACCCTCCCTCTCTCTCTCTCTCTCTCTCTCTCTCTCTCTCTATCTGTCTCTCTCTCCACCCCCCTCTCTCTGTCTCTCTCTCCACCCCCCCTCTCTCTCTCTCTCTCTCCACCCCCTCTCTCTCCCTCTCTCTCTCTGTCTCTCTCTCTCCACCCCCCTCTCTCTTTCTCTCTCTCTCTCTCTCTGTCTCTCTCTCTCTCTCCACCCTCTCTCTCTCTCTCTCTCTCTCCACCCCCTCTCTCTCTCTCCCTCTCCTTGGTCCCGCCTTATCGCTGCTTGCAGCTATATTCTCTTCCTGTTTTTGGTGGACAGCTGTTGGGGGATCAGAGCTGAGCATTCCCTCATTCTACAGGGGAATTATAGCCACCCACAGCAGCACACACACACACACACACACACACACACACACACACACACAATTTAACCCTTACATAAGGTGAGTTGACTAAGAACTTGTCTGTATTTATGGCAGCAGCTTAGAGAAATAGCTGCAGCGGAAAGGGAGGGCGCGCACACACACACACACACACACACACATTAGGGAGCTGCCCAGCACAACCATGCTATTGTAAGGTGGGCCTCTAAGCAGCTCCGCAGTCTCAGCATAAGTGCCTTGCTCAAAAGCACTGTTAAGGGAAGGAGCAGCTTTTTAACAGCAATGTCACCAAGGTGTTTATTACATTAGGGGCTACGCTTAAGTCATTTGGGAGCAACTTTAGAGGGGACATCCTATATATTTGACCTTACTTACAGCCCCCGCCCCCCCCCCCCCAACACACACACACACACACACACACACACACACACACCACACAGTCATCTGTTACTTTCGCGCACAAACATAATATTACAAGACATACATACACATTATACACACATCTCTCTCTCTCTTTCTCTGTCTCTTACCTCCAGTGTCAAAGTTGACGTCATCCTCTATGACGTCACAGTCATCCACATACACATCCACAACCTCCAACGGAGTCTAGAACAGGTTGCAGGTGGGAGGGGGTGTAGAAGGGTGAGAACGGGGGTGACAATCCTGATACCAACCCGACATCCCACAAGTCTTTGCATTGGTTCAATTTCCAAATGGTTTCCATTTCCACACAGTTTTAGGCCACACACTGAATTTAGATGTCACCAGACATTTTGGAGATCTCTGATCGTCTTTCACCACGCCAAGCTACCCTCGGCGTGATGTGAATGTGTAAATTGCCTGCATAGTTTCCAGGATATTCAGGGGCGATGATAACCACAATACACAATACTCATGATGTAGACAGGGTTCCCACACATACCAATGCATTTCCAAACTTTTTCCAGCATATTCAGCCCAATTTCCAGGCCTATATATCAATCATTCAGTGCAATAATGAGTCTCTTACTCCTATGTGCAATGCCCAAAGACAGTGAAAAAACAATGAGGCATAGAATATATAATTCTATTTCCAAATATTCTTGCTACACCTGTACACCACCTATCTTAGGGCATAGGATCACACTGCAGCACGTTGTGAGCTTGTAGATCTGTTTTTGTCACATACTGGTACACATTAGGCTGTAATCACACTGCCCATACATGTTTTGGAAAAAAGTTTTTTTTATTAACAAAACGAATAGCCAAAAACAACAGTTTTCCCAGAACCTTTAATAAATTCCAAACCTTTTCCAGGACTGGATTTATTTGTAATTTTTTTCAGGAATGACCGTGGGAACCCTGTGTAGAATAAGACTCTGTGGCGGTATAGTTACCTGTGGCTGTGTCGCGTCTCTCTACGGTATACAACGACATTGTTACCAATCTGTATGGTATATTAATACAATACAACTAGCATAATATGCAGTGGTTTAGGGTGGTCTTCCTACTTCCGTTGAGAAATGTTCAGCCTTTTGTTGGACGGGAAACCTGCTGGTTTATGAGTAGTACTGCCCGATGCTCACGTGTGCAATCTCCCCTGACCAAACAGTAATACAAGCTTGGTCCTGGGTTCAAATCCCAGGTAGTAGGACATCAAGCCTGTCGGTTGCAACTTTGAGTAGAGACAGTCCTAAATGCGTTGTTACCTGGGAAAGGCCGAGACCTTGGGAGGGAGGCGTGGCCAGAAGGCCGCCCACGGACGCCGGGACGATGTTGTCAAAGGCATAACGGTTTCCAATGTGGAACAGCCAAACTCCTGGAACCCCTGTGTTGCCAACCCTGAGAGAGAGAGAGAGAGAGAGAGAGAGAGAGAGAGAGAGAGAGAGAGAGAGAGAGAGATTGGAGTTAAAACGTAATTCAGCAGTCTGGTTTGTTAACACGATTACTAAAGCTAGTACGTACTACTTTAACCCATTAAAAGTGGTACAGCATCCGCTTATTTTTTTATTTGAACCATCAAGCATTATTTTATACTTTGGTTATAAAAAAATAGATAGATATATGAGCTTGTAGATCTGCTATTTTTGAACATTTTTGAACACACAACAACTTTGCTTCTGGGGGTTGGGGGTCCATGGAACAAAATATTTTGAGATGGGGGGGGGGGGGGGGGGGGGGGTGGTCCTCGACATGAAAAGGTTTGATCACCACTGATGGCAATACAGGTTTTTCAGAGAACTGGTTAGAACGGGCCTCGGGTCTTAGTGGGATAGCAGTACTTACTGGTAGAGGTTTTTGACACTCTGCTGGTCGGTGGTCACGCTGTAGTGAGGTCCCTCTGTCCGGGAGAAGAGCAGGAACGTCACCTCCCCTCTGCTGAAACCCACTCTGGCAGGCAGCTCGATCTCCACGTTGTACGACTCCTGGACGAGAGGAGAGAACGTGAGGGAAGTTCTCAAGTACATGAGGGAAGGTTTCAATCAAAAAGAGTCATCCAACTATAGTAGGGCTGTCACGATTACAGATTTAAGCTGACGATAAATTGACGCACAAATAATTGCGATCAACGATTTAATTGTGGGGTTTTTTTGGCATTTAACAATGGAACGTTACAATTTGTATTTCTGTTTGCCTTTAAAGGCTTAGTAATCACAGATTGCTCGGGCAGATGACAAAATGAACTTAAATATAACTAGAACTGCACTCTGCCGAGTGCATACTTGCTTGTTGCACACTAGTAGGCCATAAATGGCCTACTAGTGCGCAAGCAGAGCGCGCAAGTACTTTCGACCGCTGGAAACTATCACATCTCAGTATCTCTGTGAAGGAACGTTTGAAATGTATAATCATTACGTGTAACTATTTGCTACCTAACTACTTTTTTACAGAAAAATGAATCATTGATATGTGATGAAAAAAAAGGTATATAAACTGAATTAAAATATATTATACAGTATAATTATTTTATTACTTATTGTAAATTGTCAATTGTTTTAAATGTATTTCATTTTGTACTATAGTGATATTAATACTAAATCATGATCAGAGTAATATGTGTCTCTAACTTCAATTTCTGTAATAATACTTTCAAATTTGTTGAAATATAATCTGTAGTTGGATTTGTATCTCAGTGATGACGTAAGAGAAATGGTCATCTGTGTAATCTGGTCCCACCAGATACCACATTACGTCATCGTTGAGAGCTGGGACCAGAGTACACGGTGTGTATATGTATGACTAGCTCTCAGTGATGACGTAAGAGATATGGTCATCTGTGTAGTCTGGTCCCAGCAGACCAGGCACAGATTTACAAATTACAAATCACATTACAACTACATACAGAGTATGTAGTTGTAATTTGATTAGCAGTATACTGTGGTTACTTGGTTCCAAAAAGTGAAGCCAAGTTTTTTTCAACCGTAGGTTTGTGCCTGGTTTGCTGGGACCAGTTACAACATTACGTCATCGTTGTGAACTGGGACCAGAGTACATGGTGTGTATATGACGTAATGTTGTAACTTGTAACTTGTAACTAGTCCCAGCAAACCAGGCACAGACTGTATGTAGTTGTTCTAGTTACAACTACATACAGAGTATGTAGTTGTAATTTGATTAGCAGTATACTGTGGTTACTTGGTTCCAAAAAGTGAAGCCAAGTTTTTTTCAACCGTAGGTTTGTGCCTGGTTTGCTGGGACCAGTTACAACATTACGTCATCCTTGAGAGAGTACATGGTGTGTATATGACGTAATGTTGTAACTTGTAACTTGTAACTTGTAACTTGTAACATTACGTCATATACACACCATGTACTCTCTCAAGGATGACGTAATGTTGTAACTAGTCCCAGCAAACCAGGCACAGACTTACCGTTGAAGAAAACTTGGCTTCACTTCGAAGAGACCAAGCGAAACGATTACTTGCGCGCTCTGCTTGCGCAAGTAAAAATAAATCACTGACACATTAGATCATTTGGTTTCTTTCAAAAATCTGCTATTTCTGCTATTTTTGAAAAGTGTTTGAAGATTGGACATTTTTCAACAAGGAAACGATTGACGATAATGCAAAATTAATTGTGATTATCTCAAATAATTGCGATTAGGCGATTATGTCATGATTGTGACAGCCCTACAACCAACTGGATGGTAAATAAATACAGAAACACAGCTAAATAAATCAAAATATCTCATTATGTCAGAGCGGCGCTGCGCCGGCTGCAGCACGTTCACAACGGAATTAAAGTCACTACTAAGGATGACACGCAGAAAATGCCTAAGGGCAAATAGTTTACCTTCGGTCGCGTCCCGAAGAAGTTCAGGCCATGTTCAGGGTAGAGGAAGAGAGCGTAGGAGTCAGTCTCATCATAGGATATTACTACCTGGAACGTATTCACCTGGAGGAGAGGAGAGGAGAGGAGAGGAGAGGAGAGGAGAGGAGAGGAGAGGAGAGGAGAGGAGAGGAGAGGAGAGGAAAGGATCAAAACACCAGTTAAGTGTGAATCCTAGATACATTCAGCTGTGGCAGGCCATCGTAGAAATAAAACATACATTTGCTGTGGGGCAGAAACCTTCTATCTCTGTATTTATGTTTTGTTTTCCATAAAAGGAATGCCCTGGCTATTTCATACTTTGCCGTATGATAGTGTCGTGCATTTGCCGACACAACAGCGACAACATTTCCATAACAACAAAACAAAAACATTATAAAGACGCCAATTAGGAGCAGTTGTGTCCACTGTGTGCTGCTTGCTGTTGTCTCATATTCACACTGTTAGGTGTGGCCTTGCCGTCTTGTGTACTGGTCTGTGCGAGCAGTCGTCTTGACACCAAGATGTTATTTATTTGTCCTTTGCAGCTGTGCTGAATATTCCTGTAAGTTGGCGCGGTATTGATTGTACTTAGTGTTATGGGTACAGCTTGGCTCCGTGGCGCGGCTCTCTAATCGTATGTGTATAAATATGGTCCTATAGCCCTGAGACAAAGAACTACTTGAACTGTGTGTATCGTGTACTTCCATGACCTCTCACTTCTTGTCATCTTCACCTAACACTTTTATTTCGTTTTTTTAAAAGGAAAGCCATACTGGTGACCGCCCGGCACTTTATCCAGCAGTGTTTGGCTGGCCTGGTGACCGCCCAGCCTCAGTCCCTTTCCTCATCACACCTCTCTCGCTCTCCAATAAACTCCAGCCATCCTCCCCGTTCGTTCTCCCTTACTTGTAGCTCACGTTGCTATAGTGACGAGGAAGTGATGGGGGTGGGGGGGGGGTGCACACGGTCGATAGTCTAAAGCAAAGATATGGCGACTACTACCGACTAGCTCCAACAGCAAACACCATGATTCCGCTTAACTTTGGAGCAGTGACAGACGCAGAATGCAATGTGTCACCAAACAAGGACATCTCTGCAAAGGCATGTGGCCATGAATCAACCTCGTAGAGACCCTTACAGAGTGAACTCTGGACATGCAGAGCACACGGCCCGCCGGGGGAAGCCGTATGTCTGTTGTTCACTCGTCCTCGTCCAGAGATGAGAGGGCTCGGCGCTAAACGTCGGCAAAGTTCCCCTTTAAACAGGCCAACGCTAAAAAAAAAACTAAAAAAAACATTGTGCATGTGGTGGCCAACAGCTGTGGTTACTTACTACGGGTCCATGACAAGCATGTCATCTGTCTGGCTACTTGATTTAAGATTCACCTCATCATCTCAATGCATTAGATTAGTAATGCACGGCGGGACACCGAGACGAGACACAAACGTGTGAATTCCCTCAGGAGGAATTGGGATGTTGTTTGCATGTTGTCTTTGATGTGCTAAGAGCAACACTTTGTTACCGAGTGTAAGGAAGGAAAAAAAACAGCCTCCGCAGACACTTCCCTATGTGTTTACAATTACCATCTCGGTGAGAAATGCCGTGGGAATTGTCAAATGTCACCCGCCATCCCCACCCACCCACACGCGGTCCCAGACGCTTAATCACTTTATATCACAGACCCCCCATCCACAAAATCAAACAACCCTGCACGCACAGGCACGCACAGGCACACACACACACACACACACACACACACACACACACACACACACACACACACACACACACACACACACACACACACACACACACACACACACACACACACAGCCTCCAAGCTTCCATAGCAAGAGCTGACAATATGACACAAGGGTAGAATTAGAGATAATGCCCCTACAATATTTAGACAGACATCTAACCAAGAACTAGAAGATCAGGGTTCAAATCCCATGCCATGGTTTTCTCACAGAGACCTCATCTAGAGACCATCCTGAATTAGGATTGTGGTGTGGAGGGGGAACTTTCTGTTTGGATGACAGATTACAAGAACGTTGTGTGGTAAGTATATAATTGTGAATGAAAGACTTAATTCCTCCCCCCCTTCCAGGCTCATTAACACCAGTTAAGCACCCAAACATAAAGAGAGCAGTCAGCAGACTTGTGTCTTCTCACTCATTAACTACTTAAACCCATTAGAGTTTGTTGTACGCCAAATAACGAAGACAGACAATCTTACAAGCTCACACAACACGGCGGGCGCCGCGTTAACATGTAGATCTGCTATCTTTGTTTAATGTTGGCCTATTTTTTTTTTTCTGAATGTCTGTGCACCCATCTTCCACAAACGTTCGCCTGGTTTTTTTTTAACGTTCGCCCAATATTACACGCTCAGAATAGGGCCAGTGGGCCGGTGTATTGTACGTGGTTAAGACATAGTAGTGCTCTCCTCCAGTGATGTGGGAGACCCGAACATAAAGAGTGGATGTACGTCTTGTCACACCGGGACCCTGGCACTCATTAGAACATCACATTACTCTACTCAGGTCCTGTGGGAGGACCACTACACATACAGGGCCAGGGCGCGCTGAGGTTTCACGCTTGAAGAAACAAATGATTTGACGAATGGAAGGAAAACTGTGTGTGGGTGATCCCACAATGTTTTCCTCTGGGACGGAATCAACTTTATCTCTCCTCAAACTCACACACACACACACACACACACACACACACACACACACACACACACACACACACACACACAACACACACACATCGCCCAGCCCAGATGTTGCCCACCACAGCTGTCTTCCTGTGTATGCGTGTGTGTGTGTGTGCGTGCGTGTGTGCACGTGCGTGTGTGCGTTAGTGTGTGTGTGCGCGCATGCGTGCTAGTAATCTAGTAATGATGTCTCGGTGCCATGTTGTAACATCACCATGAAGGTCGAGAATATTTCATTGTCCTTAAGAGAGGTCGTTCTGACTGATATACTGTACCTCATTAACTCTCATAAACCAATGACCCTCCCTTCTACAAACACCACCAGCAACCCCCCAAAAGTCACTACATCACTCATTCCCAAATATGCATGCATACATACAAACACACAATGGGGGAAGAGGATAGGAAGAAAACAAAGACAAAGGAGTTAAGGGGGAGAAATGACAGGATAAACACAGATGAGAGTGAAAGAGAGACCATCCCCCCCTCTGTCTCTCTGTCCATCCCACATGCTGGCCACAAACTATGCCTAACAATGCACTGCTTTGACTCAATACATTCAAAGCTCTTCTCGAGTCGACCCCCCACCTCCACCCCCGAGGCGAGTGGCGTGTAAAATCCGTTTCCCGTGTTTACATTTTGTCCAGTATGCCACAGACGGAGTCAGACCGCGCTCAATTGATTCTCCTTGCCTGGCCATAAAAAACAGGCCTCCCAGAGACTAGAACTTATGAAGAATCCAATAACGCTGGAGCCTGTCAGCACCTTGTGATATAACCCCCTGACGTCAGTACTACTGGTGAGAACTGCTCTGGTACTGACAGATAGCTCCTCTCGGAACCTCTCGGGACGCTAGCTGAGAGCTCCAAACTTAATTTACCACGTGAAACCCTAAGTGTACATATTCTGGGGGCAAACATTTGACAAAAGAAATTCCATCTTGTACCGGTACATACTGTACATAGGCTATGTTCGGCGAAGAGATTTGGTGTAGAGTAGACTGTAGACTCAGGGATAAAAAGAAGGCCTATAGACCACTGGGGAACTGTGGTTGCGGAAGTGTCTTAACCACTTTCAGTTTTTCAAAAATACCCAATCTTCAAGTAAAGCAAAAACAGGTTTTGACTATCAGAGCATCATATTTACAACTTAAATGATTAAGGCCAACACTTTTGATGATCCTTTATTGAAGCCACTACTGTCACACAGGCTTAATTGGACCCGTCTGGATTTGAATTATTAATTTGAATTGATTTGTTTAACCTCTAGGAAGCGAAGAGATGACCAGATTTGGTTACAGTTTCAGCTTGACACTAAAGCTGTGAACTTTACTGGATGACGAAGCAGAGGAGGCAGTGTCCGCAAGGCTAGAGTGTGATAAACAAGACCATGATGTGTGTGTGTGTGTGTGTGTGTGTGTGTGTGTGTGTGTGTGTGTGTGTGTGCGTGTGTGTGTGTGTGCATGTTTGTGTGTGTGTGTGTGTGTGTGTGTGTGAGTGTGTGTGAGAGAGAGAGAGAGAGAGAGAACAGTAGGGAGGATAACGAGTTGGGAGGGGGACACAAGGACAGGGGAGGGGCGGGGGACACATGCTGATGACCCCTAAAGATGTCCTCTCACCCCTGGATAAGGTCAAGAGGCAAATGGTGGGTGGGGGGAGGTCTATAAATAGAAGAACCCCGCTGTCATATTCTTCTTCTTTTCTTACTGGAGGCAAATTACTGCTCACACACAAGGAAAGAGAGTGCACGCCTTCCAGGAATCTGAGTGTCCAGCAGCAAGGCGTTTTGCCAAACCAGCACATAGTGGCCGGATATGGACAGTTGAACCAAAAGACTCACTGGCTATTTACACTTTAACCACAGTGACCCTGACGTCCCTATTCTGGGCAAATTCTCACATATATTCAAAAATAGCAGATCTGCAAGCTCACAGTAGTGCAATAATCTAGCACTCCATCCACTCCTCCTCTCTCTGCGTCTCTTACCTGGTTGGTCGGCCCAGCGGTGCGACTGGGCTCTTCGTACGCCCCGACATTCTCCCACGTGGCCACGACGGCGTGCATGGGTGTGAACTTCGCGTCTGGGAATCCTCTGTGTACTTCCTGGAACGGCCGAATGAACGAGAATTACAGTGAGTGAATGAGTAGGTGAAGGCAGGAAGAGCAATTAAATGAACAAGTGAATGGATAAACTAATCTGCACACAGATAAACAGACTCCCCCACAGCCACTTAATTCAGTTCGGCATTGAGTTATTCCCATTTTATCTTCATTGTGACCTTGTGCAGCCCAGTGAACTTTACTATAAAGCAGTGGTTTTTCAACCCTTTTCATATCAAGGCCCATTATTTATCCTGCGTTTGAGCCACGGAGGACCACCATTGAATGAGATTAAGCCTCGCAGACCCCAAACTAAATACATTTCCATGCTGAATTGATGTTGGCACCATTAGGAGAGATAACAGGCAAACGTTGATCGAAATAGCAATTCTTCTACATTCTCTAATTGTGTAGACTGTGTAAAGATCTATGGGGATCACCTGGAACTCCCTCAAGGACCACTGGTTGAGAAACTAGCTAATGTAGCTATAGCTATAAAGTAACATTGCCGCGTTGAGGTCCCTGGATGTTTTGCTGTATACGGCCCGTCGTTAGACTCGTTACCTGGGCCACCCTGTTGAGGATGCTGGGCGTCTCGGTCAGCCTGTAGTAGATCTGTCCTTTCCCTCCGCTGGTGTCGATGTCCGCCAGGAACGGGGCGACCACGGGGAAGTCTGTGGGGAAGCCATCGTCCACGTACTGCTTCTCCATGGGGAGGTCCTGGGCCGAGACGATGCCATTGGTGGCCACCTGGAGACAGACACAGAGAGAGAGAGAGAGAGAGAGAGATAGAGAGTTAATTGGAGATTCTGACTTTCAAGTGTATACATTTTTGATTGTATTGTTCCACTTTTTGCTTTGTTTTCTCATATATATTAATAAAGCCATTTGAATTGAATTTAGTTATTTTGTGAAGTTAGCAGACCAAACATATTAACGAATTAACGAAACATCCCTGTAACTGTTTTTTGGTTTTTTCTAAGCGCCAAAAAGGAGTCAAAACTGTCACGTCTGAGTGAATAGAGGTCATACCAATCACTGATTCAATCAGATTAGCACTGTGAGATTCACCTTGCTGTCTGATTTGGAAGATAATGAATGGTTCATATTAATTTATCAGCGACATAGCACTGTTGGATTCACATTGTCTTGGTTGACACACTGCTGTCTAATTAAATTAAATGATCTGATCAGTGACATAGTATAAGCAGTGAGTCGGTTTCTTCAGCATGAATCAAAAGCCAGAGGTCAATGATTTCTTAACTCCACTATACTATAGTAGGCCTAGGCCTAGGCTATATGAAATCCATGATCATGATATCACACGAATGAAAAGTGAATAAAAGACAATTTGTCTTGAAAGTCGGTGAACTAATACATTAAATGGTACTGACAAGTTTACAACTGTGCTGCTGTTTATACGCTTTTGGAATTGATTTAAAACAACAACAAATCAGCCACTAACTCATGTTTTGGTTCAGACTGTAAGCCTGTCTACATTGCCTGCAGTGCCAACCCAGCCTCATGCTTGTTTTAGACTTTCTTCACTCACTGCAAAAGCTTACAGTACATTAACCGCATATTCTTGTTTCCTGTTACTTTTCTGCGGTAAAACTAAAATAGGGACACACTTGTCCTATGGTCAACTTACAAGTTGACCATAGGGCTCTGCTGAAAGAATTCACCCATGTAATGAATTAGAAATTAATCCCCCCCATCCCCCCCATGAGACAAAGAAAAACAACATTGGAGTAGCCTATCTATAATTGACCATACCATCATTCACAGAAAGCCACAAAATTGCCTGAAAAGTTTAAATTGCCAATACCTAAACTATATTCACACAAGCAAGTTAACTGTACTATACTACTACCCCAAATACTATTTGAAGATAATAATCATAACTATATTCTAAGTTAGCCAAGAGTGTGATTATCTCATCTTCATTCTCCCATACTAACTCATGCCTCCAAATCATGCATGGTTTACAATATTTCACATATTTTCCAGCAGTTTAGTCAACAAACAAAGCATGAAGCATTCATTGGTTTTGTTATGAATATTTCAAACCTATCTCATTGAATAATTTCAGATAATCACATGATACAGCTCATTATTGAATCATTTCAGATATACTCACACGTACAGCTCATTATTTAATTATTATTTCAGATTTTATACTCACATACATCTCATTATTTCATCACATAGTAGTACTCACATAGAGCTGGGTGAACTGGGAGCTGTAGAAGTAGAGGGGTCTGGGCAGTCCCAGAACCCTAGCGGTCTCATCGTCTCCCTCGGCCAGCGTCAGGTCTCCACTCAGCGACCCGTAGGGGAACATCTCGGTCCGCTGGATGGCCGTCACCACGGACACACTGCAGCAGCACAGCAGACCCAGCAAAAACAACCTGAACTTCTCTCTCGCCATGATTGCAGAGCCCAGCTGGTTCGTTTCGATTCAAGAACTTTGCAGCATTGAGCGATTGCACACAAACAAAAAGTTTGTGCGGAAAAGTCTTAGAGTTCACACAGGTTGCGTAACTTGCGTTCGTTGCGCACTGGTAGCGTAGCAGCAGCGGTGGGTGCGTGTGTGGAGAGGGACAGATGAAAAGAGACGGTAGAGAGGGATGGTGCGCTGCAGAGTGGAGCGAATGACTCCCACACCTCCTGTTGAAGTTACTTGGCTGGGAGGAAGGGAGGGAGGGAGGAGCGCATAGGAGGTGTTTAGGGAGAGCTGCGGCCGTTTTGCATGATTGGACACGACTGGTCTGAGTGACACGAGAGAGGACAGGACAGGGAGTTGGAAGAAGAGAAGAGGCCACATCTGGCTCGCATTAGGAAAAGACAAATAGATCATATTAAATCCGGATGTAACTCTATCTCTTTTTACAACAAACAACGAGTCACATTGCGTAATTTTGTTACGCATACAGTATATGCGTGTGCACGCACACACTTGTGATGTAGGCTATTGTGCTCAATTTGCGCAAACACACTTTTTCTTAAATTGTAGCCTAAGAAATGCAATGAATGTGACTGCCTATCTTCAAGGGGAGCCTGTTTTAATTTGAACCCCCATGGATGTGTGACTTTCTTTCTCATCATACATTCTCTAGGCCTACATCATTACATGTGATGCGAGCCGGTCTTGGCTACTATACTCTACACGTGATTTTCACGATTAATGGTGAAAATTACGTGAATAATTTTGGTGAATAAATAATTGAATAAATAATGAATAAATAAATAATGAGTGAATAAATGAATAAATTATTTTATTCACCAAACTGAATTGAATATGAAGGACCCCAATGGAAACAAGACATATAGGCTTTCTTGGGTTGTATTGAACTGTAGGCCTGTGCTTCCCTGTGCTTTTTTCTGCAAACTGTTAATAAAGTATTCAATCAATCAAACAAAAAGTGCCACATGCCTACCCTGCAGGCACCGTTGTGCTATTCTGATATATTTTATTTAAGCACATTAATTTATTTTCCACAATTTGATTGATTGATTCATTGATTGATTGAAATATGTATTAACAGTTTGCAGAATTACAGTACATTTCAAGCACAAACTCAATACAAAGACTGTTAACTGTGAGTGGACGACCCAATCCAGTTTTTCAGGTGACTGACAGTACTTCATTAGACACCCTGGAGTCATTTTTATGTGCAATAGTCATAGTGTATTAACTTTGTATTTAGGGTTTCTTCCTGGAGGCTGAACCCTTGATAGTCAAACAGGCCAATGAAATAAACAGTAAAATAGTGACATCACACTATCACCCCCCCCCCCCCTCCCCCTTTATCATACAACTACAGCTGTGGGTGTGTTTGTTTGTTTGTTCTTTCTGCTTTGGCAATGTAAACGTATGTTTTCTCATGCCAATAAAGCCCTTTGAATTGAATTGAATTGGGTGTGGCTTCAGTTCAGGTGGATCACCACCCATCACCACCCACCAGGCAAACCAGGAATACTTAATGAACTGGTGGGCGTGTCCACATAAAAGCATGCTTTTAACAAATACTGTACACTTTTTGGAAAAAGTTATTCCTCCTTATATTATAATAATACCCGATGATCATGTTTTAGGGTGGAAAAAAATCGTGGCACTCCATCTTTAAGCATTAAAGCACCCATTTATGGCACCCATTTATCTCTCTGAATTGCTGAAACCTTAGGTTCCCACAAGGACCCTCAGGTCCTCTGACCAGCTTCTCCTAGTGGTGCCTAAATCAAGGCTGAAGCTCAGAGGGAACCGGGCTTTTGCAATGGCAGCTCCCAAGCTCTGGAATGAGCTGCCTCTATAAGACAAGCCCCCACTCTTCAGGTGTTTAAATCACGCCTCAAGACGTATCTTTATTCTTTGGCTTTTCTAAGCATAGTATGAGCTGTTTCTGATGTTGAAAGTGACACTGTGTACTGTATGTTGTTTGTTTTTTAAATGAAGTTGTGATTTCTATTATTTTATTGTAAAGCACTTTGGTACAACTTGTTGTTATTTAAATGTGCTATATAAATAAAGGAAAGGAAAGGTACTATGTTTACCCAGGGTAACTGGACTAAGCTCAATAACTTGTTTACAGCCAGGCCCCTGCTCATAGAACATTTCATGGTAGGGGTTCAATGCCTTGTCCAAGGGCACTTCAGCGGTGGTAATTTTAACATGCCGGTCCGGGGACACGAACTAGCGACCTTCCGATATCAAGACCACTCCGCAAACCATTCGGCCACCGCTGCCCCTAAGATGGGATGGGATGGGATGGGATGGGATGGGATGGGATGGGATGGGATGGGATGGGATGGGATGGGATGGGATGGGATGGGATGGGATGGGATGGGATGGGATGGGATGGGATGGGATGGGATGGGATGGGATGGGATGGGATGGGATGGGATGGGATGGGATGGGATGGGATGGGATACTCAAATAGATTTACCTGTGGGCCACATTACAAAAATGGCAAGGGGCCAGGGGCCAGTAGATAAAATTACGACATTAATGATACTTGATAACTTCTCTCTTTCAATTGCTTTATTTTCGCAAAATGTATCAAAGTACAATGTGCATGCACACAATATGTAAATAAATAAATGTGTTACATTTTCTTGCATAAACACAAAGAGCTGTTTCCATAACTGCACAAATTATTGCACATAACATGAGTAGCTGTTATAATAACATAACATGAGTAGCTCTTTGCCTGCCTGCCTGCCTGCCTGCCTGCCTGTCCATGAGTAGTTATTTGTCTGTCTGTCAATGAGTAGCTGTCTTACTGTCTGCCTGTCTATGAGTAGCTGTCTGCCTGCCTGTCTATGAGTAGCTGTCTGTCTGCCTGCCTGCCTGTCCAATTGTCCATGAGTAGCTGTCTGTCTGCCTGTCTGAGTAGCTGTCTGCCTGCCTGCCTAATTGTCCATGAGTAGCTGTCTGTCTGCCTGTCTATGAGTAGCTGTCTGCCTGCCTGCCTAATTGTCCATGAGTAGCTGTCTGTCTGCCTATCTATGAGTAGCTGTCTGCCTTCCTGCCTGTCCAATTGTCCATGAGTAGCTGTCTGTCTGTCTATGAGTAGCTGTCTGCCTTCCTGCCTGTCCAATTGTCCATGAGTAGCTGTCTGCCTGCCTGTCCAATTCTCCATGAGTATAGCTGTCTGTCTGCCTGTCTATGAGTAGCTGTCTGACTGCCTGCCTGTCCAATTCTCCATGAGTAGCTGTCTGTCTGTCTGCCTGTCTATGAGTAGCTGTCTGCCTGCCTGCCAGCCAGCAAGTTGGTTAACAGAAAATAAATTGTTATGGCTGAGTAAAATAAAATACAATAAACACAATTTGCCTGAAAATAGATTACCCAGCTATGACCTTTTTCATGAAAAAAAATTAGTAGTGATATGGCTGACTGAGTAAAATAAAACAATCTACCTGAAAATAGATAGCTATAAGTGAAGAGCAATTTCCGCAATTTCCGCAATTACCATTTCCGCAATTTCCGCAATTTCCATTTCCGCAATTTCCTCAATTTCCATAATTTCCATTTCCGCAATTTCCATTTCCACCATTTCCGCAATTTCCGCAATTACCATTTCCGCAATTTCCATTTCCACCATTTCCGCAATTTCCGCAATTACAATTTCCGCAATTTCCGCAATTTCCATTTCCATTTCCAACTATTAATGGCAGCTGGGTTTCATCATTCAAATAAAATAGAATTCTGTCCGTTTAGCTATAAAATTATGTCAGGGAATAGGGATACACAGTATATATGTGTCTTTCATTTGCATTGCATCCCCCCCCCCCCCCCCCAAGCTTTTATTTTCGTTCGAGTAATAGTACAACTCTAATAGTATTACTTATAATAATGTAATTAAAGATAACTTCCTTCAGATTTATTTATTTTTATTTCATTTTCCAGATTTTTTTTCTTCTTTTTTTTAGATTTTCATTGGTGGGCCAGTCATAATGGTCCCGCGGGCCTGATGTGGCCCGCGGGCCTGAGGTTGAGTATCACTGTGGTATGGTATGGTATGGTATGGTATTACACTTGTTTACAAGAGGGTCCACCCACCTTGTTCAATTCATAAAAATTACATAAGTAATTTTTAACAAACTATAAGATCATAGGAGTTCATTTATTAGCTTATCGTGTTGTGTGTGTTGTGTTCTAACATATAGCCTACATGTCTTCATCTATTACGTTTTAATTATTGAATTTGTTAATGAATAAAAGTTGGTAATCAATTTAATAAATGGATGATGGTAAATGGAGTACACATTTGAACCTTTAAATAAATATCCGCGCCATCTAGTGACTCAAATTACTCATTGTGCAGGTTTGACGCTTTTTGAGTCAGTGGTGCAGCCACTCCATTGCCCAGCAAATAATAAACACTATAGATAGATAGATAGATAGATAGATAGATAGATACTTTATTTGTCCCTTTGGAAATTTGTTTTGTGCACAGCAGTCATCAGGATATACATAAAACATATGGAAACAAACAGAACACACAGTACAGACAATAAAGAAACAATGCCAACAGAAGGCCACCAGTCATAGTTCCAAGAGGCATCACATCACACTTTATGCACAGAACTGAGATGGGGCCTGCTTGATCATAAGTCATAAGTCATAATTAAGTCATAAGTCCTATACTTATGGGAACAATTCAAACGAACTTGAGGCCCTAGCCTGCAGTGATGGTACCATGTATGGTAAAATATGGTATTGGCTGTGTAACGGGTGTGTATTGTCCCTAGTAATATCTTTCCCCTTCCTGAGTACCCGGGTCTCATACATTCAGGTCATACTCTCAGATCGTACCCCAGCTATTTTGCTGGACACGTTGATGATTTTATGGAGTTTGTTCTTATTAACCAATGATAATGAGCCATACCATGAAACAAAACCAAATGTCAATGCACTCTCCACAAAGGATCGATGAAAAAGTGCCATAACATTTTTTCCACGTTATACTGTCTCAGTCTGCGCATAAAATGCAGCCTCTGCCTGACCTTTCTTATAGATGGAATGATTGTTGGAATTCCATGTCAACTTGGAATCAATCGTTGTACCCAAGTACTTGTATTCCTCCACAATCACTACCCCATCCCCACCAATGACTATTTCCTGGTGTGCATGAGCACCAGTCCTAAGGTCAAATATGACCTCCTTCGTTTTTTTTATATTCAGCTGAAGGAATTAAGTTACTCCTGCACCAGCCGGCAAACTCGTCCACTGTTCTTCGATAGCTTATCTCATCATCCTCAATCAGACCAACAATAGCTGTGTTGTCTGCGAATTTAACAATACAGGTGTTATCTGACTCACTCCTACAGTCGCTTGTGTACAGCAAGAACAATACCTGTGAAATCACGCTCCCTTGCGGACCGGGTTGGTCGTATAGGGAGAGATATTGCTTTATTCACCTTGACATGTTGTACCCGCTCAGTCAGGAATGACTCCACCCACTGATGATATTGGTGTTAACACCCATGTCAAAAAGTTTCCTCATCAAAATATGAGGTCTCATTGTGTTAAACGCAGAGGAGAAGTCTACAAAGAGTACCCGAGCATATCGTTTCTTTTGAGGTTTATCTAGAATAGATTGTAGTAGATCTTATTAAGCATAAGAAGAAGAGCATCATCAGTGCCCCTCCCCTTTCTATATGCAAATTGAAAGGGGACCATTTCATGTTGCACATTATTAAGGTGGTTATTTAAGATAATGCGCTCCAAGCTTTTTATTAACAATGTAGTAGAAATTGCAGAAATTGTTTCTGCAAGTTGCATGGTGATTGGTGAATGCAGGAAGTTACAACTAGGCAGTGGTGAAAGTGAAGCCAATTACTTTGCAGATTTAGACTAGATTTTGAATTCCTTACTTTTGCACGCACACACACACACACACACACACACACACACACACACACACACACACACTCACACTCACACTCACTCTTATTTATGGCCTTTACTTTTCCGCCACCTAGAGAAATTTGTTAGATATTACATGCTCATAGTCTGTGGGAGGTTGATTCCCTGGCAATCCTTCATCATAAATTATTACTGTATTATTATTGTTGCGTTATTGTGTTAATTGCCATGGAGAATGTGTTGGGCCAGGGGTGGAGCATACTTTTTGAGTTATATCATCTATTTGTGCATTGAGTTTAGGGAACCATCAACCATGTCATTTGGGGCTGAGCCAAAGATGCCAACTTTGTCTTCTGGCCAGAGGCCGCCAGTACTGTAGACAGTAATGTCAAAGTGTGATCAATCGATCGACTGTCTGGATCGATCGATCGACTGTCTGGATCGATCGACTGTCTGGATCGATCGATCGACTGTCTGGATCGATCGACTGTCTGGATCGATCGACTGTCTGGATTGATCGATTGATCGACTGTCTGGATCGATCAACTGTCTGGATCGATCGATCGATCAACTGTCTGGATCGATCGATCGATCGACTGTCTGGATCGATCGATCGATCGACTGTCTGGATCGATCGATCGATCGACTGTCTGGATCGATCGATCGACTGTCTGGATCGATCGACTGTCTGGATCGATCGATCGATCGACTGTCTGGATCGATCGATCGATCGACTGTCTGGATCGATCGATCGATCGACTGTCTGGATCGATCGATCGACTGTCTGGATCGATCGATCGACTGTCTGGATCGATCGATCGATCGACTGTCTGGATCGATCGATCGATCGACTGTCTGGATCGATCGATCGATCGACTGTCTGGATCGATCGATCGATCGACTGTCTGGATCGATCGATCGATCGACTGCCTGGATCGATCGATCGATCGACTACCTGGATCGATCGATCGATCGACTGTCTGGATCGATCGATCGATCGACTGTCTGGATCGATCGATCGACTGTCTGGATCGATCGATCGACTGTCTGGATCGATCGACTGTCTGGATCGATCGATCGACTGTCTGGATCGATCGACTGTCTGGATCGATCGACTGTCTGGATTGATCGATTGATCGACTTTCTCGATTGATCGATCGATCGACTGACTGACTGTCTGGATTGATCAATCGAATGTAGGGATGTTAATAGTTAATAGATTAATCGCCGCTAAGAAATTAGTCTGTATTCAATAACTAATCTAAATTTATATAGATTTATGCAGTTTTTCATCGGGTGGTTTTCTGTGAATGTAGCTGTCTGCATGCGTGTGTGGCAGAGGAACGCACATACAAAGATGCCATTGCCTGGCCCTGTATCGTCAATGGTCAAATAAATATTTGATTAAGGAATATAATATGCCTTTTGTATTATTTCTGTATATCAGCAAAATGTATATTTGTATGTTAGACATTGAGGTAAATTAAGATTCTCAAGACTTTTTACAAAAACGCTGCTTATCAACTAACCGGTTAATTGATTGATAAGCTTATCAAAACGTATCAATTAACTATTAATGCATTAATCAATTAATAATTCACATCCCTAATCAAATGGATCGATCGATCATCCCGATGTTCTGGGCATCTTTGTAAAGTTAGTGTTAGTAAAAACTAAGCAGGTAAAAGAGTAATGTTTGAGCAGACTAACATCAGTCAATGTGCACCAATGTGGTTCATTGTGTAGAGCAGTGGTTGAACAGGAGAAGATAGGGGGTTCATTGTGTGTAGAGCAGGGGTCCCCAGACCTTTTCAACAGTCAAGGACCCCCAACTTGACACTTATTAGCCCCGCAGACCTACAAATGGAACCCATTTGGAGTTACAGACGTAAGGGTCCACCTTATGGGTTACAGACCATAAGGGTCCATTTGGTTCCAAACTATCATTTAGCTGGGGACCCCCGGGAACTGCTGGACCCCTGGGGGTCCCATGGACCCCACTTTGTAAACCATTGGTTTAGGCGGTTAACTGAAATCAAAATAAAATAATGACCAACTGAAACAGTTTTCAAAACAAACAAAAATACTAAATACATTGTCCTTTAGTTTTGTCAGCAATGTATAATGTACAATGCAATACAAAATAAAATAAAACGGCCGTTGACACTAAATTAAAACTGGAAAAACTCGCTGCAAAAACTTAGTTCAAACTTGGAAGTCAAAACCAAATGGAAAATAAAACCAAATGAAAGATTCCAAAAATTACCTTTGGCTTCAGAGGGAGCAGAATGTGGTGCCGTCTGGTTGAGTTTGTAGAGAAAGTTCTGCTTCGCAAGACTGTCGGTCCTCGCTTATAACTGACCCTAGCTGTCCGTGCACCCGATTCGACTGCTATCTTATCAATAAACAAGACCGCGGTGATCACTTAGGATCAGTACGATTGTTTTCATGCGTCAATATTAGGACCGCGCTGCGACATGCTTGCGGTTAAGTTTAGGGGAGGGTATGAGGAGGCGTGTCGTTTTCAGTAGGCTCCCAGTATGTCCAGTAGACCTGACTATAGACCGATAAGATCTATAGTCTTCAGATCCAGACGATCGGCTCGTCTGGAGCCTACTGGCTGCCAATCGCAGCCAGTAGGCTCCAGACGAGCCGATCGTCTAGATAAGATCGGCGTAATAAGTAACCTACTGGGAGCTGTGACCACTCCCCGCACGCACGCGCACGCGCACACACACACACACACACACACACACACACACACTGCTGCACTGGTTTTCACTTTCCTTGCATCCACAGTCAGTTCCAAGCCATCTGGCCTGTAGAGGTTCTTCGGTTAAAGTTCAAAGTTCTTTATTATTAGCGTCCCCGGGGGGGAAATTATAGGTTTACAGCGGATCAGAGGTTTGAAACGTACATAAACAAAACATATACGGACATAAACATATGGACATAAACAAAACATATGGACATAAACAAAACATATAGACATCAAACCAAAACTCTTTGCTGTTGGTCGCTGCGTGCGCCCTGACTTCCTTGCATCTCCAATAGAAAGCTTGGGGACCAAGACCAACGCAACCTGCCTTCTATCGTCCACAACTGATTGGTGAGGGTAGCTCAAAGCAAAGCAAGCATTTTGCTGTCGTTATCCTCCATCCATCCATTGCAGAAAACTTCAAAAGTGCTTCAAATGCAAGTTTGTGCATGCCTGGCCCTGGGCTACACAGTTCCATAATTTCCCCTTCATAATGTTTGCAGCTGTGTTCTTTCCAAACACACCACTTTCCTCCAGAATGCCCTACAGCCAAGAATTTGCAAGATGCTGACCAATAACACTTAACATCTGTACAAGAGGAAAGCCACCAAAGGGAATAACCATATTGGCAAACTCTTGCTGGTGGTGCCACTGAAGCATCTTTGCTTTACATTTTGGCCCAATGTGGTCATTTTGATCTGGTCCTTTGATTCAGGCCAGGTGTGACTGCACACAGAATCAGCCATATTCCATCCCAACTCACTCACATGTGTGACAATGAGTTGCTTTTAGTGGTTAAAGGACAACTTTAGTTTTTTTTCAACCAAGGTTCATGTTTTAGGTTGTTATTAGAGAAAGTAAAAGATGAGTGTTATTTCTTTTTTCATTTGCTGTTTTTGACATGGCATTCGAGCATGGGGCTAAATATGTATTTATTTACAACATTTTATAGCGATTTATTTTTTAATGATTTACTATAGTCCTAATAAACCCCAGGAAATTTAATCTGGCCACAAAAGATCACGAGTTCTACTGAATGTGTCAAACTGACATATTGAGCCTATATGACACACAGTGTGTCATATGGCTACCTTCACATTCAGTAGATCCTGTGATTTCTTTGTGGCCAGAATTTCCTGGGGTTTATTAGGACTATAGTGAATAATACAAAAATAAATCGCCATAATAATAAAGGATCCTAGGGAGCTTTCCCTAAAACTAGACCACATTGTTTGTTTTCTGCCTGCAGGTAGTATTCTCTCTTCAGAGAGAGAGCATTGCAGTCAGTCAGTTTGCGGTAGTAATTTCTGCACTTTTCGGCTTTGCAGTATAGGTCATCACTGATGAGAGATAAAAACTGAATGTTGATGGTTTAGAAACTAATCCATCATATCGGCAACATTCCTTCTGTGTCAGTCACTCCCTCGAATTGCTCCTTGCACTAAGGCCAAAGGTCACCGTGACTGCTTAGTGTTGGGTGGCCGGGTCATCTATCAACGTCAGGAAGGCCACAGCTTTCTATTTAATTTATGTTCTGTGAAACGTTCCTATTATGCCTCACAAATGTTCTCCTTATTCTTATTTCATAATAATATACTGAATTGAAAGCACTTTACAATACATAATGAAATACAAAACATGTCATGGCTAAGGAAACAAATCAGCAAATAAATAGAATTGTCTAGATTAGAACATTATCAAAACATCTCAAATGTTGAGAATTGCAGGCTCCAGACATAGGCCTACTGGACAACCACCTCAGAGTGTAATTGATTACATATCCGTTATCATTACACCACCTCAGAGTGTAATAGATTACATAATCAGTTATTACACCACCTAAAAAGCAGAAGTCATTAGAAAATGTGTTAGCTCAAAGGCCCTTAAAACTAGGCTCCAGACTTCCCAAAACAAACTGCGGCTCCTACTTGGCCTCACCCCCCGAACCCACCTCACCCCTGCCCACTTTGACAGGCTGGAATGGCTTAGGGTCGATGACAGAGTACAGCATCTTGCAATGGGTCTGGTCCACAAGATTCGATACACCACCAAGATACCCATGTACCTGCATGCTAGATACTTCCTTAATGTTAACAAAGTCCACACCCACAACACCAGAGGGAGTGCAACGAACCATGTACAACCCAGATTCGGCACAAACAAATTATTTTCGCTCCTATGCCACCAAAATGTGGAACGCCCTACCAACAGTCATTAAGACATGCAAATCCCTTGGCTCCTTCAAAACAGCTCTCAAAGGGCACCTACGGACGGCTGCAATTCGAAACTGGCCCCCGTCAAATTGGAATCCCCCTCCCCCCACCCCTTTTCCCCCTCACTGTATATGTTTATTTTCCCTTTTTACCTCCTTTGATTAATTCCTGTTCTGTTCTTTGACTACCGGTATATAGAAGTGTCTATTTGTATGTCTCTAAATGTTTTGATGAATTATGTTGAGCATAGATGTGTATATAAAAAATATATTTCACTTTATTTTCACTGTTCAACATCCTAGCTTGAGGCAAAACAAGGTAATGAATGCTGATGTAGCGACCCCATGTGGACATTTTAGTGTAATGCACCCTGAATGGTTTGCCAACTGCCAATAAACCCAAAAGAAGAATCACAGGGAGGGAGGAATGCTTATTTATTTTCTACTATTAGTGCACACACACCATGGTTGGACCGAATAAGGTAACATATCTGAAGAAAGTGTATATGTAGTAGGATTTGGCACCCACAGCTGAGCTATGTATTTTCCAGTAATGTTTCTTATCAAGACGGTGACCATGCAATGGGTCTGGTCAGGCTGATGTTGTTTGCACCTATACTTTGAACCCAGACCCTCCCCAGTTCCAGTACAAGTGTTTCCACTAATTTGGAAACACTTTGCCACTGCAAAATCGTCCCTTCGTGGGTTGAAAGCTAGGGATACGTCCCTGGTCCCGATGACTTTTTTTTGCTCCCAATCTGATATACGATTTATTTTGAGACATACCGATCTTTATATTTTAACACTTATATATCACAATAGCAAATATCCTAATATCCTGTCTCTAGTGTAGTCTGTTGTCACTGTTGTGTTGCCTTTCAATTATTGAAAGGCAAAATGTGACTATACTTTTATTAGAATGACTGTCATTGTGCTTTTTTTTTTCTTTCTATGAAAGCATGTAATCATATAGTAAAATAATGATGTATTGGTTAATTAGAGTGATTACAGTCAAGTTAACCCTCTAAGACCCGCATTCATTTCTACTTGCAAAAAATAGATTTCAACCACACTACTACTTTGTACTACTAGTACTAAGACTAAAACATATGTTAATTTTTTTTTTTTTAAATAAAGTTTGATGAAAGAATTATAATAATTATATAATAATAATAATAATAATTTACATTTGGGGGATATCTTTCACAATAATGAATAAAACATGTTCTAGACATTCTAATGATCACAAAAAAACATATATTACAATTATTTTACCTACTTTTATTAGGGTAAAGGTCAAAAGTCTTAGGTTCAAAACTCTCTCTCATTCAGAGAGAGTACAGTACAGACACCTATCCCATCATAGCGGGGGTTACATTTCCTTTTGTTGCGAATGCATTACTATGGAAGCCAGGCAGAACATGTCTGTCCGCCCGCCCGCCACCAGAGGCTTTTGTGTGCTTTTTTGTGCTTTTGTGCTTCTCACACGGAAGTGAAACATCCGTGTGAGATCTGCTGCTGCTGGGGCTTAAATATGCAAGATCCTACAAGGACCAAGTGAGTGCTGGTGATCTTTTCAAACTAAATTAAATCCGATTTAACACTTGCATGACTGAAGTAAAAGATGGTATAAGTAGGGCCTATGCTTAAATTCAGAAAATGTTTCAGATGTAAAAATAAAGAAATCTGAGATGATGGAATGATGATGGTCATGGAAGGGGAACCTTCTGAAAGCTTCATGGGCCAAAGATAATCAACTTCAAAATAATAAAAAAATTGTCAAAAAGACCTCTGTCATGCAAGTGTAGATCTGAATTGTTGCAGTCGTACAATGCAATGTAGTGCACTCGATATTTCATTGTGGTGAAGCTTTGTTTTGGCTGACTTGTGTTGATCATGGAGGACCAGAATCCACAATGATTGTAAATGAATGATCAATAATTCACTCAGATCTTATTATTATATTTCAATCACACAAATTGTTACACATTTACAAACATTAAAGCTGTATATAGGATATATTTATATAGAACAGCTGTATTTCACGCAACTATTAGAGGTTAGCTAGGCCTTTTTTTTACGTCAATTTGGCCTTTTTTAACATTGATTTAAAGGAATACAGACATCCCACGCTAGAAAATAAATCCTAAAATATATGAACATATATTTTGTATTATGCCACATCAACATATTTGTGGATATATTTTTGTTTTTGCTTAAACTGCAAAAAAAATGAAAGAAGAGAGCTGCATATGATGCTGAATAATAACCCACCTTTTGAATAATAGCATTTAACAAAAATGAGTGAAAGAGTTGCACCAGGTGAAGAGATGGTCACGTCTGCTATTGGTCATAGGGTGCACCTTCTCCATGTGTGCCTATGTCTGCTATTAAATATCCATATTGGTTTACATAAAAGTCAGACTTTTAAAAACGTATTCTGATGTGATAAGACATACGTCCATCACACATTAATCACCCACCTCAGTGGAACATTGTCTGTCTGTCTGTCTAAAAACAAAAAACTGCAGAGGCTACTGGATAACCTGATTTGGATGATAGGGACACATGATCTGATGCAGGACTGACAGAAAGAGACAAGATGGGTCTGTTGCCACATTCATTCACCCCATAATCTCAGTGAAAATAGGGGGATATGTCAGGATAAGTCAGATTCTAAAACTGGATTTTGGGAAAAAGCCTTATATTTTTACATTGTCTTAGTTAAAACAATTCCATTCCATTCCATTCTCTCTCTCTCTCTCTCTCTCTCTCTCTCTCTCTCTCTCTCCCCCCCTCTCTCTCTCTCTATCTCTCTCTGTATCTCTCTCTGTCTCTCTCTCTCTGCCTCCCCCTCTCTCTCTGCCTCCCCCCCCTCTCTCTCTCTATCTCTCTCTCTCTCTCTCTCTCTCTCTATCTCTCTCTCTCTCTGCCTCCCCCTCTCTCTCTCCCCCTCTCTGAACAGAACTAACGAGTCGCGATGCAGCCCTTCACACACACGCACGCACGTAAAAATGACATTCAATAGGGGACTGTATATTGAACTGTATACTGAATATTCAATAGTTGAGAATCACTGCTAGGGCCGTTATAACCTTCTCTTATGTGGATCCCTGGCATAATATCTTTTCAAATGGGGAATTAGTGTCAATTTGGAAAGGTTTGGGAAAAGGTTTGGGAACCACTGCTATAAATAACATAACATATGAATAAATAACCAACATAAAGTATATTATATGCATAGTAGCCTATAGTAGTAATCTGAATACTAATGACTACAAATCCCAGCTGTGCCTGCACACTATACTCGTCCTCGTGGCTGTTTTGCCGGGGATTTGATGCAGAGGAAGTTCCTTCTCTCCATGCAGTCCCTGATCTGCCACTGGGTGCTGTGGTCTCTGGGTAGGGTTCCACAGTGCCGCCCCCAGGCCGGACACAGTGGCAGGTTCTGGTACTGCTGTGGTTCCCCGTCCACCCAGAGCCACTGGCCCGCCAGGAAACGCAGAGCTGTCCACACCTGGGGACAACATGGAAAGCAAAGGAGGTCAAACATCTTCCCTCAAGTGTAACTGTGTTGAAATGTAGTACTACAGTATAAGTTGGCCTATGGTAACTTATTATTAAACATACAATTTAATTTTGGATTCAGAATGAGACAAACTTTACTGCCAACTGTGTCAAGGTTAGTGTTTTCCATTCTGACAGGGCTTGCATCAACCTGTATGAGGCAACAGCTATAGCCTATGAATATGATATGAAGTAGTTCACATTTTGTGTTGTTTATGACAATCCAACAGAAGACAATTAAGACTTAACAAAGGACTTTGATTTACAGTATCTTTGATATTATAGAAAGAAGAACTCAAGTTTCCTGCTTTGTTCAAGCCACAATGTGACCCCTGAACCCAAACCTCATTTGTCGTGGCCTCCTGGATCTTGTCCCTGGCGTAGCGGTGGTCGTCCTCAGACTGCAGGCTCACCAGGTCATACTGGTGGTCACGGTAATGATTATGTCGGCTGGAGTGGACACTGCCGATGGCCCTGCAGTGCTCCAGAGCCTCCTCCCATGTCTTGTACTCCTTCACCAGGATCACGTTGTCGACGACACAGATGAATGGAAATTATTTAGAGCAAGGATAACTGTGCCACTTGTCAGTACTAACAGAAAGGATGCCACAGTTCTCAAGATCTGGCTGTCCCGGAGCCCAATTCCTATAGTCTGAGTCCGCTCCAGTCCACTTCCAGACGTCTTTAGATGGGTCACTTCCAGGTGTGTTAGGGGGTAAATGCAGTCCAATCCAACAACCTCTAGTGAACTTGTGCTGGTTGCTCTGTGTGACAGTGGCTAAGACCATGGACTTGTTGTTACAGCTCTCCTGGGCATCAAACCAGCTCATGGCTTTAGTAGAACTCATGTAGAACACTGTCCCCATCAGAGCAGTAGAACCAATGTTTATCAGAACATATGGTCATACCAGTTGGATCATGTTCAGGGCTCCCAGACTTCCAACAAATAGCTAATATTTTAGTCATCAATACTGAAATAGCATTTCTTTGCAGAACTATGACATCGTGGTATGACGATCATCTTAGAGCATATGAGCTGTGTAAAAGCCATTTGGCTTCCCTCTCAGTCACCCAGATGTCTGACCTGAGTGATGTTTTCCCCCTGTCACTTTACAGTGTTAGAGGCAGAAAGTTTGTTACGCTTAAACGGTACATATGCTGCCCATAAGCAGCTGTGCAAAAGGGTGAACCTTGGGCAAATGGCAACATGTATTTCAACAGTTTTAAGTTTTAAGTCTTTTGTATTATTGAAACAATGTATAAAATAAAATGGACTCGTGTCAGATATGTGCGCAATACATAATCAATTTTCTGTGTTAGCCAATACCGATACCAGTGTTGTGATCTCATGTTGTGTATATAGCTATCTAGTTATATATCTCGTGTTGTGTTTATAGCACAAGTGCACTTGCAGTTTGGGCCAACTCCAAAGCAAATTCCACATGTCCCAACATTGTATTTATCTAATGTTTACAGTTCAAAACAGTAATGTTTACTGCACAGACAGTATTATTTACATGCACCTTACTGTACGGAAATATTGTTGGAAAATAAACAGTATTTAATGCATTTTGTTATTGGATTGTTATTGATTTGCACATGCATGATGATTTTATTGCAGAATTCATTTGAATGCATTTGTTATTAGATTGTCGGGAAAGGAAATGTAATTAAGGGATTCAGGCTACATATAATGTTTAAGTACTGCTAAGTCAGAATAAACATGTTTCATAGTGCTGTACACTCAAAACAAGGTAGTACTGCTAACTCAGAATAAACACGTTTTATAGTGCTGCACACTCAATATGAACTAGTACTGCTAACTCAGAATAAACATGTTTTATAGTGCTGCACACTCAATATGAACTAGTACTGCTAACTCAGAATAAACATGTTTTATAGTGCTGCACACTCAATATGAACTAGTACTGCTAACTCAGAATAAACATGTTTTATATTGCTGCACACTCAATATGAACTAGTACTGCTAACTCAGAATAAACATGTTTTATAGTGCTGCACACTCAATATGAACTAGTACTGCTAACTCAGAATAAACATGTTTTATAGTGCTGCACACTCAATATGAACTAGTACTGCTAACTCAGAATAAACATGTTTTATAGTGCTGCACACTCAATATGAACTAGTACTGCTAACTCAGAATAAACATGTTTTATATTGCTGCACACTCAATATGAACGTTTTATAGTGCTGCACACTCTTTCTTTCAATCATTTTATTTTTTTCATTTTTGCACAAACCGATACATGACTCACTTATACATACACAGACTAACCGACATACATTAATCATACATACGTCCATACATCATCTTCTTCTACTCCTTATATACTTGTTCATGTATTCTTAGAAATCTTAAAGCCTTTGTTCTTAACATGATTATTTCCTTAATTTGTCAAACCTCTTGATAATATTTCTGCGTATTCTACTCCCATGTATTCCACAACTGGGCCCCAAACCAAGAAGAATCCATCCATGTCTCCTTGGAGAACATGTGTGAGCCGTTCTAGTGGGAGCAGTTGTAGAACATTATGGAGCCAGCTCGATACAGATGGAACAACATCCCCTATCCAACATTGTAGTATTGACAACCTAGCACAGTACCATAGTATATTCAGAATTCTCTTGAATCTATTGAATTCAGGTGTCGTTGGGTGTAAGCCCAAGATACATTGTAGGGGATCTAGTTCTATCCTTAGACCTGTTATAGTAGAAATTTCATTCTTCACTTCCTCCCTTTTGGATTACTGGACAGCGCCACATTAGATGTACATATGTGCCCACGTTTTCTTTACATTTCAGACATGTACCAGAGCAGTCTTTATCATATTTGCTCCTTTGATATGGAGTAGTTTGTAATTTATGTATGATCTTGAATTGGATTTCCTGAGGTTTATAGTTGCAACATATCTTTTTACTATTTAATATGATTTTTTTCCATTGATGGTCATTAATTGTAATTTGTAAGTCTCGTTCCCACGACTGCCTGCTGATGTTGGTATTAACGTTCTTTATGGAAATCAATTTTTGATATATATAACTTGTTTTTTTCTTCTTCAGCCGGCAGACCTGGAGAATAAGTCTCTCGATCTGCTCTGGTCCATGTCCTTCTTTGTACTGGGGTATAGAATTTAGGTAACTTCGAATTTGTAAATATCTAAAAAAATGTATCCGGGGTAGCCCATATTGTTCTTGCAGTTGTATAAAAGATTTCAAGGTACCATGTTGGTATAGATCATTTATCACCTGAATTCCTACTGTGTGCCATTCCTTGAACCCAGGGTCATTACAAGAGGGGATAAAATTGGGGTTGTTAACAATCGGTGCATAAAAAGAATATTTCTTTGACATTGAGAATGCCCTCTTTATGTTATTCCATGTATTCAGAGTGTTGTTCACAATAAAATTAGCCCCAATACCTGGTAACAATCTAGTATCGGTTATGAATGGTAGATTTGGTAGCACTATAGAGTTACAACCCTGTGGTACAAGATCCAACCATGTTGAGTTGGGGTCTTGTTCCACCCATTCTGCTAAATTGTTCACTACTGTTGCCCATTGGTAATATTGAAAATTGGGGACTGCTAATCCTCCCTTTTCCACTGGGAGCTGGAGCTTTTCCAATTTCACTCTTGGGCGTTTATTTCTCCAAATAAATGCTGACATGGCTCTGTTTATATCTTTGAAAAGACTGTTGGGTATGACGTTGGGTATCATTTGCATAGGGTATAAAATTCTAGGGAGTATATTCATTTTGATTATGGAGATACGTCCCAGGAAGGATATTGGAAGCTCCATCCATCTGGTTAGGTCCAATTTAATCTGTTTAATAACGGGGGTCAGGTTTGTCTTCACTAAATCCTCCAAGTGGTAAGGGATATATATCCCCAAATATTTGAAGCCTTTATCAGTCAGATTGATCGGAGATACTATATTATTTGGATCTCTTGCTCCCAGTGGTAGGGCTATGGATTTGCTCACATTAATTTTATAACCAGAGAAATTACTGAATTCATTAATTATTTCTAATACAGCTGGGATAGTTCCCTTAGGGTCACTAAGAAAAAGTAATATATCATCTGCATATAGCGAGATGACATGCTCTTTTTTCCCGCTATTGATCCCTTTGATCTGTGGATGCGTTCTAATGGCCTCTGCCAGAGGTTCAATGGCTACAGTAAACAGAAGTGCCGATAATGGACAGCCCTGGCGGCAAGAGCGTTCAAGGGTAAACTGTGGTGATATACAACCATTACTTATAACCATTGCTTGTGGTGAAGTATATAACAGTTTCACCCAATTTATAAATGTATTGCCCATAGAAAAGCGTTCCAGAACCTTGAACATATATCTCCATTCTATTCTATCATATGCTTTCTCCGCGTCCAAGGAGACCACCGCCGAGTCTAATTTTTTATGTTTTGCATACTGAATGACCCCCAATAAACGCCTTATGTTGGTATAAGAGTGACGCCCTTCCACAAATCCTGTCTGTTCAGGTCCTATGATGTGTGGTAGTATAGGGTTTAATCTTTTAGCTATAAGTTTGGCCAGTATTTTGTTGTCCACACATTGTAAACTGATTGGTCTATATGATGAGGGCTCCTCTGGGTTTTTACCCTCCTTTGGAATTAGAGTAATACTGGCCGTCTGTGTTGAATTTGGCAGCCTGTGATTTAGGAAGGAATATTCATACATTTTTAATAAAAGTGGGGATAAAATATTCTTAAATGTTTTATATACTTCTGGTGGGAACCCATCAGGGCCTGCCGCTTTCCCCGAAGGGATGTCGTCGATAGCCTCTGTTATTTCTGATAGTAAAATTGGTTTATTCAGCGTCTGTTGTTGGTTCTCATTTATTTGTGGTAAGTTACATCGCTCTAGAAAGGCATTCATTTGAGGGTCTCCGTCTTTTACTTCAGATGTATAAAGTACTTTATAGAAATTTGTAAATATGGCATTGATCTCCTTGGCCTCAAAGCAGCGTTTTCCATGTGAATCTTTAAGGCATGCGACAGAGTTATGATTTTTTCGGTTATTTACCAGTTTTGAAAGTAATTTGCCTGATTTGTTCCCATGTTCATATAATTTATGTTTTTTGGAGAACAATGATTTCTCTGCTTGTTGAGATAATAAAGTATTAAGGGCAGTCCTTACTACTGTAAGTTTTTCATAATTCCTTCTGGTTGGGTATTGTTTATGAATCTGTTCGCAGTTTATCAATTCTGATTCCAATTTTTTCTGTTCCAATATCATTTTTTTCTTTTTTTTACTGCAGAATGAAATAATTAGTCCTCTTAAGTATGCTTTAGTAGTTTCCCAAAGTATAGAAGGGTCAACAGAGCCATTATCATTTATCTCCAAAAAAACAAGTAGTTCCTTTCTAATATATTCACAGAAATCTGAGTCAGACAGAATGGCTCTGTTACACTGCCATCTATAGGTGCTTTTTGGGCTCTGCAGGCACACATTGAGAGAAATTGGTGCATGGTCTGATATATGGATTGAACCAATGCTGCATTTTGTAACTGATGCTGCTAAAGTACGTGGTATTAGAAAGTAATCTAGTCTGTGGTAACTATGATGCGGGTTTGAAAAAAAAGTGAAGTCTTTACCTAGCGGATTTCTCAGCCGCCATATATCTACCCATCCCATTTCGTTCATTATGTTTATGATAGTTTTAGCACTCCTGCTTATGTTGTTGCCTTGGGGGGTTCTATCCAGTTTACAATTTAGAATATTATTCCAATCTCCAGCTATAATGGTATTCACAGATGCAAAAGGAGATATCAGTTCAGCCATTTTACTGAAGAAATTTGGTGGTGAGTTAGGTGGGGCATATACATTCAATAATACAGTATTTTCTCCATATAGGTGACCTTGAATCAGCACATAACACCCATTTGGGTCACATTGTACTGTCTTTATAGTGAATGGTAATTGTTTACTAATGAGGATTGCAACCCCTCTACTTCTCGTAGAGAAGGATGCCGAGTACACTTGTCCAACCCAGTCTTTTTTAAGTTTATCGTGTTCAGCTTTACTTAGATGTGTCTCCTGAAGTAGAGCGATATCGACTTTCTCTTTTTTAAGGAAGGTTAATATTTTTTTCTTTTTAATTGGGTGGTTGACACCTTGGATGTTCCAGCTGTATATTTTCAGTTCATTAGGTCTTGCCATAATCTGTTATAAGTATAGAGTTGGGGCTGAAACTTGTTCTGTTCATGATTAGCTTTTCGTGTTTATTTATAGCTTTAATTAGCGTACGTATAGAAGAAAGATGACTAAAAGGACAACATAAAAACATCCAAACATACACATAACATTTAACCCCTGACATATACCCTCTCCCTCCCATAATGCTCCAACATGTGAAGTTCCCAGAAACCCTCCTACCTATCTTCCTGGTACACTCCACGAGAAACATATCCTACCCCTAAGATTCATGTGGCTCATGTCAGTTTTGAATTAATTTAAAACTAAGCGTTTTTATACCAACTATCTCTGTTCACTTTTTAGTCCCCCCTGACCACTTATTAATGGCCATAGGGGATACATATGTTGTTTCCAATTTTAATCTCATACCCTCAAACTACCTATTTTTTTTTTATTATTTTTTTTTTCCCCCTCTCTTTTCCCCCTCAATGCTATTAAAGGTGCATGTCTACTCTATCTCCCATCGTTTCTCTTTCAGCTGACACACATCAAACCATCACCTGTAAACATTATTTCCTATGACAAAATATAGGACCTGTATATATACCAAACCCTTCAGGTTGCTCTGATATGTTATTCATAGTCTCTGTTCAGACACCATGAACTACCACGCAACCCCACTGGTGGAAAGAAAACAAAAACTTATATATACACACCCTAAACTAAACAATAATTCCAATAGTTCCCCCCCTCCCTCCTATTTCTTCCTTGATTACAGCTATCAACATATGAAAGAAAAGAAAGTAAATTTAAGGAAAAGTAACTCAAGCAATAAAAACAAGAAAAAAAAGGGGTAAAACAATATGTAAAAAATAACGTTTTTACGTATTTGAGGTATGGTGGTCATTGTAATGCATTATAGTACTCTTGGTTTCCACTCCAGTGTATTCACGCATGTGTGTAAACCTTGCCCCTCATTTCCGCTTGGTTAGGCGAAACGGGCGCAAATGTTGTCCTCTTATGTCCTGTGTGTGTATATTGTATTATCATGGATACTTGTGTATGGTTCTAGTCTATCTAATGTACGTTCCACACCCGTCTCGCCTGGTCGGACGAGGCGTGCGCTTCGCATGTGTGTGTTTGTGTGTGTTTGTGCGTGTATGTGTGTGTTTGTGTGTGCGTGTGTGTGTGTGCGAGAGAGAGCGATAGGAGAGAGAGAGAGAGAAATAGAGTTCAGCAAAAGAAAGAAAAAAAAGAGAGAGAGAGTTACTGTATAGTAGGCGACGTTATTCCATTTCTTTCAGCTCCTGTATGAAGTCTTCTACATCTTCGGGTTTACGAAACAGCCGTGGTTTGTCTTCTCCTTGTTTTTGGACACGCAGGACGGCTGGGTAGATTAGAGCGTATTCTATCTTCATTTCCCGTAGTTTCTTCTTGCAGGAATCAAACTCGCGTCGCTGCTTCTGGATCTCTGGGCTGAAGTCGTTGTTGAAGTAGATTCTACATCCCTCGTTGATCTTGAGCTCCCGTTTCTGTCTGGCCAGGCAAAGTACCTTTACTTTGTCCTGGAAGTTCAGGAATTCCACGACGATCTGCCTTGGACCAGGTTTAGGTGTTTTCATCTTGGAATCTCTCTTTACTGGAGTGCGACGAGCGCTCACAATCACCGGGAGATAAGGATCGTTGTCGGCTCCAAATAAGTAGTGGATCAGCTGCTGCACATATCCAACACCGTCTTTACCTTCAGCCATCTCTGGCACATTTGCAATACGGATATTTCCACGTCTGCTGTGGTTCTGTATTGTTTCAATCTTTTGTTTCAAGTAGTTGTTTTCTTTTTCTATTTTAGTCATGCGGGTTTTTAGGTCTTCGATATTATCTTCATTGCCGCTGACTCTCTGCTGCACTTCCGTGATTTGTTCACCCATAGATTCAAGTTTGATATTCACTTCATTTAGCTTCGTGTGGAGAGCTTTAGTAGAATTGTCAAACCTGTTTATTAGGTCTTCTTTGCACTGGCTGATTGCGTCCAGGAGTGTCTGGAAGGTGATTTGGCTTTCTGCCATGGTAGTGCCTTGTTGTTTTCTCCGTCTATAAATGACCAGGAGTCGTACTTTGTTGCTTCAGTAGTCTTACTAGTAGTCTGAGTAGTTTGAGATCATATGGTCTTCTTTAATTTTGAGAATTTAGTCGGTTATCTCATTATTTGTAAAGAACTGATGCAGCCCATGCGGTGCTACTCATACACCAGCGGCCATGTTGGATTCTAAAAAAAAAAAAAGAAAAAAAAAAAATATATGAACTAGTACTGCTAACTCAGAATAAACATGTTTTACAGTGCTGCACACTCAATATGAACTAGTACTGCTAACTCAGAATAAACATGTTTTATAGTGCTGCACACTCAATATGAACTAGTACTGCTAACTCAGAATAAACATGTTTTATAGTGCTGCACACTCAATATGAACTAGTACTGCTAACTCAGAATAAACATGTTTCATAGTGCTGCACACTCAATATGAACTAGTACTGCTAACTCAGAATAAACATGTTTTACAGTGCTGCACACTCAATATGAACTAGTACTGCTAACTCAGAATAAACATGTTTTATAGTGCTGCACACTCAATATGAACTAGTACTGCTAACTCAGAATAAACATGTTTTATAGTGCTGCACACTCAATATGAACTAGTACTGCTAACTCAGAATAAACATGTTTTACAGTGCTGCACACTCAATATGAACTAGTACTGCTAACTCAGAATAAACACGTTGTGTAGTGCACACTCAAAATAAACAAGTTCTGCTAACTCAGAATAAACACATTGTGTAGTGTACAATCTGAAAAACCAAGTTCTGCTAACTCAGAATAAACAAGTTACTTCAAGTTACTTGTACTGCTTACTCAGAATGAACGAGTTACACAAACTCACTATTCTGAGTTTAAGTTAACTTGATTCGATTGAGGCAATGAGTTTCTGCACTTTTATTAAGTTAACTCAACTCGCTCAAATTTGTAGTGTAGGTTTCGTTTTTGTTCTCTATCCTGATTGGATGAAAGCTTGTGTCCCAAGGCAAAAACGAAACCTAAGGGTTTTTGACTGAAATCACTGACACCCCCTTTAAGACACGCAAAATACTGCCCAGTGAATTCTAAGTAATTGTAACTTGGCAGGGATTAATCGTTTGTCAAAGTGCCGTTCACTATTTAATATGCATGATTTACACACTGCTTTAGCTCATTTATTGCCATGTTTTAAAGTTTTATTTTTATTTAAGTTGTATTTTCTGTACGTTTGAAACAGCTATGGTTCGTGTTGTGTGTGTAAACACTGCATAATAATACCCCACTTCCAAACAAATGGTGTCGGTAGCCTACTTGGAATTTGTGTGCTATGAACATCGTTTATCAATTATTGGCTTTTAAAATATATATTATGATAAATCAAGCGTAATCGATAGTTCATTGAGGCGTGGAAGGCAGAAGGTTATTATATGTGTGTAAGAGTCAAATGAAACACAAACAAACACTCCTGTACCTCGCTCCGCTTTATGGAGGGTGCTCTGGGCGGGAAAGGCCACCTTGAGCTGCACAGCAACCAGGCACTCTGTCAGACGATCATACTGGGACGGACACTGAATAATATAGAACGGTTCAGTCCACTGACGGTACAAACAGATCTCAACATTATCAAACTGGGTAAACATGAAGTTGAAAACAATGGCTATGCTGCTTCAAACATGCCCTCTCCCTGTGTCACTCTGGCTGTGTGTGGCGAGTGGCTCTCTGAGGTGAGTGAAGATAACAGGCTTCAGCTATATATGTGTAGGTAACAGGAAGTGTCAAAGTAAAACTCACCACGTGAGAACTTAGCTTACAATATACCTAATGACTACGATGACTTGAAACGATACATTTCATTGGACAAGGTCATTTGGATCCATGACAGAACCCCAGAACAACGATTGACTACAGAAAACAAGCCCAAAGTTGCTTATAAAAGCGCATGTGGCAACCACTGCACATGAGTTGAGGACCCATAGCTGGAGGGGACAAACAATGCACCTGAGCTGACTTGACAAAACATCAGCAAAATGAAAGTGTGGCTTGACTGTAGACACTAGACACGTACCACATTACAATAGAAGCTGCAGCACTGTCTGCACATCCGGCTTAATTACCAGAACAGGCTATTATGAAGCCACATAATCGAGCTCAGCAGCATTAGCAGAATCATATCAAACTCAATATTTTGCATACAACCTGCAGGCCCTTATCACAGCATGGACAGTAGCTGAGAAGCATAATTTAAGCAGCAGTAGCTGCACACGCGGACAGCAAAGGCAGCAGCAACAACCACGAGGAACAGAAAACATCACATACAACCGGGAACCATGAGCAGAGGAAGGCAGGAAGAGCATGCCGTCTCGTGAGCTTAAGCAGCTTCCCAATTAGTCAGCTGACTGCCGCATCGGCGAATGACGTGTGAGACTTGCACACACACGTATACTCCCACATAGTAATGCAGCATGTTAACCCCTTGAGCATAGTATGGGCCTTTGAGCATGGCAAGAACCTCCCTTGAGGTTGACTGACTGAACTGACTCCGTGTGCTGCGTTTGATTTCACATATTTTTGAATGTGAAAAGATGAGATGAACCTTGTCAAATCAAGTAGCTATTTAGCTGACTGGAGTGGAGAGTGACCTAGCATTTAGTTCTCTTTAGTGTAACAGAGCCTACTGTCCAGTAGTCTACTCTACACTGACAATATTGACACTGACACTATTTCACCAGAATGGAAAATAGACTTAATTAGTATCACTTGTAATATGGTTACTGCACATATACTATAGCCTAAAAATAGTGCGCGCAATGCACAACATAGATACTATACAAATTCTGAAGTGTATCTTTAAAATTTTACCAAAATGGAATATTGGATCCAAATCTTTGTATCATCTTTGCTAAACAGTTAGAAAAAGGCACAAAACAAGACCCATAATGTATAAAGCCCATGGCAGAAGACCTTCAACACATAATAACTGTTGTTCAACAGAGAGATGATGTTCATAAAACCCTGGCAAACCCAAATTCAATATACTCTCCTCATCATATATCATGTTGAGAAAACTACTCCAGTAAGACCAGAGTGAGAGCATGCAGTCTCGTCAAGAAGACTGAATAGGGTACAACATTGTTATATTGTTTCATTTGTGGGAAGGCCAGCACAATTGATTGATGGATTTAATAGTTTATTAGACATAAATGTAAAAACAGCAACAGAGTGCAGTCATACAATCAGTCCAAAAGGGATAGCACAAAAAAGTCCTTGCGGTCTTGTTGCAATCAGTTCATAGACAAAACCAGGACTACTGGTCAGAGTACCAGAGACAGGGCCTTCACATACAGCATCAGAAAGATTGATGAAGTTGTACATTGGCTGCTCTCGTACCCAGATCTCTTTGCACATGATGACAAATATCATAAATGCTACCTAAAACACTATATCTCTAAACGAAATATAGCAGCTATAAAACAAAGAATTAGAACAGCAGACCAGTATCTATGTCTATGTATTAATCTCACTGAAGTAGTTAACATTTTTCTTTAAATAAATGAAAGTGATGATGACAAGTCATCACTTTCAATAAATAAGAGTTGACATACTGAAGACACTGGTCCATGGTTTTCTTCATCGATATATCTGCAGGTCTATGTAGTAGTTCTGGATTTTCTTGGATATTTTCATCTTCTCTCATTGTGCCCATTTCTCATGGGAACACTTTTAGAGCATGCAACATCAGACTTTCCATGTTCTACAAATTGTAATGCTGTATGTTTCCAGGGTTTGTATTTAGACAATATCATCTTCTTCCTCAGAATCAGTGTCTTCAGTATGTCATTATATGTCATCATAACAATCAAGGAGTTTATATACCGTAAATGGAAATTGGTGCATTTACAGTATATAGAGCTTTTATCCAAAGCACTTTACATAGATTGTGCATTACATTCACACATTCAGTCACACACCGATGGCAGAGGAAACCATACAAGGCAACGACCTGCACATCGGGATCAATTAGGGGTTCAGAGTCTAACTCTGGGGGAGCCCTTGATCGAACTGAGAATATGGTATAGTACTACCGGTATATTGTTAGTTCACACTGAAATTTGTCTTGCGAACCTCACGGTTCTCCACCCAGCCGCTCTATTGGCCACTCTATCCCTGAGGCACTACCGCCCCGGCATATTACCGGTATTATATATTTGTCATCATACACAAAGAGATCTGGGTACGAGAGGAGCAGATGATGTACAACTTCATCAACCTTTCTGATGCTGCATGAAGGACCTTAAGTCTCTGGTACACACACCAGTACCATATAATGGCTATCAGATGTTCTGGTCTTGTACTGGCCTTCACACAAATGAAACAATCTCTTTGTATGTTAAACAATGTTGTATCAACCCTATTCAGTCTTCTTGATGAGACTGGTGCAGGCATGCTCTCACTCAACATTTGCAACTTGCTCATTACTCATAAACATAATCGAACATATGAACATAATCATCTCTCTGTTGAGCAACATTTAGTAAGAGTTGAAGGTCTTCTGCCTTGGGCTTTTCAACATTATGGATAGGGATGTCCCGATCACACTTTTTTGCTCCCGATCTGATTCCGATCATTTTAATTTTGAGTATCTGCCGATACCGATTTTTCCCCATCCGAAAATTATATTTTTATGCAACTCCTATTCAATATCACAATAGTACAATATCCCAAATCACGGACAATATCCAGTCTAATATCATGATATGGATATCATATACTATGGATGTCCCAATAACATTTTTGTGCTCCCGATCTGATCATTTAAAAATGGCATGATCGGCCCCGATTTCCGATACACTTCACATATAAGATCACATAAGATGCACATAGGTGGAGCCAAATACTGTAGTATAAATGACTGTAACCAAAAAACTCAAATAACAGAAATGAATAACTTGATTATCTATATATTTATGAGGATAATATTGAGATTTGAGCTTGATGAGGGAACATACAGGTCATGTGCTGCAACATAATATTGTATAATTATTTATTGTCCTGTATGTATTGTCCTGACTCCTGAATGTATGCATTGACCTGAACAAAACAATTTCCCCTTGTGGATAATAAAGACATCTAATCTAATCTAATCATAATCGTGGAGTTATGCCACAAAACATATATGGTGTCCCAAACGAGGGGAAATAATGAAAATGAAATCTACAGTATCACATTAGTTTTATTTTTACTTCACTTATCAAGGGTGGGAAAACATAAAAAAAACTCTACTCACTTGAGTATTATTCCCTTATTAAACAGGACAGAGTGAGCAAAATTAATCTGGCAATAAATGAGTTAAGTACCAAAAGTAAAATAGCCGATCTACAAGCTCACACTGCGACACATTGTGAGCGTGTATAGATCTGCTACTTTCATACGGCCGAAATACATATAGGGCTAAAGTGGTGCTTTTGTATGTATATACTCTAAGTCTAAGGAATAGTCATAGTCATCCTTCACAGGGACACTCTGTGTCCAGCATGGATATCCATTGTGAGCGATGCAGCCAGAGATCCATTCCACAAATCGGTGGACGTTGGCGTAGACGCCGGGTTTGGCACCGCATGTGGCGCTCCCAAAGCTCACCAAGCCTGCCATGTAGTAAACCCCATCTTCCTTGCACATCAGGGGTCCGCCCGAATCCCCCTAAGAGACAGGATGTAAGGATGTATTCTATTATAGCCTACTACACCTTTAAATTCATCATTTCATTCTGTTATAGCCTACTACACCTTTAAATTCATCCTTTCATTCTGTTATAGCCTACTACACCTTTAAATTCATCCTTTCATTCTATTATAGCCTACTACACCTTTACATTCAAGGCATTCCTTGAGAAGATCTACAAAATGTTTCCTACTACTATTTATACACCAGTAAACTATTATATATGCGTGCGTGCGTCACTTTAGGTGGACACGACTACAACACTCGGTCGCATTCACATCTCTACTTCACCTCTACTTCGGTACACTCGATGCGATTGGGGGGTGGAGTTTGAATCATTCTTGCATAATACAATTTGCTGCGCTGTATAGCAAGGAACCGCAGCAAGGCACTTTATCAATGTGTTCAATTCATGAACTACACAGTGAAATATATGGTGTTAAAATTATACTGTGAGTAATAGTTAGAACGCAAAGGGTAACGTACCCGATGCAGTGTGTCATCGGGAGACGTGGACTGGACGTGTGTGTGTGTGTGTGTGTGTGTGTGTGTGTGTGTGTGTGTGCGTGCATGCGTGCGTGCGTGCGTGCGTGCGTGCGTGCGTGGGTGTGTGTGTTCTTTTGGGCACATTGCAGAGGCACAGCAGAGACGTGTCGTGGAAATTTAGGGATAAACATTGTAATAATACTCCAAGTTACAAGCTGTTTTCTGTCCGGCTGTTTGTTTATGATGCCACTGCCCCATTTGGTGAATGCCTTGAGGCTATCTATATGTTGGGGGTTGTCTGTGTGGGAGCAAGCTATATAGGCTGTTGTTTCTTGTCATTCTGGGAACCAGACTGGGGTTTCCATGCATGAACACGTCATGTAAGTCTTGTCTCCTTACTCGAGTAAAATCCTTATACTATATAACTCTGACATTTTGTGCTGCCTCATTATTCATTGTTTATGAATTGTCTTCTGAGTATGTGTCCCACAGATTGCCTTGACATATTTGAAGGTTTCCTACCGAGATGAGTGCTGTGCTGTATGGGCTTGGCGTCTCGGCCTGGTGGGTAAAGTTCTGTCTTTCGGCTGGGTCGACATCGCGCAAGTGAGTATTATGGGTCTGTTTGGATGTTCAGAAAATGAGGTATTGCATTTGTTCAGGGTTTTAAAGTATCAGTGATGAATTTGGTTGTGATCACGATAGGCGTGGCCTATATTTAAAGAGGGAAACTGTGAAGTTTTGCCTTTCATATGTGCATATGAGAGACGGAGGGACAGTGTTTGGTTGGTTGAATGACTTATGGAGGTCTGACGAATTGTACCAGTGTACATTTTGGGGAAAAAAGGGTAGTCTATTCAATAAATCATTCATTGTTGCCTGCTGTCTAATAGGGGGACATGGTCCTGCCTAGGGTCCTGTTGTTTTCTGAAGCAACGAAAATTGGCTAGCCAGTGTGTGAATGTAGGCCTACTGTGTTTGAGTGTTTTTGCCTATCTGCCTGTGTGTGTGTGTGTGTGTGTGATAGGGGCAATGTGAGAGGATGACTGTGGAAATGGGAAGATTTAATGGTTTAAAATTCAGCCTAAAATTAAAATGGAGTTATGAGAATGCCTGAGACAGAGGTATACCTAAGAGGTAAAGTAATACATTTTAATCACATAATTCTCGAGACGAGAAAACGGAAATAGTTCCAAAAATAGGGATAACACTAAGGAAGTGAAACTAAGAAGTGAATAAGAGTACCTACAGAATGTGTATGGAGTACATATGTCGCGATGTATACTGTTTGAAAGTGTGAGTGTACACATGTGTATGAGTGGAAATGCTCAAATTTGTGAAGAACATTTTTTTTAGGCCTGTAGAAGATATTTCGGTGCATTTATGGACAGTTTATTAGTTTTTGGTGTGCTGAAATCATAAGATATTCTATTATAGATATTGTTCTGTGTCATATGTGGAGTTGAAGTAATCCTGATAAAATAGCAGGCCTATAATAGTTAAGTCTATTAACTACATTATATAACTATATAATATAATTATATATGTGGGGCTGAAGTAATCTTGATGAAAAAGCAACTACAAAAAACCTCATATGGTCGGTTGAGTGTCTGATTAGGTTAATTTTATGTTAGTATGGGTTTTTCGAACTCAAAACTTTGATCAGTGACTGTCTAAGGTAGAGACTTGTTTTCCTTAACATGGCATGATAGCTTGCCCAGGGGGGGGCTATTCAGTATTCTACGGCTCCCTGCAAAGGGCGTTGTCGCGAAATTTTATCTAAATTCTCCAGGCAAGCCATGCCTGATTAGTAGGCCAGGATATGGCCAGGATATTGTTGTTGTAAATCGCTCTGGATTGAGAGCGTCCTTTCAATAGTATATTGGACAGTGTGTCAATTAGTTTAGTAAGATTGTGAGATAAAGATAACTTGATTTTGTTAAATTGCGGATCTACTATGTGCACGAGGCATGTTGTTTAAATTGTAGTCAGTTTGAGAAAAGCGAAGAGAAGTAGGAACATAAAGAATAGTATGATGTTAATGTTAAACTGTTTAAGGTTTAAGATAAAACAGAATGGAAAAATGTTACGGAAGTATAGTAGAGAATGTGGCCGGGATTATAAGTACCTCAATAAGATTAGGATCTAGGAACATAAAAATAGGCTGAAAATATATCACTGAGTATGATGTATGCAATCAATGCATTCAAAAGAGCTGAAAGAAGGAAAGAAGAGTTTTATGGACTCATAATAGTGATTATTGTTTAAGTTGTTTAAGTTTGCCATAACCATAGTGTTAGGGTTAAATTAAGGACGTAAAATGTGGCTCGGGTGGTTTGTGTAATATAGGCTGTCGTAAAAGCAGGAAAAGATGCAAAGGAATGTGGAGTGCTTCACCCCATGCGGTGCAAAATAATGCTTGGAGGTAGTGGTTTGTTGAAATAATCAGTTGAGGAAGAAACAGATGGTGTTCTATAGGGACCTTAGGTAATTGTCTGGTAGAGAAAGAAATTAAGTAAGTAATTATTATATCAGGTTGGGTAATCTACAGTATGTCTTAAAGTGTAAATCTGCAGTATACAATTTTTTTAAATCATATATATACCAATGTAACCCATTATGGGTGGGATGCTAAATAGGAGCAGCACATTTAGTGGGCATTGTTTTTTTAAATAGCTTAAATTAGTTAAGTGCATTGTAGACATTGTCTCTATCAGAATGGGGAGCAAAACGAAATTTGGGTAGATAGTAACCACAGTAGCATAGTCTATTAACTTCACTATGAATTATAGTGAGGGGTTAAGCCCTCATGGAAATTAAATTATAATGATACATGGTATTGTTACAATGCCTCGTTCTGATACAGCTGAACATTGGTCTTATACATCTTAAAAGAGTTAAGTAGTAATTGCATGTACATTCTCCAATTAAACAAGTATGCCAAATGCTATTTGCCCGGTATAAGAAATGGGGCAGCGCTTGTGATTAGCAAAGTTGAATAGCATGTGACAGAGATATGACATTATTTGAAGGACAGGAACCCAAAAAGTTAAAATACGGAATAGAACATAGCGGCTATGGTTGCAAACGTTAGTGTGCAGTGGATTGCAATATTATGCAAAGATAAGTGTGCAGCTGTCAATAAAGCCTCATCGTTCTGTTGGAAAGAGGATACCACGGTCAAATTCAACCTGCTGGTTTTGTTTTTTTCCAGTATGAGGGGGTTGATACAGCAGAACGAACTGAACTGAACATTGGTCACTAACATGGACATTGATGCACTGACATCGTGAGATGGAACATTATGGCAAACAGTGATGTGAAAGAGACTGGGGATTTCTGGGAAATCACTGGACACTGGGAGTTCGGGATCTGAAGGAAACAGATTCTTGAACCCAACACGTTTGTGACAACTGAGTGCGACAACTGAGTGCAAGAGAAGCTGTTTTTGTGACTGACTGTGTGGTTTTCTCTGCAGTTATGGAGGGGTGAGGTTGAGCTGACAGATGAACATTGATCAAATGATAGTGAGTACAGAGTTGTACGGAGTTGCGTTTGTGATTGTAGCTGCTATAAAACAAAATAGGTTGTATTAACTAAAATGTAGTACTGTGCTGTTGCAAGACCATTATCTGAGTTCCTGTGACATGGTTAAAATAGAGACAATAAAACCTTTTCTGAATGTTAATGAGTTTACAACATGGTCAAGGCAATAAATCCCCAGTACTATGATCAGCTGCTCAGAGGTCGTAGCCTTGCTGAGCCATAGGGTCATAGGGCAGGAGCCTATCCCCTGTTTCTGTAGCGTGAGGCAGCTTGATGTACAAGTACACCCTCTGGACATGACGCTAGTATGTCGTAGGTGCTTGCCCAAATTCAACCCTTGATGCTGAGTGTCAAGTGGGGAGGCATTGGGTCCCATTTTTACAGTCTTTGGTATGACCCGGCCGGGGATTGAACCCCAGCCTCACAGTCTCAGGGTGGACACTAACCACAAGGGAAGAATTACGTGGTCAGAGTTTAGATACTAAAATACTAATATAAATTAGTGGAGTTCAATAGTACAGTACTAAATAAGTAATAAGTAGATGGACAGTTGGTTCTACTAGTACTAAATAAGTAATAAGTAGATGGACAGTTGGTTCTACTGCAGTCATATAGGTCATGTTGAGTTAAAATCTGTAGAAATGTAGGCAGTGTACCATTAGTCAAATCTCTACATTGTATCGTATCGGTTAGATAATTAATTAGGATGCAAGTACAGTAAGGATACATGACGGTTTTGATCGAAGCTATATTGTGCTGCACTAGGACTGGTGAATTTGAATTAGTAAATGGAATGGGAGAAGCGGAAAGTGTTTTCGCATATCAGATAGTGGTGATATTAGTAAGGAGGATACGGTCTCTGAACAAACAGAGGCACCACTAAATTCTAGCCCAACCATTCAATACAGTAGTAAGAGCAATTATAAGCTGTGCAATCGTCATCTAAATAAATAAATAAGTATATGAGCAGGAAGAGAAAAAAGACACTGACGTCAGGACAAGAAGTAATAGTGATTAAATTATTTCTATTGATGTATTGGCTGTATGAGTTGAATTTAAGACATACTGTACTGGGATAACCTGTTTACATGATCAGATTGTGATCAAGGCTGGGCTTAAAAATGATAAGGATCATATTGATGAGTTACACATTGTTCGATTAGCTGTAGGGTCCAGTAGGAGGCTGTATACCACGGATTGGATGGAACCTATAAAAACATTACATGTACCTCTGCTGGTCTGTGAGCTGGTGAGTTTTGTAATACTTAATGTAACTGGATATAGATTAATCCGTTCTATATGAAGTGTCATAATCCTCTAGATGAGGAATGGAGAAAGTATAGGAAGATAGTCATCATAGTCTCAGGAAGACAGGGAATAATAGTGAACCACAAAAGATGTGCTCTTCTTGCCAGGTGACTAATGAATTGTACATTGGTTAAACGTTGTTTAATGTGCTCCTAAAATTGAGCTCTAGAGATGCACGTGCAAAACGCATGGTAGTTTAAAAGTTAAAAGTTCCTGTGTAGTTTTGATTACACTATTGATTTGAGTGTCATTTGTGAACTTTAATACTAGAATAGAGTGCTATAATGGTGCATTCACAATAGGATGAAGTCTGTGGTGCTTTTCGCTGTATTCTCGGAAGGCAGTAAAATGAGTCCGCGGTGAGGCCTGTGAGTAAGATTCTAGATGCCTGACTAGTCTTGTTTCGGGGGACGCCCCGGAAATAGACAAAGTACGGAAATACAATGTGTTTCCTGTATAAATGTTATGTTCTGATCCAGTTTTCTGATTAGGTCCAAGGAGGAGGAGGCGGTTCAAGATGCATGTTGTATCATAAGATTGATTACTCACATGGTTGTGGTATGAAGTACTAACGGAAATTACTAATCTCTGATGGGAATTAAAGTTGTGCATGTGCGCCGGAAATGGTTATATTGCTGTGTTTACAGGAGGAACGTATCATTGGATTTTGGGAATCAAATCTGTGAGTATTACATGGATAAAATATGCATCATCTATCATCTTGATGTTCTGAAGATATTTTCTATGTGCATAGAAATTTTACCTGCTGTATGTTGTATAGTAGAGACATAAGGATGTATTCAGAGATAGGGCTGAGTGATAGTTAGTGTAAGCAACGTGGGTATAGAATGAGCTCAGTTCCATATGGGTTCTCCATCCGAGGCGATACTTGTATGGGCACATATGCTTACTGGGTTAGGGGTCAGCTGGTAGCCAGCTGTAGACATTGGAAAGGTAGTGGACTAGCCATAAATGAGATCCAGCTAAGATAAGAAGTTCATGCAGACCCCTAGGCTTTAATTGCACCCCCAGTAAAAGGCTCTGTTCTCACAGGCTGAGAGTAAAGACTCTGAGAGAGAGCTTTAAATTAAATGCCACTTACTGTACACCTTCTGTGAGTAAGGAACCAACCGTCTATAAAGTACAACTGACTGGTATATACGTGTCCATGTTAATATGATTTATCATATTCCCGTCATATTACAAAGTGTTGAGTCCACCATCAACAGTAATAGGTAGAGTAGGGTGTTTTTACAAATTGGTTTGTAGTGTGTTCCTTTCAGCTCCATGATGATGAGAAGAGTCTGTTTGGAAAAACATGACAGCATGGCTTAGGAGATGATGATGATGTGACTAGTCTGCTACTATGACGTCTCCACACTGATGTTCCTGAATGAGGAGTTATGTGCTGTTAGCACTCTGGACTCTGGATTGTGCGATCATGTGCTCTGGATTCTGTGATCATGCTTCGGAAGCTGCGTCACCTGTGTGGTGACATTGTCTGGTCTTTCGGAAAGCTGCAACGTGTGCGGCTGTTCTGTCAAAATGGCCAATCTGCAAGCTCGCAACATGTCTGGGCCCTGAGGATGTGATGAACATTGGTGCTCTGTGCTTATGTTCCGTGAAGGAGCGAAAGAGACTTTCGGTTTTGTTTGCTCTGTGTGGTTTTAACTACATGGGACCTGCAGTGCGCTGTCTGTGAAGTGTGCAAGTGGACAGTTCTGAATGGACACTCTCTGGTGCTGAGATGTTTTCTTGAGTCCGATGTCTGCAACGGTTGTTGTATGTTTAATTTGGCGTTGCCTTATTTGTTTATTGTTGTAAAACCATTGTGTCACTGTATATCGTAGGCTGTAAGCGGTCGTTCTATGACGAAGAGGGCCATGTAGGAATTTCTCCTGTGTATCTAACATTTTGTGTTCCAGGTTTTTGCCTGCATCTGCGATGTACTGATAAATGGTGTTTATGAGTTTTTAAATGTTTAAAAGTGGGGTAATGTCGTGGAAATTTAGGGATAAACATTGTAATAATACTCCAAGTTACAAGCTGTTTTCTGTCCGGCTGTTTGTTTATGATGCCACTGCCCCATTTGGTGAATGCCTTGAGGCTATCTATATGTTGGGGGTTGTCTGTGTGGGAGCAAGCTATATAGGCTGTTGTTTCTTGTCATTCTGGGAACCAGACTGGGGTTTCCATGCATGAACACGTCATGTAAGTCTTGTCTCCTTACTCGAGTAAAATCCTTATACTATATAACTCTGACATTTTGTGCTGCCTCATTATTCATTGTTTATGAATTGTCTTCTGAGTATGTGTCCCACAGATTGCCTTGACAGACGGGAGCGCCAATTCTTTATATAGCCTAATCCCATAAACATAGATGATCCAATCATTATACAAATGTATTATTAATATGCCATGTTTGCTACAGTTTATAGATCATAGATAATGCTGAGCTATGTGTTGAAGTTTGAAGTAGGCCTATAGGTTTTTTGAAGAAAGTCCCCACTCGGATCCCCACACACAGTGACAGCGCTCCATACAACTGGGTTTTCCACACAACAACTGCATGTTGATTAAGAGCTTCCTGTCTGGTCGCATGTCAGAGGGTGAGAGTGGGACAATATATATCTACGTCCCTCAGCCTCAGTACCGGCTCCCCACAGGGCTGTGTGCTGAGCCCGCTGCTCTACACCCTCTACACACGCCAAAGTACCCCCGCCCACCGCAGCAACACCTTGGTGAAGTTTGCGGATGACACCACAGTAGTAGGGCTCATCTCCAAGGGAGATGAGTCTGCCTACAGGGATGAGGTGGTGCAACTGACGGACTGGTGCAGAGAGAACAACCTGCTCTTGAACACATCCAAGACCCAGGAGCTGGTCATAGACTACAGGAGGAAGAAAACAGTCATTCCACCCCCTGTTCATAAATGGGGACTGTGTGGAGAGGGTGTCCTCTTGCCGTTTTCTGGGAGTCCACATGGAGGAGGGCTTGACCTGGAGCACGAACACCTCTGAGCTGCTGAAGAAGGCCCAGCAGAGACTCTACTTCCTGAGGGTGCTCAGGGAGCAACAACATCACACAGAGACTGCTGGTGTCCTTTTATCGGTGCTCCATAGAGAGCATATTGACATACTGTATATGTATGTGTACCAGCTGTACAGTGGCGCAGAGGAAAAAGCTCCAGGGGGTCATAAGTACAGCACAGAAGATCGTTGGCTGCCCTCTCCCCACACTGGAAGAACTACACAGAGACCGCTGTCATAAAAAAACTCTGAACATTATGAAAGACACTTCCCACCCCGGTCACTCACTGTTTGAACTGTTGCCATCAGGCAGACGGTACAGAGTGATCAGATTCAGTAACAGCTTCTATCCCACAGCCTATACTCAATGCTGCTAAAAAATGATCTGTTGCTGCGACACATTTTAGCTTTCTCTGCTATCTTAAGGGTTTGTTGTGCGATAACAGCTAAAATTACATGTTTGTGCATTAGTGCTGCAGGGGTTGTGCAATAACAAGAAGTCATGTGTGTTTTGTTTCAGCTTGTTGTTTTGTGATATGATGCACTGATTGGTTGGCACTTTTAATTTCGTTGTACACGTTGCAATGACAAATAAAGATCTATCTATACGCACAGACGACACAGACCAAATATACTGTACACTGCAGTGTTTTTTGTTTCCTTAATGGATAATTGCCAGTGCTATAGTGGCCGCTAGCGCGCCAGTGCCAGACGGTTTTGAAAAATAACCAAAAATGGCCTACAGGATTCATTTTAAGTTGCAGTATAACATCCTGGTGTGAAGGTGACCTAATACACTCACGCACCCACGCACACTTACACTACAGGAGCCAACTTTTCCCAACTTGTCTTCTGCACAGATCATGGTGTTGTCCAGGTTGCTATGGAACTCCTGACAACGCTCGTCAGACATCACAGAAAGCTGGCCATGTGACATGTTGTGTGGGTTGTCAGCTGAGGAACAAGAACACACAGACAGCTCAGTTAAATTTGTCATTTTCCTATGTACTTGCATACAAAAGAACATGAAATATCGTTTCCCCTCAGTTATTGGCAGTGCAACATAAAACATAGAGCCTATTTAAAAACACAAGCTAAAAACTAAAACCAAACATGGACAAACATTTAAAAAGAGCCCCAGTATGTATATGACGTGCAATTCATATGGAAAAGTTAAGAGTTACCAACACCACGCACAACCTATAAATAAATAAAGTGGCATGGTGCTATCCTTAAGAACAAAACGTTACCAGCACTGTTTTTTTAAAAGTGCTGTTGTGCATCCAAAAGTGCATTTCTTTGTCCAGTTCAATCCAACGCTTCATTCAGTTTTGCCGGGGGAGGGGGCGCAGCTCGTTTCCGAGCCAGGGGAGGGAGCGTAGGGGGCGCAGTTTGTTTATGAGCCTCACTGCACTTGGGAAAAAACTGTTGTCCTAGTTGTCCTTGCCCCAATACTCCTGTACCTTTTCCCTGAGGGTAGGAGCATAAACAGGCCGTAGGAGGGATGATGGGGGTCCCCAATGATGCTGGTGGCTCTTCTGGCACAGCGCTCTTTATAGAGCACTAACAAGGGGGGAACAGAGGCACCAATGATCCTTCCAGCTGTCTTCACCACCCGATGTATTGTTATATATTAAAGCATATAGGGCCAGGGCATAGCAGTGGCGGCAATTTTATGGTGCCACTCACAAATAGGCCATTCATGTATCTATTATAACATTTGTAAAGTTGTCACGTGGCGAAAAAGATGTGGCCACTAGCCAATGAAAAGATGTGGCCAGTAGCCAATGAAAAGATGCCAATGAAAAGATGTGGCCACTAGCCAATGAAAAGATGTGGCCACTAGCCAATCAGAGCCAACATGTGCATGCTTACCCGTCACTAGCTCTCAGCCCCTCCCCTTTGCCTACTGCGAGCCTGCAATTTGATCCCCCTCTCTCCGAGTCCGCAAAGAAACATCTTCACGCAACGAGGAATAGTCGGCTCACCATTTCGCTTATTCCTTCTAAATCTCTGTATATAAACTATATCTCTCTCAGCGAATGTCTTAGTTACATCAACATTGTTGTTTGACAATAGTTCTTTTTTGCCTAAGTAAAACGATTAGACTGTTCACAACTTCGCATTGGCTTTTGATTGCATGCACACACACACGCACGCCTGTTAGCCACCCCCCCCCCCCCCCCCCCCACACACACACACACACACGCACACAACACTACCCCGTCCCCGTGCAGTGGCTACATCTCTCTCTCTCTCTCTCTCTCTCTCTCTCTTTCTCTCGGCACGCAACACACACAGGAATTGGGCTAATATAGGCTGAGAGCCTCTGGGTCTGCAGCGGCCAGGATGCGGTGTGTGTGTGTGTGTGTGTGTGTGTGTGTGTGTGTGTGTGTGTGTGCGTGCGCGTGTGTGTGTGTGAGAGGGACGGTAAACAGTCAGCAACACGTTAAATTTCTACTTCTACTAAAGAAAGAGGCAGCGATGGAGCCATAAGTCCATATCCATAAATTTGACGGCAGCAGCCTGCTGCATCCTCCTAGACGTTGTGTGCTAAGCTAAATTATCATACGGAACCACAACAGACAGTCAACATGGCTTTGACCAGGGTTGCCACATTGACTGAGAGGGAAACAAGCAACCAGGTCTATGAAAATGTTAAGTCAGAAAATAAATCTAGAATAAGCAACAATATTGCTGACTGTCAAACATCATTGTCCAATGTTGTTTTAGAGCAGTGGTTCTCAAACATTTTCATGTCATGGACCACATGGAATGGGAAATAGAGGGGGGGAAATGGAAATGGTAGGGTTTTATTTTTGTTGGTATTTGACTTTGCTACTGATGCTTGTAAGCAACAACAAGTATTGTGTGTTTGAGCTGACAGGCCCTTTTTGATGTCAATCAATCAAGTAATCTCAGGTCATCTAAAGTGGCAGATGCAAAAATCGTTTTTTATATTAAAATTATATATTTTTTTTAGGGGCATGTGGTCTACCTGCAAAGCCTTTGTAGATCGTGATCTACCATTTGGGCACCGCTTAACGTCAGATCAGGGGTTTTGTCGGCGAGCGCCAAAAATGCACCCGACAGCATAATCGGAGCAAATACCGGGCAGTGTGTACGAGCCATAACGTGTTGACTACACTACACTACACTAATAAGGACACATAATAATAACTAATAACCCATCCGTTACTACATGTGGAGTCAACTCCCGCAATTACCTTCTTCCCATAGTGCTCTGCAACGTAACTAGGATGAAATTCTATTATATATATATATATATATATATATATATATACTGTATATATAAAACCGTGGGAGGTGCAAGTCTAGTTAGCAGGCATAGACATCAAAAAAGAACTGCACACTCCAGGGAACAGAGACGGACAACTTACTGCATTAACTTATTTATTAGCACGACGCGTTTTGCCGTGAGCTTCGTCAGGCAAGCAGCTATAAACTACACAGGTTCATCCCGATGTTCTGGGCATCTTTGTAAAGTTAGTGTTAGTAAAAAGCAGGTAAAAGAGTACAGGAAATACGTTCGCTGCGACCAGGGGACCCGTTTCTGAATCGGTCTATAGGCTAAATGTCCTTTTGTTCATACTGCGGAACAGAGTTACCTGCAGTCTTTTCTCTAACGCCACCATTAGGCCAAACCCTCCAGTTGTACAAAGGTAACTCAAAATGCATGATACTGGACACTTCATCATGACCTTTCCTTGGTAATGTTTAACACTGCTAGAAGCCATTTGAACATTGAAGGATAAAGTTTAACACTGCTGGAAGCCATTTGAACATTGAAGGATAATGTTTAACACTGCTGGAAGCCATTTGAACATTGAAGGATAATGTTTAACGCTGCTGGAAGCCATTTGAACATTGAAGGATAATGTTTAACACTACTGGAAGCCATTTGAACATTGAAAGATAATGTTTAACACTGCTGGAAGCCATTTGAACATTGAAAGATAATGTTTAACACTGCTGGAAGCCATTTGAACATTGAAAGATAATGATTAAAACTTGTGGAAGCCATTTGAACATTGAAAGATAATGTTTAACACTGCTGGAAGCCATTTGAACATTGAAGGATAATGTTTAACACTTCTGGAAGCCATTTGAACATTGAAAGATAATGTTTAACACTGCTGGAAGCCATTTGAACATTGAAACATAATGTTTAACACTGCTGGAAGCCATTTGAACATTGAAGGATAATGTTTAACACTTCTGGAAGCCATTTGAACATTGAAAGATAATGATTAAAACTTGTGGAAGCCATTTGAACATTGAAAGATAATGTTTAACACTGCTGGAAGCCATTTGAACATTGAAGGATAATGTTTAACACTTCTGGAAGCCATTTGAACATTGAAAGATAATGTTTAACACTGCTGGAAGCCATTTGAACATTGAAACATAATGTTTAACACTGCTGGAAGCCATTTGAACATTGAAGGATAATGTTTAACACTTCTGGAAGCCATTTGAACATTGAAAGATAATGTTTAACACTGCTGGAAACCATTTGAACATTGAAACATAATGTTTAACACTGCTGGAAGCCTTTTGAACATTGAAAGATAATGTTTAACACTGCTGGAAGCCATTTGAACATTGAAACATAATGTTTAACACTGCTGGAAGCCATTTGAACATTGAAGGATAATGTTTAACACTGCTGGAAGCCATTTGAACAAAAACTTGTGGAAGCCATTTGAACATTGAAGGATAATGTTTAACACTGCTGGAAGCCATTTGAACAAAAACTTGTGGAAGCCATTTGAACATTGAAGGATACAGTGGAATAATAGAATAAAGAACTCCAGAGACAAACGGCATCATATACCTGCTACATTATTACGATACATGTAACATGGGCAATTATACTTATATAGACTAGTGCAGCTTTTATTTAAGGTGTGATTAGTGGTTGGATACGTACCATCTTTAGATTCGCCCCATCCAGCGACCACACACTCCTTTCCATCGGGGAAGAGCTTGTTTGGCAGACAGGCATATTTAACATAGCTGGTTTCCGTGGCACAGAATGGGTCATCGATGACTTTCAGCTGGAGTAATGCTGAGACACAGTAAACAGAATAGAACAGTAAATAACAATACGGCGGTGGCTCAGGGGTAGAGTGACTGGATCGTAAACGCAAGTATTCCAGTTCGAACCCGGGGGTCAGGGGATCTTAGTATAATCTGATCGACAGAAGGAATTGACTTTAAAGTAAACAGAATAGTAACATAATACTATAAAAGTCTTGTTTATTTATGTTGTTGGTGTCTTATGATCCCGTAAGGGATGGGTCTTAACGACAAGACACGGAAATAAAGATGAATTCATTTGAATATTTATTTAACGCTTGAATTTCTTTCTTTATAAACAATGTAAAACACAGATTGGTTACGTAACCAACCACAGCCAATTCGCTACTACAAACGTTATGCAAAGCTCGGCCAATCACAGCGGAAGTTAGGTAGGTTACTCCAGAAAAAGAAAAAAAAGTGTGACAATAACTATAACTTATTACTAGCATACTCTGACTGTACATCCATGTACACATGTCCAAATTATCACATTATGTCAAACAGTTTAACTTTTATTTTGTCCAGGCAGGAATGGTTTCACTGGCTTATTAAAGTGCAATATGAAAAGAGAAGGGAACCCGCACACTCATATGCTCCAAAATATAAATGTATTGACGACGTTTCGAGCCAAGGCTCTTCATCTGGTCAAAACCGAGTGCAATGACAATACATAGATGTCTGTATGTTTTACGACATGTTTCACCTCTAGCACTCGTTATCTATATCAACCCATGGGTCGCGACCCCTTGGGGGGGGGGGGTCCGTTTGTATCGGGGGTGGGGAGGGGGGTCGTGAGCCATGGCCAAAGCATTTCCGGGGGTCCCCAGCCAAATAGGTTGAGAACCCCTGATCTAGATAACATCACCTGTACCACTTGTTCTAGACACCAGTGTAAAAGAAGACAGTAAATGAATGGCATTAGTAGCAACGCCAATGTTGCCTATTATCCTGTAACCACTAGTCCCTTCCTAACATTTTAGTCTAGTTTTTATTTGTTGACACAAATTTTATTCGTACACACAGACAGACAGACATACAGACAGACGTACAGACAGACAGACGTACAGAGACTTACAGACAGACAGACAGACAGACGTACAGCCAGGCAGACGTACAGACAGACAGACGTACAGATGTACAGACAGAGAGACGTACAGAGACGTACAGACAGACGTACAGAGACGTACAGACAGACGTACAGACAGACGTACAGAGACGTACAGACAGACAGACGTACAGACAGACATACGTACAGACAGACAGACGTACAGACAGACAGAAGTACAGAGATAACACCAGATTAAGGTAAGAAATCAGCTAGTCTGGAAAAGAAGACATACAGTAAATGAATGGCCTCACCAATGTCATTAGTAGCAACGCCAAGGTTGCCTATTATTCTGTAACCCCGAAAAACAAAGTCTCTCTCCACGGAGATGACCTGGTCCGACTCTTCTTTGCTCCCGATGTCCACTCCCCCCACGACCACCTGCATGTCCATGGCGTTGTTACTGGAGAAACAAGCAAGTCAGTAATTAAGACCACCTGTGCATGTTAGCATTTAGAGCAGCTCATGTTAGCACATGTTAGCATTTAGAGCAGCTCATGTTACAACATGTTAGCATTTAGAGCACCTCATGTTAGCACATGTTAGCATTTAGAGCAGCTCATGTTAGCGCATGTTAGCATTTAGAGCAGCATTACCACATGTTAGCATTTAGAGCAGCTCATGTTACCACATGTTAGCAGAGCAGCTCATGTTACCACATGTTAGCATTTAGAGCAGCTCATGTTAGCACATGATATGATATGATATGATATAGTACTTTATTGTCAGTTCACACTGAAATTTGTCTTGCGACACAAGCAGCCAGGTATGCAGAACATATTGTAGCGGCCAGCTATGGCTGCAGCCAATAGGACTGTCTTGGGGGTGGGACTTCTAGAGTGAGTGACGGGGGTCCTAGGTAGAGGCTCTCTGTGCCGGGTAGTTAGGTTGTGAGTGCACGTTTACCTAAGAGGAATATCAATGCTGTTGTTGTTACATGAGTGTGCTAAAAGGAATAAAGAGGGATCTTTATCGTTGGTAACTACGTCTCTGCCTCCTGTTCCTGGGATCGTTACAATATACAAAACACAGAGAACAAGACAATTTACATACATAAAGACATGAGCAATATCCACCGCTTAGATTATCCTGTGGCTACTACATCTCCTGATTGAGCCTCAAGGTCGACTGGTAGACAAAGGACCTCTTTAGTCTGACCTTGTTGTATGCTGGTACACCATATCTCCTTCCTGAAGGTAGCAACCTATATTCTCTATACAACACATGCTTAGTATTAGAGGTGATATTCCTTGCTAACCTTAGGATGCTGTTATCATATGTGGATGTATACAGTTTCTGAAGTTGTTGTCCAACAATCTTTGAACAAATGTTCAGTTGTTGCAGCAGTTGTGACTTTAGGGCTGCAGACAAACATCCATACCAGGTGGTACTACAGTACTGAAGAACACTCATAATAACAGAAGTGAAAAACAAAAGAAGAATCCGTCTACTAGTACCGAAGGATCTTAGACGGCGAAGGAAGTAGATTATTTGCTTTGTTTTCTTACACACTGAATCAATCTGATCTTTCCATGACAAAAGATGGTCTATTACTACTCCTAGGTATTTGTACGAATATACCTGGTTGATCGGTTCCCCATGAATAGTAGTGGGGGATCTGTGTATCTCTGGTGGTGTACCAAAAACAATCTCTTCTGTCTTTTTTGTGTTAATGATGAGAGCGTTGTTATCACTCCATTCAACCACCTTATTTACTCTGTGTTGGTGCAGTCCAGGATCACTGGAACTATCTAGGAGAGAGATCAAAACTGTATCATCTGAGTATTTTAGAATGTATTGGTCTGGTGTGTCAGTGCGACATTCAGACAGGCATTCCTCAATACGACAGCTGTCAGTATAGAGGGTGAAAAGTACAGCTGAGCTCACACAACCCTGGGGAGCACCAACATTAGTAGTTAATGCTGATGAGAGGGTTGTGTTCACTTTCACCCTCTGTACTCTGTTAGTAAGAAAAGAAGCATACCAGTGAATTAAGTATGGATTCAGTTCCAACTGTACCATTTTTGACACTAGTATATCAGACTGTATTGTGTTGAAAGCTGAAGAAAAGTCTAAGAATAGCACTCTCGCATGATTCTTATTTGACTTATCTAGGTGTTTTGTAATTAAGTGGACCAGTGTGACAACCGCATCCTCTGTACCGCAACCCTTTTTGTAGGCAAACTGACTGGGGTCGAATTTGTCTTTGGTTATACTGACAAGATGTTGTAACAGTATTCTTTCAAGTGATTTCATAATCACTGAAGTGAGAGCTATGGGTCTATAATCCTTATGTTCTTTTGGACATTGGATTTTGGGTAGTGGTTTAATGCGTGAGGTTTTCCAAGACAGGGGAATTGTGTGTGTGTCTACAGAGGTTTGGAATATTGGTTGCCACACTGGAGCCAGCTCAGATGCAAAGTGTTTGAGGAGAAAAGCACTGCATTTATCTGGCCCATTAGCTTTCCTTGTGTTAGTACACTGAAACACTTTCCTCACATCCTCTTCAGTGATGGTAATTCTGTCAGAGGGGGCAGGTGTTACAGCCTTCAGTATTTCAGTACACTTTGCGGAATTGTCCAATGATTCAAATCTGGCGAAAAAGGTGTTTAGGTCATTGGAAAAGACAAGTTCATTTTCGGTCACAATAGGTTTTGTTGGGGTTGACATTCCTGTCATAGATTTCATTGTATCCCATGCCTTTTTGTGATCGTTGGCATTAAACGCGTCCTCCAGACGCTGTCTATGTGCCAATTTTGCCTGCCTCATTTTCGTTTTTAACTTTTTATCTGCCAATTTAAGTGCACCAAAATCTTTGTTTATGAAAGCTGTTTTCCTTTCATTTATTACACTTTTTATATATTTTGTCACATATGATTTGTTGTTTGGATAGATTTTTATCTCCTTTGTAGGAACAACCAGCTGTACACAAAAATGTATATAATCATTTGTGACTGTGGTCATTTCATCTAATGAACCCTCTCTGAACGTGTCCAAATCAGTCCAGTCCAGGCATGCTGCAAGTTGTTCCTTGTTGTCATCTGTCCATGTCCTAACTACCTTCTTCTCTGGCTTCCCTCTTTTTAATTTGGATTTATAGACTGGGGTCATGCACACAACATTGTGGTCAGAGGTCTCTATTGGTGGCCCAATCTTGGCTACATATGCATTTGGAATGTTTTCATAGCACTTGTCCAAAATGTTATTTTTCCTTGTCGCATCCTTGACATATTGTTCAAATCCCGGCAGCACAGTGTCCAGATAACACTGGTTTAGGTCTCCAAGCACGACCGCTGGTGCGTCCGGGTACTGCAGTTGGAGCTCATGCACACAGTCAGCAATGGTCTTTGCTGCTTGTGCAGCTCTTCCTGGCCCTTTTGGGGGCACATAAACAACAAACAGCAGAACGCATCCAAATCCGCGGGGTAGGTAGAAAGGTCTTACATGTTAGCATTTAGAGCAGCATTACCACATGTTAGCATTTAGAGCAGCTCATGTTAGCATTTAGAGCAGCTCATATTAGCACATGTTAGCATTTAAAGCAGCTCATGTTAGCACATGTTAGCATTTAGAGCAGCTCATGTTACCACATGTTAGCATTTAGAGCAGCTTACATGCAGTGAGCAGCAGTGAGGACCCAACAGGACGCGATGAGGACACCTCCACAGGCATGTCTGAACGCATTAGATGTGCCTTTGGCTCTGTGCTGCAGGGACACCTGCCATGGATGGTCTCCAGGACGGGACAGAGTGCCTCCGCTGATCCTGGGTTCATCGTCAGTCTGGTCTGTGCGCCTGCCGCACTGGCCTGGGTCAAATGGAGACAACTAGAGCATAAGAAGTGTGTGTGTGTGTGTGTGTGTGTGTGTGTGTGTGTGTGGTACATGAACATGCATTTTGTAGGCTAATGTAGAAAATTTCAAGATTTGTTTTTATCGACCATTATTTGGGAAATGACCTGGTCATGTATGATGCAGTCTGACACATCGATGTTGTCAGTTACTACTGAGTAGTCGGATGTCAAGAACATCCACAGAAAAGGTATAGATAGAATTTCAAGGGAAAGTGTAAAACATTGTGTTACCGCGGCGCAAGCTAGTGTTCAATCGCCTGGTAGAGACACTCTATAGATATGATCAATTAAACTTACCGTAATATCAATAAACAACAACAGCCATTAAGTCATCAATAATGTTTTTTGAACATAGTGGGCTGTATTTTGCGTGTCTTAAGTACCAGGTCTTATTCCCTAACTTGAGTAAACTAAAGACCTGGAGGCGTGATCAATGCCATTTGGCTATTCTGAGTGGCCAAAGAGCATTGATCACGCCTTCAGGTCTTTAGTTTACTCAAGTTAGGGAATAAGACATGGTACTTAAGACACGCAAAATACTGCCCAGTGACTTCTAAGTAATTGTAACTTGGCAGGGATTAATCGTTTGGCAAAGTGCCGTTCACTATTTAATATGCATGATTTACACACTGCTTTAGCTCATATTTATTGCCATGTTTTAAAGTTTTAAACTGTATTTTCTGTACGTTTGAAACAGCTATGGTTCGTGTTGTGTGTATAAACACTGCATAATAATACCCCACTTACAAACAAATGGTGTCGGTAGCCTACTTGGGATTTGTGTGCTATGAACATCGTTTATCAATTATTGGCTTTTTAAATATATATTATGATAAATCAAGCGTAATCGATAGTTCATTGAGGCGTGGAAGGCAGAAGGTTATTATATGTGTGTATGTGTATATATATATCACCCATTCTTGAGATAAGGGACAAAACCTTTTTCAAATCAGATTTTTTTTTTTTTTAAGATACATTCAAATCAAATGGATGTATTTGTAGACACAGGTCTCAACTACCAATCTTGAGAAGGAACAGGTTTTTCGCATAACATTTCTTTCTAAAATGGGACATTTATGCACTTCATAACTGATTCATGTCAACTCCGTCGGACACACTAAAATCCCTTTTATTTTAATTTGATAATTTCAACAATAATATAAAGTCCTCAGTTATCTTATAATGGCTTTCAGTAATCAAGTTAAGTAATACAATTATTTTAATATTGTTATGTTATAACAACAGCCTGTTGATGATGAATGATACTATGAAACTTAACAATTAATTTACTAGTACTCACCTAATGACGCCGCCACGGAGGATATACCATGTTTAACGTAATTCCAAAGTGTTTAGCCTACATTGTTTAAGTCATAGACGCATGCGGTTTTTATGAACTTTGGCTAAAAGCATGTTGTTTTTATTATTCCACCACCCGGCACCACTGTCATGGTAGCTGGCTACAACCGAAACTTCCTCTTCCTCTTCAAAATAAAAGCTACTTGTAACAATACTTTTATTTCTTAAGTGAACTACAGGATGTAGTAGACGCAGGATGTATATTACATGGTATAGTGGGCTTGGAAGGATAAATCACACAGAAGGCAGGAGAAATAAACTCTGCAGACATTCGGGGCTTTATTATTTTTAAATCATAAAAACAGAATGAACAGGGACACATTATAGTAACGGGATTACTTCGTTGGAAATGTAACTAAGGAACTAACTACTAAATTGCAAAACTAACAAGTTACTTTATTCCGTTACCAATAAAAGTAGTCCCTTACATAACGCCGTTATTAATAGCGCCGTTACACCCAACACTGGTCACAGGACAAATCTAAATAGTACCAATGTATTCCTCATCTTTTAAAATGTATTATTAGTCGCCAGAATCAAGATCCTAGGTGGTCTAAAACTTGAGTTATTGTAAAATAACAGCAGGTGGCGGCCATTTTGAAAAACAATGGCTGCCATGGTCACAGGACAAATCTAAATAGTACTAATGTATCCCACATCCTTGAAAATGTATGATTAGTCACCAGAATCAATATCCTAGGTGGTGTAGAACTTGAGTTATTGTAAAATAACAGCAGGTGGCGGCCATTTTGAAAAATGGCTGCCATGGTCACAGGGAAAATCTAAAATTGTACCACTGTATCCCTCATCCTTGAAAATGTAGTCTTAAGGTCATTACACACTGGTGAATTAGTGATGCGATGCGAATAAGCGATCTGACAATGTGAAATATTGCATGTTGCAGTTCGCCTGCGAATCTCTGCAAAATACGACACCAGAGCGAACAAATAATGAGCGAAAACGGTCGCATTTTCGCACATTCGCCACTGATGTGGAAGCTTGCATGGACTTCAATTGGTTTTTTTTAAATGCAAATTATTCGCACGAATATATCGCGTTGCCAATTCGCCAATGTGTAATGACCTTTAGTCACCAGAATCAAGATCATAGGTGGTGTAGAACTTGAGTTATTGTAAAATAACATCAGGTGGCGGCAATTTTGGAAAATGGCTGCCATGGTCACCACGAGACAAATCTGTGATGGCCCTATAGCCAAAAATGTTCCTTAAGGCATGCTCTAACTGTGTGCCAAATTTAGAAGATGTCCCATTATTAAATTTTATTGTTTTAGGAACACTTTTGTCAACTCCGTCAGATATATGTCAACTCTGTCAGACACAAAACCTGACGGAGTTGACGTCTGACGGAGTTGACAAAATGGCATTTGTTTTCATCTTAACCCTCTGTAGTACAATGTAGCCATTTTGTTTTTTCTTCAGTTGTTAGCTAAACCTAAACCTAAACTAAAATACTAAACATTATTTTGGAATTCTTAACAAAGATCATAATAATGTCCTGACGGAGTTGACATGTAAAAGCTGTGACCACATTCAACATTGTTTGTTTAAAATATCAATCAATTGAATGCTTGTAAGGGCCTGTTTCACGAATCTTGGATTAACTAATCCGGGATATAGGCCAAAGCCAGGCTTTTTAAATCCTGATCTTTACAGCCTGGGGCCTATTTCACGAAATTTGGATTAGAGATTAAGCCGGGCTTTAACACATATCCTGGCTTAATATATCCTGGATCAGTGCTTAACCGGTTTCATGAAAGCTGGTTGATCTTGCCAGATTAACTTAACCAGTTAACCTGGATATGTTGAGGCTTGATTCGGTTTCATGAAAGTGATGCTACATTATAGTTACCAATGTGGAAACTTATGCTTTGGATTTAGCCTGCTCCGGACCAGGCTAACAGCCAGGTTTAACCTAATCCTGATGTCTTTACTGTTCATTAAGCAGTCAAACTGATCACAAACCAATGATGTTTTCCAGATTTATTCAATTATTATGGGTTAATGTTGCCTTATTTGTATCGGTCTGCATTAAAGGACTAATTTAAGCACTATATAAAATCAAATAACCAAAATATATAGGCTGCACAACATCATGACAGCTTGTGAGCTTGTAGATCAGCTGCTTTTGGTGAATGTTTCCCATGAATAGGTTTGCTGTCGTGCAAGTGCACGGTTAAGAATAATTATTATATTATATTATTATTCTTTGTAAAAGTGAAAACGACTAAATATTACCATTACTCATAGTTTTACAACATATTGTAACGTTTCACCCACTACTAGTCCTACATACTTACACCTAGAAACCCCATTCAAACCTATTTAGGTTCATCCTACGGTGGACATGTGTGCCTGAAAAGCAATCTTTGAAATGTATAGTATAGTATAGTATATAGTGCTTTCAAATTTGAGACATTTATAGGCAGATAGTGGCACTTCAAAAAAATCACTTTCACCTAGAAACTCCATTCACACTTTGTAAAATTCAGCTCACTGTGGAAACACATGCTGGAACTTTTTACTTTGAAATGTTTTGTAGTTTCTGAGTTATTTAACTTAAACGCCCAATGCATTCTCAATGGCAATAGCACAAACTTTGGCATGCTAAATGAACCCATGAACCTATGAACCTCACCAGTCTGGCCCCTGTCTGGAAAACAACCCCCTTCCCCAAAGGTAGCTCCCTCAGAGGAGGGAGTTATGGCCAAATATCACAATGCGACAATATCATTATGCTTACAATATTAAGAATTCTGTTTTAAGTTAATAGTAGTGGTAAAATGTAAACTATATTTTGGGGTAGTTAATCATTCAGTATATCCACTATTGAGAGTATGTTCTCTCTTTAATTACAGCAGCAGTATTTATTTTAGAAGCTTAAGTCCTTGTATCAGTAAGTCTTGAATAGATTAGTAAAGATAATGAGATATACAGAAGGGGGCTGTAATGTAACTATTAAGGATGCAAACTGCCTTAATACCCCAACGGAATAAACCAGGCTGTAAAGATCAGGATTTTAAAAGCCTGGCTTTGGCCTATATCCTGGATTAGTTAATCCAAGATTCGTGAAATAGGCCCCTGGTTTATTCCGTTCCACTAAAGCCAAGCGAGGCTCAGAATTGGCGGATTTGGCGAGCCGGGATCAGCAAGCCTGGCTTAATAGACAGTCTGGCTTTTTGTCTCTAGACCCATTATGAGGATCACAGATTTACTGATCCTTCTTCTTCATGGGGTATTAAGGCAGTTTGCATCCTTAATAGTTGCATTACAGCCCCCTTCTGTATATCTCATTATCTTTACTAATCTATTCAAGACTTACTGATACAAGGATTTAAGCTTCTAAAATAAATACTGCTGCTGTAATTAAAGAGAGAACATACTCTCAATAGTGGATAGACTGAATGATTAACTACCCCAAAAATATAGTTTACATTTTACCACTACTATTAACTTAAAACAGAATTCTTAATATTGTAAGCATAATGATATTGTCACATTGTGATATTTGACCATAACTCCCTCCTCTGAGGGAGCTACCTTTGGGAAAGGGGGTTGTTGTTGACAGGGGCCAGACTGGTAGGGGTCATGGGTTCATAGGGGTCATAAACAGGACTTGGAAAAGGAGTCTTCAGGCTAAATCTGTTGACAATATTTTCTGATTAATTTAAGACTTTTAAAAAACCTGACGGAGTTGACAGAGACGTGGGACACACATTTGATATGAGATATTTAATGGAAATTATAAAAGTAACTGTGTATATTGTTTGCTATGTTGTTGACCATCTACTTTCATTTAGTATGTATATTTATGTGATTGTGACAGTATTAGACACTTTTTTGCAGTTTTTGAAATTGTGACCATTTGCTGGGGACAGGCTAAATACAGGCCTTTTTGGGTACAGTGCCTGCTTTTAACTAATTGGCATATGAAAACAATTATACTGAAATGAATGACATAATAATACACAACTGTATTACATTTAACTTTGCAAGTGCTTTTATTTTTATGACTTAATTTATTTTTAACATAAATAAGGCTCTTATGTGTGGGACATGTTTTTTCCACTTTTGTCCCTCATCTCAAGAATGAGTGATATATATATATATATATATATATATATATATATATATATTATATATCTCCCCCACCTCCCCGGCCTCCTCCCTGTAGTTTTTATTTCAGGCGTTATGGGATATTATTGTATTGTTAATTGTGTTGATGTGTTATTAGTGTGGCTGCCAGACTCTTGTAATTGGAACACTTTATTATTATTATTATAATCGTGTGCGTGTACTTTGCTAAGAGAAATGTTGTATAGTTTAATTGATATGAATTTATTAGTGAATTAAATTTCCCCATTGACATGAATGGGAAAATGCAAAAAATCACATTCAAGTATTTTTTCCTCTGAGACTGTAAGCACTATAGTTACAAAACTTGGAGGATAAATTCATAATTATCACTAAAATTAATTAAAATTATAATTGTATCGGTCTGCCTCATGGTGGCGCTATAACAGCCCACTCTACCTTTTGGCTCATAACTCTTGAACCGTAAGTCGTAAAATAAAAATATTTTTTTCCCTGGATTCCTTGGGTCATGACGCATCTCGCCATATAGGCCATTGCGTCATGATAGATTTTCCGCCATTTTGAATTTTATCCAAAACACACTTTTTGCTTTTCCTCCTACAGATTTTGTCCAAATCTCAGAGAAATCGGCACACATGATCTCTGGACCCATCGGATTAAAATACTAACTTCATAATTTTGGTAGTGCGTATCGTTTGGCCGTAATCGACTTCCGAAGTTAGTAGGAGGGGCCTATATCACAAATAAATGCCATAAATCACGAACGGAATGTCCAATCCATCCCAAATTTGAATCACATGTCCGGGGTGGTTCAATCAACCAAGTTCTAAAAGCATTCATCATCATTCATCCATAGGGGGCGCCGCAAATGCGAGATATGTAACCGTTTGTCGCAAAAACATGAATTTTGGGGGTTAAATCCCCTCCCAATTACTTACACATGATCTAAGGTGTGACTTGAAATTGTAATAGGCTGGCAATATTAGTGGGAGGGGTATATGTAAGCCACTGCGGCAACCACAAATTTTTACTGTGTATTTTTGTTCATGGATTATTGTATCTTTGGCTCTGCTCTGGGGGAGTCGTTGATATCAGAGCTGTGTCTCAGTGCACAGATAATCAGATAATGTCTCGGTAAGCAGATTATCCGATATCACATGAGCAGAGCCACACCAGAGCCACACCGCCATACTAACATGCAGTAGCTGTTGTTTTTCTGTGTGGTAGCTTTAGTGCATTTGTTTTTATTTTTCTCCTGTACAGCACTTTGTAAACTCTGAGTTTCGAAACGTGCTATATAAATAAAGTGGATTGGATTGGATTGGATAAATGGTTCATGGTCATTCTGAGCTGAAGTGGGTCAATGAACTTTGATGATCATATCTATAGAAAAGTGTCTCTTACCAAGCAAATACATAAGGCCATTGTGTTGTGTTGGATCATGTCCAGCAGTCATTCCGATCGGACTCTAGGCTTGTTTAATTTTCGAAATTAGCGTTCCTTGTCGAGTGGCAACAAGGATATGTGCCTGTGATCCGGCAATCCATGACGCCTACTTTTAAATTAGTAGTATTTTAAAGCATCTGCGTTTGAAAACCCAACACCCCACTGTTTATTCCGGTTGGGAGAACTCTGAACTTTACCCCATAGCTCCACCCCCCAGCTATATTGACGCCCCTTATGACACAACGCTGTGTGTATGTATCAGCATTGGTACTGCCGACGAACGTACACTTACCTTCACATGTCAGAGTTAAAGGTGTCCATTTCCCAGCCAGACACCTCACATCGGGGCGTCCTCCGTTCATAATATATCCCACTATGCACTCGTACAGCACCGTCGCTCTGGGTGCGTACCTGCTCTTCATCCGGGTGATCATGATTCTGTTCGAACGGTAGACCTCTGGAGGTCCACAGTGCGTTGGAAGCTTCGGAGCTGTGGAGAGATGTGTATTGTGGATTTTTATTGTGTATTATGTGAACGTCTCATTACTAAATCGCCGCCACCCCGCGGTTACGCCTCTGATTACTTTTAACCCATTCTGGACGGGAACCCCTTTTTGGTGTTTTAAGCATGATAAATAGCAGATCAAGCTCATAGTAGCCGCACTATGAGCTTGTAGATCTGCTATTTTTGAAGAATCTTGAAAATGTAGTGCAAATCTTTGAATATATATTATTTCACAGTGAACGTTTTTAACTCAAATCTTTGCTTCTGGGGCGGTCCCTGGAACAACATATTTTCACATGGGGTCAGTGGCTAATTACATATATTTGTGGGGGTCCTTGACATGAAAATGTTTGAGAACGACTGACATAGAAAAATGTTTTTTTTTCCAGAAAACTGTCAGGATTTAGAAGACATTTGTAGAATCGTCCTCAGATCTAAATGGGTTAAAAAGACAGTAGCCAGTTTAGCTTTAGTCGATTTGACTTCTGGTTAATTTCGCAGTGAATTTTGGGGTCTTAAAATAAAATACAGGGTATCTATCTGGCTGCACATTTCCATGGCGGCTATTGCAGCTGTTGTTTGTTGTCTGTAAAAAAGTATAAGATGTTTTACTTTAGTTCACTTACGCCGAACATCTAGAGAGTGCGCTGATGAACTATGGGATCCATGTGTGTTTTTCACCAGACAGATGTACTGTCCAGAGTCTCCAGGAGACACATTGTTCTTCACCAGCTGAGGACCAGTGGAGATGGATCTGCGGTCTTTGTACCAGGTGTAGGTGCCTACTGGTGGGTTGGCTTCACTGCTGCAGCTCAGAGTCACTGTGCTGCCCTCAACAACGCCTCCTAGTGGACTTACTGATACTGATGGAATTTCTGGAGGGTCTGTGGAGGAATAAACATTGATGCACTCAAATAGCACTGTTATTATGATATAACACTTTAACTGTATATAAACTTATGTTCATGCATAGCCAATCCCACCCCAATACACGCACGCCCGCACACATCATCAATATAATTAGATAATTAATATAAATATATATATATAAATCAAAAACTCACAGTGCACATCAACAGTGACTGGAGGTGAATTGACTCCAGCGATGTCGTTCCATGCCTCACAGTGGTATGTTCCACTGTGACTGGGTTGGACGTTAGAGATGCTCATTGTGTTCTTCTGTGCCACTGCAGTGTTGTCTTTGAAAAGGATGTACTGGATTGATGGATGTGACCCACTGGCACTGCAGGTCAAAGTGACTGAGCTTCCTTTGACAACATCTCCTGGTGGATCTACGGCCAAAAGGACATTCTTGGGACCATCTGTTGGAGAAAGATCTGTTTTACAGTCCTCTTCATCAGTTGTTTATGTTGTTTACGTGCTTCCTTGGCCCGGACCAACCACTGAGATCTCTGAGAAACTAGAAATATAATTCACCTGCAACACTGTCTACTCACTCGGCAGTAAACAAACCGACACACAGTATAACTGTGTACAGGCTATCTGAACATTCATAAAGTGACAATGTAATGATTCTAAAGACCAAATTGTCAAACTTTACCTAAGAAAGAGGCAAACATTGTGAAAATAGGCGATCTACAAACTCACAATGCCTCACACTGCTTGCAGGTGGGGTGTTGAACTATTGTAGATTAGATTTTAACGCATCTCTAAACATCTTAAATAATGTATTATTACTCATCATCATACATCACATGAGCCAATCGAATCATCACAAATGTCATTCACTTTTCTGCCCTCACTTTTATCCTCAATATTGCTCAGCCAATCAAATCATCGCTATGGGATGATCAGTCAATCATCAACCAATGTTTGTGTTCACACAAAACTTAAACGCTGCGCATAGGAGAGGCTAGTGCCTCTCAAAAAGAAAGGCACAATGATGTATTATATACAATTTCACGTCAGGCCAACCATAAACTAGAACCTCTAATTACTTGCGCAAGCAGAGCGCGCAAGTAATAATTTCGCCCGGTCTCTTCAACGTGACAGCCGTCAACCACTTTTCTGTGTAAGCAAATCTGTGCCTGGTTTGCTGGGACCAGATTACACAGATGACCATTTCTCTTACGTCATCATTGAGAGCTAGTCATACATATACACACCATGTACTCTGGTCTCAGCTCTCAACGATGACGTAAGAAAAATGGTCATCTGTGTAATCTGGTCCCAGCAAACCAGGCACAGATTTGCATACAAAAAAAATGGTTGACGGCTGTCACTTTTTGGCACCAAGTAACCACAGTATACTGCTAATCAAATTACAACTACATACTCTATATAGTATATGTATATGTACACGTATGTATACCAGAGTACGTGGTGTGTATATGTATGACTAGCTCTCAATGATGATCTCTTACGTCATCATTGAGAGCTAGTCATACATATACACACCATGTACTCTGGTCCCAGCTCTCAACGATGACGTAAGAAAAATGGTCATCTGTGTAATCTGGTCCCAGCAAACCAGGCACAGATTTGCATACACAAAAAAATGGTTGACGGCTGTCACTTTTTGGCACCAAGTAACCACAGTATACTGCTAATCAAATTAAAACTACATACTCTATATAGTATATAGTATGCTTAGTTACACCTAATGATTATACATTTCAAACGTTCCTTCACAGAGATACTGAGATGTGACAGTTTACAGCGGTCGAAAGTTCTTTGCGCGCTCTGCTTGCGCACTAGTTGGCCATTTATGGCCTACTAGTGTGCAACAAGCAAGTATGCACTCGGCAGAGTGCAGTTCTAGTTAACTATACAGAGACACTCACACACACAACTAAGTGGACTTCTAGACTTATCCTGAGAGAGAGAGAGAGAGAGAGAGAGAGAGAGAGAGAGAGAGAGGGGTGGGGGGGGGTTGTTCAAGATAAATTTTGTATTCATGTTTACCTTCACCACAGACGACACAAATAATGTCTCCCTCGGCTGTTGGCTTGGCAGTGGTCATGTCAGTGGTTATGTCAGTGGTCATGGCAGTGCTCATGTCAGTGGTCATGGCAGTGGTCATGGCAGTGTTCATGTCAGTGGTCATGTCAGTGGTCATGGCAGTGCTCATTTCAGTGGTCATGTCAGTGGTCATGGCAGTGTTCATGTCAGTGGTCATGTCAGTGGTCATGTCAGTGGTCATGGCAGTGTTCATGTCAGTGTTCATGTCAGTGTTCATGTCAGTGGTCATGTCAGTGGTCATGGCAGTGGTCATGTCAGTGGTCATGGCAGTGTTCATGTCAGTGTTCATGTCAGTGTTCATGTCAGTGGTCATGGCAGTGGTCATGGCGGTGGTCATGTCAGTGGCCATGGCAGTGGTCATGTCAGTGTTCATGTCAGTGTTCATGTCAGTGGTCATGTCAGTGGTCATGGCAGTGGTCATGTCAGTGGTCATGGCAGTGTTCATGTCAGTGTTCATGTCAGTGTTCATGTCAGTGGTCATGGCAGTGGTCATGGCGGTGGTCATGTCAGTGGCCATGGCGGTGGTCATGTCAGTGTTCATGTCAGTGTTCATGTCAGTGGTCATGGCGGTGGTCATGTCAGTGGTCATGTCAGTGGTCATGGCAGTGTTCATGTCAGTGGTCATGTCAGTGGTCATGGCAGTGTTCATGTCAGTGGTCATGTCAGTGGTCATGGCAGTGGTCATCCATCTTGGAAGGGATGTGGTCGGAGGTGTTGTAGATGTCATGGAGTTTACTGTAGAAAGTGGACAAACAGCATTCAGACCTTCAACAAAAACTAACTTTGTTATAATATATTATAGGATGAAAGTGAACATGGGTAATGTCTGACTGATGTCTCTGAGGCACATGTGTGACAGGGACTTAACACTGATTTGACTATGGAGCCTACACTGGACATAAACATCTAAAAAGAAAGGTTCAATGATGTATACAATTTCATGTCGGGCCACGCCAACAGGTCACAGGTTAACACTTGGTCAGGACCTCCTTTCCTCACCGGTTTATACCACTTTACCTGCACAATAGGCTAATTCACAGACGCCTGGTGGTAGAACATTGTAGACAGAGTAGTTCCTATGACAGTTCTTCACATGGATGGGAGGTGACGTAAACAGCAGGCAGCCAGCACTGAGCCTGAGCATCGCGGCGAGCGTTGCGACCGCTTCCGTCGGCAAACATAAAAATACGGTTCGGTCGGTTTAAATACATTAATCCGGTTTACTAGATGAAACCGGATGGTACCGGTTGAACCGAAAACCGTCACATCCTTAGTTCATACGCATCAAAAGTGGCGGGTTGGCTGGGACGGTGCGTAGGCGCAAAGTAACCACAGTATACCGCTAATCAACTTACAAATTACATTGTACATGTATAACTAGCTCTCAATGATGACGTAAGAAATGTGTGGATTAAAGGACCCAATGCCAGAGTGTAATTGGTTTTCGATGGTGACGTAATGACGATATGTTTTTTACACCTAATAATTAGAAATTTCAAACGTTCCTTCACAGAGATACTGAGATTTGACAGTTTATAGCGGTCGAAAGTACTTGCGCGCTCTGCTTGCGCACTAGTTGGCCATTCATGGCCTACTAGTGTGCAACAAGCAAGTATGCACTCGACAGAGTGCAGTTCTAGTTTGTATTTATTTTTATTGATATTTAATATTTCGTGGTTAGTCGAGTCGAGTCACCACCAGCTGAGCTTACGTCAACAAGGAATCTCAGGAACGCAATGTGTTGACAGCTGGGCGTGACGTATTTTAGCAGTGACCTTGCTTTCATATGTAGTTTCAAGGCTTTTGGGCCAAACTAATTCCATTTTCTCCAGAAACTGGCTCTATCAAATATTAATGGACATCATTAACGAGTCCGACGCACAGCCACCCCCCTGACAGAAAGGCCGGGATGATCGGTTTATTTTTCACACACAATTCTTATATGAAGGGGATTTCAATGCAAAAGAAAATATATACAGTATGAACCTGTGTACTGGCGCCCTCTACAGAAAGTGACGTCAGACTTCGGTGCTCTATGAATAAACATAGGCTATTAGTGCTGTAAACGATTGTGGTGTAATTTGTAAGACACAGACCAGCTAATGATGCCTGGACATCACTAAATGTCATGTGCACATGCACATGGACACCTAAGACCTGATAATAGTGAAACATGATCAGGGTTTGGCACAGAACAGAAAGCCAAGACAAAGGCCCATGGGTAATCAGTTACTGGGGTCATTGTTAGGGGTTGAGACCCAAGGCAGTGGTCAGATCGTGGACCATCCTGATAGGCCGAGAGCCATATGAACACATGAACGCACGATAGATATTGGCCCTCATTTATCAACCGTGCGTACGCCAAAATATGGGTGCACGCCGAAATTGCCGACATTTTTGACATTTACCATTTCCGCCAAAGCTTGAAATTGAACGTGACAACGTGCAAAATCCACGTTTGCTCCTCAGCTGGCGTACGCATTTTTTTCTGTCTATACACAAGCGGAGCAGCATTGTCTGAACTGCTGACACTGTCACAGGCATCTAAACATATGTTTTCACTCCTAAAATGTTAATATAAAACGGTATGTGTATGTAAAAAACAAAAGAGAGATTTCCAACTTTACAAGTAATTAAAATCGCGCAATTAAAAACAATATAACATGTTTACAATGTATTAGTTTGTGCTTAATCAAACACTTGTTATGCGAGCGCACTTTTGAGATGATTTTGGAGCGCATGCGGACGCGGTGATGCGGCATATGCGATTATGATATTATTTTTTTTTTAAAGGCATGAATGGACTGCACGCCTTTATTTCCAAGTGACAATGACAAGCATACAATACAGCTACAATACAGCTTGCCTATTTGTAGTAAGTACTAGCAGGCTATAGGCGTAAGGGGCTTAATCATTCACCATTTATAAGTGCTTAGACAGTTTTGACAGTTCAGATAAAAGCGAGATCATTTTCGGGGGTCGGGAGGACGGGACCGCGGCGTGCGTCGCCAACACATACCAGCGCAAGCGGCAAGCCTTCATCCATAATTCCATATGTTTATGATTCGTTCATCAATGATCAAATCACTACATAAACGTTGATTGTGAGCTGCCTTGACGACATGATAGCCTATCTCTCATGCAGGCATGTCACCCACAGGACTTTAATATCACAGCAGTGCGCAGTATCACGCCTTCGCCGTGCACTGCGCACGAATGGGTAAAATTAATATAGGCCAGCCTACAAACTAATTCCATTCATGGCGATGCGATGTCGATGTGTCATGTATATGCGTGCATGCGTGGACATGACAGCAAAGCAAGCGAGGTGAGAGGAAAACAGACAGGGTAGGCCTACAACTTTATTTAATTCATGCAGGTGTTCGTTCTTTATTTAACAAGACACCAGTGGGCTTGCAAGTTGCGTGTGCTTCTGCGTGTGTGTGTGTGTGTGTGTGTGTGTGTGAGAGAGGTGCGTGAGGCGGGCAAGGCACGGGAGAAACCTTTTTTCCATGGTTTCCATGGTTCCCACAGGTCGTAAACATGTGTTCAGTCGCAAAAACGAGGGCGAGGCTTGATTTCATAGGGCGTGCCAGATAGATTTCAGCCGTCACATTTATTAACGTCAGAACGAAATTAAGGAAGGATCAGCTGTTTGCGATCACTTTATAAATGCCGTGGCGACGTGGGTGTACTACGAAACCTGCACTCGAATCTGTGGCAGATTTTACACTCGATTGATAAATGAGGGCCATAATGCCAGACAAAGAAAGATCTGGGCCGGTCGTTCCCCCACTCTCTACCATGTAACTGGGCATGCTCCCCGACGGCATGAGGCCGTCGGAACTATGCTGTTTGCTGTGCTGCCAGTGCTGGGTACTCTGAAATAAACATCAAGGAACATCATCTCGTTGTCTGTCTGCCGTGCACATTTACTCTCCTGTATGGTATTTTAATATACAACACGATCTTAAGCATAATGGCCGAGTTTCCCAAAGAGAACCTTCGTAGGGTGCATACGTGCGGTCCGTACGTAACTCGCCACACACATATCGCTGCAAAGGGTCTTATGAGCACCCCAGGTCAGTCTTTCAAACTGCTGCGCAGGACAGTTGTGCGTGGGCGGGGCTAAGAAGGCTTTCGGGAAAGGATTTTGCTTCTAAATTACTTACTTACGTGCCGTTTCCCAAAGCCAGTGAACACTTACAGTGCTAGCATTTATTGAAAAATGAGGATCTAATTCACGCCCGCATTTTTCCAGTCGAGCTCTTATTTTGAAAAGCCACATTTCCAGTGAACGGAGTAGTATTAACCTAGGAAGCTGAACGGATCCTGGACAGGCCTTGTTTACAATATATGTCACAGTCTGTGACTTGTGTTATGTTATGTGTGTACCCTGTTTCATGGTTTTAGTTAGTTAGTGTTTTACCTTGTTACTGTGATGTTGTACACTGTATTTTTCCTTGTTTCTTAGTTGCTGTAACGAACCATTTAATCACTACTTTGAGCAAGAAGTATTGTTTCCCCTAAAGGCTAAAGAGATTCTCCCCCTGTCCAGACGGCGGCGCTGTTGCCCACAAAACGAGTTGAACAGGGGACTTTCAAACTTACTTCAGACTGGACTTTGGCTGCCTACTGTATGTTTATATAGTTTCTCTTTATTTGAATCATATAAACGGTTTTCATGGTTATATAGTGTATTATTATATGTCTCTACCAACTTCTTCAGTGTGTTTTGCTTGAAAGAATTGTATTTGAGTTCGTTTTATTATAGTCTGTTTTGTATAGCTTTTACTTTGAAACTGTGAGAAACAGGAAGGAAGTAGATGGGTAGAGTTCAGCGCGGTTTTTCTTTGCAACAGAGTCATGAATGAAAACAACAGCAAGGGAACACTTCAGTGTTCAGAACGAAAGGTTCATTTAGTTTAAGCACCTGGCTGAGGGCAACAAGGTACTGTTATTATTTTGTTGTTTTGTATGCAATCTCTTTTACGTTGCTTCTGTGCATTTGTGTTATGTTAATAGTAACTTTGAAGACGTGATTCTGCCACTCTATTTTGGACCGCTTGTGTGATGCCTCAGTAACGTTGATAAATAATTATATAAATACTTTCGTTTAGATAGGTAATTCATATTAACAGTTGATAGATTAAAGGGTACATTTCATGTTTGCCAAAGGAAAATGTGTTATACAAATAATATTAGCCTTGCTTGTTATTGTTATAATGATAGTACAGATACAGTAACTAACGTTCCATTATTGGTTCAAAAGGATGTAATGGTTTTGTCATTAAGATATTTCATGATCTAGTAATTCATGTTTTGCACTCAAATGGTCGTCATTTTGGTATAAAAACAGTTTAAGCTGAGCAATAGCAATTCAGAGGATCATTGTCAAATGTTATCGACGTATTTGTTACTTTATGATTTTCGTATAGTTACAGTATTCAGCTTTGCTACTATATGGTTTGTCAATTGTTTTCGTCATGTAACATTTGTGTGTTTTTCCACCTATAGTTCTTACGGTGTTTCTGGAATAAAGCATTCTAAATCATCAGTTCGAGAGCTCATCCTTTTATCAGCCGGGGTTGCTTACAGTTGCATTTTTGCTTTACACTGTGAACCGTTATTTTGTAGTCTTGTTTTGTGCCTTCCTGGCTGCCCCTGTAGTTCTGTTCCTGTCTTGTCTCACTAGTGCTGTGATTGTCAGTGTTTCCACCTGTGTTCCCCTTAGTTCCCCAGCCTATCCCAGTGTTGATTGTCAGTGGTGTTCACCTGTGTCTAGTTATCCCATGTCTATAAGTTTGCCCTTGTGTGTTCAGTTCCTTGTTCGTTCGTAAAATGTTGTCAGTGGTTTTCTGTTCCTAGTGATTTCCATGTTCCTAGTGTTTTGCCTTGCTCCTAGTTTTTCCTTGTTTTCCTCGTACTCCAGTGTATGTTTAAGCAATAAGCCACGAGAGGTCTCAGGTTACCGGGTATTTTACACTGGCTGGGGGCGTAGGCAGACCCGAGGCGCAGCCGATTTGCTTTTCTAAAACGGTTACAAACATAATAGCAATATTAACCTAATAAAACTATTGAATTCACAAAAGTAGCTACGCTTTGCGCTACCAGAGCTGTTGTGATATACAACATGATGTGTA
>NC_137880.1:787500-1090000 GCF_963924005.1 Protomyctophum bolini | reverse complement strand
AATAATGAAAAAATAGTTCTCAGCGTCGCGGATTAATATCCATAATAAAGCTAATCTGACAGAGTAATCCGACACGAGTGGAAGGTTATTACAGTCCTTATGGCGGAGCATTCCGCCAAAAGTAGGGATTGTGTTAAAGGAAGCACCATCTTTGTCTATTGCATAAGACCAGAGCTTTCCTTCTCTCATGTCACATGTGAACGTAACAGTCTCTCCAGTAAATGCTGGGTTGGGCAGAACAGCTGGAGGTCTCTCTACACAAACACATGGATCAATAATGTGTTATGAATCTACAGCAACACATTGTGGAATAGAGTGGGATGTAGTTGTGAAATAGTGTGTTTATAACTCACCAGAGACAGTGATATAAACTGAGTTGCTGATATGCGTGTAGTATGGTGGGTCTCCTCTCCCACCTCGACATCGGTATTGTCCACTCTCTGAGACACTGGAGGGCCTGAATGTGTAGGTTGATCCATGTGTCACCTTCACTAGTGTAGACTCTCTGTACCAGTGGATGGTCCATGGTGCTGTACTGTCTTCCACAGTACAGGTGAGAGTCACACTATCTGATATCAGTACACTGGATCTGTCTGATACCAGTTTAGGCCTTGGTTTATCTGTGTGGTTTATGACAGAGAAAGAAAATCACACTTGTGTGAAGTGAGGGGCGCTCTTATCATCATGCATCATCACATTCCGTGCTGCTCAGCCAATCAAATTATCACATTCCGTGGTACAAAGACACAAAGCTGTGCATAGCGCCCCTCAAAAAATATATATTATATATTATTTCACAAAGAAATGCAATCACCATGCAGACAAGTGTTTTTTTAACATGCACACACACACGCACGCACCCACACATGCGCGCACACACACACACACACACACACACACACACACACACACACACACACACACGTCAGAGAGTAATGTTAGGATACCACCCCCTCTGCCCTGAAGCACCGCTGATTATCAAGTCCCATTTCCCACATCCTTTTACAGTACAAGTATCTCTTTATGGCTACAGTAGAACCATCATATTAATGTCATGTTATTATCATGAACATAATGTCAGTGAGTAAGTGATGATATGACTTACCTGATACCGTCAAGGTGACTTTATCACTTTGTTTCACAATCAGGTCATCCTCTGTAAGACGACCGGTACACTGGTATTCACCACTGAACCTTGTGCCGTGTGGTGTTATTGTAAATGTATAAGGATTCTGACCAGAGTAGTTATTGGAAGCAGCACCATCTCTGTCTATTGTATAAGACCAGTCCTTCTCTCCTTCATTCATGTCACATGTGAACGTAACAGTCTCTCCAGTAAATGCTGGGTTGGGCAGAACGGTCACATAAGCTGGAGGTCTCTCTACACAAACACATGGATCAATAATGTGTTATGATTAAGACCATGCAGTGGAATATAGTGAAACAGAGTAGAGCAGTGGGCGTGGTTTTCTGGTTCCACTGAAAAATCTGCCTTTTTTTTTTCATATGGACATACAAACATATTTTTAAGTCTATATAATCAAGCCATAAAACCTTTGATTCTGTGGGGAGACAAAAAAATTAACCCTATGAAAACAATATTGTGTTTATAACTCACTAGAGACAGTGATAGACACTGAGCTGCTGTACTGTGTGTAGTATGGTGGGTCTCCTCTCCCTCCTCGACACCTGTAGATTAGTGTCCCTGGGTTACTGGGCCTGAATGTGTAGGTTGATCCATGTGTCACCTTCACTAGTGTAGACTCTCTGACCCAGTAGATGGTCCAGGGAGCTGTACTGTCTTCCACAGTACAGGTGAGAGTCACACTGTCAGATACCAGTACACTGGTTCTGTCTGATACCAGTGTAGGCGTTGGTTTATCTGTGTGGTTTATGACAGAGAAATAAAATCACACTTGTGTGAAGTGAGGGGCGCTCTTATCATCATGCATCATCAGATTCCGTGCTGCTCAGCCAATCAAATAATCACATTCCACGGTACAAAGACACAAAGCTGTGCATAGCGCCCCTCAAAAGAAAAAAAAAATATATATTATTTCACAAATAAATGCAATCACCATGCACACACACACACACACACACACACACACACACACACACACACGTCAGGCAGAGAGTAATGTTAGGATACCACCCCTTCTGCCCTGAAGCACCGCTGATTATCAAGTCCCATTTCCCACATCCTTTTACAGTACAAGTATCTCTTTATGGCTACAGTAGAACCATAGTTAAACCATCATATTAATGTCATGTTATTATCATGAACATGTCAGTGAGTAAGTGATGATATGACTTACCTGATACCGTCCAGGTGACTTTATCACTTTGTTTCACAATAATCAGGTCATCCTCTGTAAGACGACCGGTACACTGGTATTCACCACTGAACCTTGTGCCGTGTGGTGTTATTGTAAATGTATAAGGATTCTGACCAGAGTAGTTATTGGAAGCAGCACCATCTCTGTCTATTGTATAAGACCAGTCCTTCTCTCCTTCATTCATGTCACATGTGAACGTAACAGTCTCTCCAGTAAATGCTGGGTTGGGCAGAACGGTCAGAACAGCTGGAGGTCTCTCTACACAAACACATGGATCAATAATGTGTTATGATTAAGACCATGCAGTGGAATATAGTGGAACAGAGTAGAGCAGTGGGCGTGGTTTTCTGGTTCCACTGAAAAATCTGCCTTTTCTTTTTTTCATATGGACATACAAACATATTTTTAAGTCTATAGAATCAAGCCATCCAGCAAAGGATAAAACCTTTGATTCTGTGGGGAGACAAAAACATTAACCCTATGAAAACAATATTGTGTTTATAACTCACTAGAGACAGTGATAGACACTGAGCTGCTGTACTGTGTGTAGTATGGTGGGTCTCCTCTCCCTCCTCGACACCTGTAGATTAGTGTCCCTGGGTCACGGGGCCTGAATGTGTAGGTTGATCCATGTGTCACCTTCACTAGTGTAGACTCTCTGACCCAGTAGATGGTCCAGGGAGCTGTACTGTCTTCCACAGTACAGGTGAGAGTCACACTGTCAGATACCAGTACACTGGTTCTGTCTGATACCAGTGTAGGTGTTAGTTTATCTGTGTGGTTTATGACAGAGAAAGAAAATCACACTTGTGTGAAGTGAGGGGCGCTCTTATCATCATGCATCATCAGATTCCGTGCTGCTCAGCCAATCAAATAATCACATTCCGCGGTACAAAGACACAAAGCTGTGCATAGCGCCCCTCAAAAAAAAAAATATATATATATAGATATCACTCATTCTTGAGATGAGGGACAAAAGTGGAAAAAACATGTCCCACACATAAGAGCCTTATTTTATGTAAAAAATAAATTAATTCATAAAAATAAAAGCACTTGCAAAGTTAAGTGTAATACAGTTGTGTATTATTATGCCCTTAATTTCATTATAATTGTTTTCATATTCCATCTGAATTAGTTAAAAGCAGGCCCTGTACCCAAAAAGGCCTGTATTTAGCCTGTCCCCAGCAAGTGGCCACAATTTCAAACTGCCAAAAAAGTGTCTAATACTGTCACAATCACATAAATATACATACTAAATTAAAGTAGATTGTCAACAACATAAAAAATAATATACACAGTTAATTTTAATTTATATTTTCTATTAAATATCTCATATCAAATGTTCGTCCCACGTCTCCGTCAACTCCGTCAGGTTTTTTTAAAAGTCTTAAATTAATCAGAAAATATTGTCGACAGATTTAGCCTGAAGACTCCTTTTCCAAGTCCCATTTATATTTGTTGCAACAGTGGAGTACCTGGTCTGACAAGCATTCAATTGTTTTAAACAAACAATGTTGATAACAATGTGGTCACAGCTTTTACATGTCAACTCCGTCTGCACATTTTTATGATCTTTGTTAAGAATTCCAAAATAATGTTTATTATTTTAGTTTAGGGGTTAGGTTTAGCTAACAAAATTAAGCAAAAACAAAATGGCTACATTGTACTAAAGAGGGTTAAGATGAAAATAAATGCCATTTTGTCAACTCCGTCAGACGTCAACTCCGTCAGATTTTGTGTCTGACGGAGTTGACGTGTATCTGACGGAGTTGACAAAAGTGTTCCTAAAACAATAAAATTATTGTTTTTGAATAATGGGCAGTATTCTAATTTGGCACACAGTTAGAGCATGCCTTAAGGAACATTTTTGGCTATGGGGCCATCACAGATTTGTCTCGTGGTGACCATGGCAGCCATATTACAAAAGAGCCGCCACCTGATGTTATTTTACAATAACTCAAGTTCTACACCACCTAGGATCTTGATTCTGGTGACTAAGACCTCATTTTCAAGGATGAGGGATACAGTGGTACAATTTAGACTTTCCCTGTGACCATGGCAGCCATTTTTCAAAATGGCCGCCACCTGCTGTTATTTTACAATAACTCAAGTTCTACACCACCTAGGATCTTGATTCTGGTGACTAATCATACATTTTCAAGGATGTGGGGTACATTGGTAATATTTAGATTTGTCCTGTGACCATAGCAGCATTTTTTTTTTCAAAATGGCCGCCACCTGCTGTTATTTTACAATAACTCAAGTTTTAGACCACCTAGGATCTTGATTTTGGCGACTAATCATACATTTTAAAAGATGAGAAATACAGTGGTACTATTTAGATTTGTCCTGTGACCATGGCAGCCATTGTTTTTCAAAATGACCACCAACCTGCTGTTATTTTACCAATAACTCAAGTTTTAGACCACCAAGGATCTTGATTCTGGCGACTAATCATTACATTTTCAAGGATGAACTTTCTCTGGGAGAGGTAAGGGCTTATTTCAGGTGCAGGTTGAGTTTCTACTGACAGGACATTAAAAGGAGGTGGGCTTTCTGGCCTTTGACTTGCCCCTTTCAGGTACAGATGCACAGTTTGACTTCACTGGCCACTGCAGGGAACTGTGGGGGAGAAACTTTGGTCTCTTGACACCCCGATTAGGTTCAGGGTTTTTTTTGGTGGAGACTTGCCTTTCATGACATCTTTGCTGCAGCAGTTGATCTCCTTACTGCCAGTGGTGGCACACTCTGGGTCTCTGGGGCATTGTATCTTGGTGGCCTCCTGCCAGTGTTTCTCCATCCTTCTCCTGAGCTCTGTGTTCTGGGGCTCTGTTATAGTCAACTTACATTGTCTTGGCTGGAGATTGCTTTCCTGCAGGGTCCAGCCCAGTCTTGTGCAGATGGCTGCTGGCCCACCTGGAGGCCCCAACCTCACTTGTTCGGTTGGTGTGATTAGGTGGGGTGGTCTTCCCCAATCAGGATGAGGGGTTTGACCCTTTCAAACGGCAGTCTGGCCAAGTGTCTGTATTTAGTTGTGAGTTTAGATACAGGATACGATTGCTCACCCAGCCCCAGGTGACATGAGGTGAAGACTCCTTTGATTTGGTAACATTGCTTTGGTTGACATGCTGGGGACACAGAGAAAGACACTGATGCCTTCAGTGTCTGCACATCCTGCCTGATGGTCCTGAAGCCAAATCTTCTGTCTTCAGTCTTTCGCTCACTGTTCACTGCTCACTGTTCACCTCACCGAATTTAGCCCAAGGAGTTTGACCCCTAGTTTGGCCATAGACCCCCTAGTTTGGCCATAGCCACTTGCCCAAATGTGCCGACATGTGCTGACCTCATCACATCTGTGATGATGGCTATGGCCGTTTTTAGCCAACGTAGTGTTTTTTGTGCAAAACTAATGCTTGGAATGGATCAAGAATCATGAAAAGCCCCTAGTTTGACATGCCACATGCTACTTAAAGCATAATGAAATGTAGAACATTTAGCCTTATATTGGTTGTTGATGGTACCCAACTTTCAGCAGCTGTCAAACATGCCCCTAGGGTGGTCAAATAGAAACCAATGTGGGATATGTTAGTAGACACCTTTACAAACATTGGTGAAGAAAATTATTGGTAAGAAATGTATTCACAGATTTTATATTATTCTGATAATATTCCCTGAGTAAATTGGTAAAATAATAGCAGGTCCACCATTTTTGAAAATGTCTACCATCCATGGTCACAGGATAAATCTAAATAGTACAACTGTATTCCTCACCCTTGAAAATGTATGATTAGTCACCAGAATCAAGATCCTAGGTGGTGTAGAACTTGAGTTATTGGGAAATAACAGAAAGTTGGCGGCCATTTTGAAAAATGTCTACCATGGTCACAGGACAAATCTAAATAGTACCAATGTATCCCACATCCTTGAAAATGTATGATTAGTCACCAGAATCAAGATCCTAGGTGGTGTAGAACTTGAGTTATTGGGAAATAACAGAAAGTTGGCGGCCATTTTGAAAAATGGCTGCCATGTTCACAGGGCAAATCTAAATAGTACCACTGTATTCCTCATCCTTGAAAATGTGGGATTAGTCATCAGAATCAAGATCCTAGGTGGTCTAGAACCTAAATCAGTTAAACTTGTCAACTCCGTCAGATGTTCGTCAACTCCGTCAGACGTTCGTCCCGTGATGTTTTTGTTAATTTCCAAAGAAATAGAAAATTTGCTGTCAAATCTTTTGTGCTTATGTATTGAAACACCAACTGAAATGATACGTAATGATGATTTACATGGTTTTCATGTTATAATATTGAAAATAAAGGTTGAAATGACGGTTTTGAGAAATTGGATATTTCATAATAGTGTGATATTGGAACAAAATAATATTAAAAGATTTGTATTACTTAACTTGATTACTGAAAGCCATTATAAGATAACTGAGGACTTTATATTATTGTTGAAATGATAAAATTCAATTAAAAGGGATTTTAGTGTGTCTGACGGAGTTGACATGAATCAGGTATTAAGTGCATAAATGTCCCATTTTAGAAAGAAATGTTATGCGAAAAACCTGTTCCTTCTCAAGATTGGTAGTTGAGACCTGTGTCTACAAATACATCTATTTGATTTGAATGTATCTTAAAAAAAAAAAAAATCCAGTTTGAAAAAAGTTTTGTCCCTTATCTCAAGAATGGGTGATATATATATATATATATATATATATATATATATATATATATATATATATATATATATATATATTATATATTGGAGAAGTGGTACCCAAAAGTTGAAAGAAAACCAAAGCCACGAACAGCTACGTCGCTACTGCAACGCCCACAACACCATCTTACACACTACACTCACGCACACTCACACACACTCACACGGGCAGTGACGTCACACATTTACCCTTCGCAGTGTTCGGGACCTATCTCCTACTAAGGCGTCCCTCGCCAACGCTGAACACCAGCCGCCAAACAATAGTCTTTGCATTGGCACTAATAATGCCTCCCTTCCACACTCACGCGGCCAATGCATTTGTTTAATACAAACATTATCGCCCCAATCACCCACACCCCCGAGGCTTCCCTACACGGAACACAAACCACTGCTGCCTATGCTGTTGCCCCAACAGGCCCAGAAACAAGGCCTTTAACCACGCTACTTACATACAATACAACTCGCTTACAATTCGCAAACCTGGCAACACTGCCCTGTCTTCTAATAGGCCCACCAGGCCCGCCCCCACACTAGCTTGAGAATCACATCTCGCGCAGGAGATTGAGGAGAAGACAAACAAGGAAGAGAAATTCTAGGCTCGCGATTTTGCTTATTCCTTCTAAATCTCTGTATTTAAAATATCAATGACTCAACTAATCCCTTAGTTACATCAACATTGTTCTTTGCACCAACTTGGTTCCTGCCTAAATATTCCCATTACAACGATCGCTTTGTCGCTACTGCCGAGTACTTTGGATTTCACACACGCACACGCACGTCTGTAAGCCACCCCACACACACACACACACACACACACACACACACACACACACACACACAGGAATAGCCATGCAGGCTATACAGCGGCGAGACAGCACATTATAATTTTCAGTTTCATTAAATAACTGTCTTTCTCCGCACGCGCACGTGCGCACACAACATTATTCAAGTGAAATGCGTAACGCCAATATTGGGCTAATATAGGCTACCAATACAGGACGAAATAACTGACAGGAGTGACGGTGCTGTGCTGTGAGTAAACTGACAACGCTTGGCTTTCTGACATCCCTTTCTCACAATCTACAACAATACATTTGTTACTAACATTAGGTTGTGGTGAAGTAGAAACGTGGAGAGCAGATAGTGTGTTTTGGACAAACAGGCTAGGTATTGGTGTTGATTTGGGTAAAATGGAGTCTATATGGCTAAAGATAACACATGACGTCGGTGGGAGAGGAGTTATTGTGTGTTTAGTGTGGCCGTACAGGTCATGTGCAACCTCTTCCACAGAGAGATGGAGACACTAAATCTCAGCTGGAGAAACATGTTTGCATGCATGCATCGCTGCCTTGCATGCTGTGTGCTACTGTTGAGTCTGTCACTTACTTTGACTGATTTATGGCATTGTCTTTCTGTTAAAATCCAACTATGTTAATTAAAGAACTCTGGACATATAGGTCATTGTTCATTAACTGTGCACACGTGTAGCCTATTGTATGTCAGACTGTATGTCTGTCCCACAGTCACAATCCTTTAGTAATTAGGCTGTGGAATTATTCAGTTTGGATTTGCAGGCCCGGCGCCACGGGGGGCAAAGGGGGTATATGGTTACAGACAAAACAATGGTACATTTCCAGGCATTCAATTAAATGCCATTGCTTGAAAGGAAGGAAGTAAGGATGCATCTTAATGATCTCCAATCTAGAACTGGAAAAACAACATTCCTCACCTATAGGCCATCCTTGGGGTGGGGAGGGGTGCTAATGTCATTGTTGCAGTGGTCAGGGTGCTTAAGTGAGCAGCTACTGTAACTAGCCAGGGGTGCTATTGTCATTGTGCTGTGTGTGGTCAGGGTGCTTAAGTGGTCAGCAACTGTAACTAGCCAGGGGTGCTAATGTCATTGTGCTATAATAATAACTAATAACCCATCCGTTACTACATGTGGAGTCAACTCCCGCAATTTCTTTCTTCCCATAGTGCGTGGCGAAGTAACTCTGGGATGAGTGGCCGCCAAGCCGGCGAAAAATTCTATATATATATTATTTCACAAATAAATCCAATCACCATGCAGACAAGTGGTTTTTTAACATGCACACACGCACGCACCCACACACGCACCCACGCACGCACACACACACACACACACACACACACACACACACACACACACACACACACACACGTCAGACAGAGAGTAATGTTAGGATACCACCCCCTCTGCCCTGAAGCACCGCTGATTATCAAGTCCCATTTCCCACATCCTTTTACAGTACAAGTATCTCTTTATGGCTACAGTACTACAGAACCATAGTTAAACCATCATATTAATGTCATGTTATTATCATGAACATAATGTCAGTGAGTAAGTGATGATTTGACTTACCTGATACCGTCCAGGTGATTTTATCACTTTGTTTCACAATCAGGTCATCCTCTGTAAGACGACCGGTACACTGGTATTCACCACTGAACCTTGTGCCGTGTGGTGTTATTGTAAATGTATAAGGATTCTGACCAGAGTAGTTATTGGAAGCAGCACCATCTCTGTCTATTGTATAAGACCAGTCCTTCTCTCCTTCATTCATGTCACATGTGAACGTAACAGTCTCTCCAGTAAATGCTGGGTTGGGCAGAACGGTCAGAACAACTGGAGGTCTCTCTACACAAACACATGGATCAATAATGTGTTATATGATTAAGACCATGCATGCAGTGGAATATAGTGGAACAGAGTAGAGCAGTGGGCGTGGTTTTCTGGTTCCACTGAAAAATCTGCCTTTTCTTTTTCATATGGACATACAAACATATTTTTAAGTCTATAGAATCAAGCCATCCAGCAAAGGATAAAACCTTTGATTCTGTGGGGAGACAAAAACATTAACCCTATGAAAACAATATTGTGTTTATAACTCACTAGAGACAGTGATAGACACTGAGCTGCTGTACTGTGTGTAGTATGGTGGGTCTCCTCTCCCTCCTCGACACCTGTAGATTAGTGTCCCTGGGTCACGGGGCCTGAATGTGTAGGTTGATCCATGTGTCACCTTCACTAGTGTAGACTCTCTGACCCAGTAGATGGTCCAGGGAGCTGTACTGTCTTCCACAGTACAGGTGAGAGTCACACTGTCAGATACCAGTACACTGGTTCTGTCTGATACCAGTGTAGGCGTTGGTTTATCTGTGTGGTTTATGACAGAGAAAGAAATCACACTCGTGTGAAGTGAGGGGCGCTCTTACCATCATACATTACATCATCATGCATCAACACATTCCGTGCTCAGCCAATCAAGTCATCACATTCCTTGGTACAAAGACACAAAGCTGTGAAAAAATGAATAAGTATTATTTCACAAATAAATAAAGACGTGTTTTTTAAAACGCATGCACGCACGCGCACGCACGCGCACACACACACACACACACACACACACACACACACACACACACACAGAGTTAAACCATCATATTAATGTCATGTTATTATCATGAACATAATGTCAGTGATGAGTAAATTATATGATTTACCTGATACCATCAAGGTGATTTTATCACTTTTCACAACCAGGTTATTCTCTGTAAGACGACCGGTACACTGGTATTCACCACTGTTCCTTGAGCTGGGTGGCGTTGCTTGAAATACATAAGGATTCTGACCAGAGTATCTGTTAATGTTAGAACCATCTTTGTGTATTGTATAAGACCAGAGCTTTCCTTCTCTCATGTCACATGTGAACGTAACAGTCTCTCCAGTAAATGCTGGGTTGGGCAGAACGGTCAGAACAGCTGGAGGTCTCTCTACACAAACACATGGATCAATAATGTGTTATGAATCTACAGCAACACATTGTGGAATAAAGTGGGATGTAGTTGTGAAATAGTGTTTATAACTCACCAGAGACAGTGATAGAAACTGAGTTGCTGTAATGTGTGTAGTATGGTGGGTCTCCTCTCCCACCTCGACATCGGTATCGTCCACTCTCTGAGACACTGGAGGGACTGAATGTGTAGGTTGATCCACCTGTCTTCACTGGGCTAGTAGAGTCTCTGTACCAGGAGATGTTCCATGAAGCTGTACTGTCTTCCACAGTACAGGTGAGAGTCACACTGTCAGATACCAGTACACTGGTTCTGTCTGATACCAGTGTAGGCGTTGGTGTATCTGTGTGGTTTATGACAGAGAAAAGGATCACATAGTGTGAAGTGAGGGGCACTCTTATCATCATACATCATCATGCATCATCACATTCCGTGCTCGGCCAATCAAATCATCATATTATGTGGTACAAAGATACAAAGCTGTGCATCGGAGGGGCTAGCGCCCCTCAAATAATTATAGTCTATTTCACAAATAAATTACTTAGGACAAGTGGGTTTTTTAAACACACGCACACAATACCACCCTCTCTGCCCTGAAGCACTGCTGATGATCAAGTCCCATTTCCCACATCCTTACATCCAGTACATTCATCTCTTTATGGCTACAGTACTACACAACCACAGTTAAACCATCATATTAATGTCATGTTATTATCATGAACATAATGTCAGTGATGAGTAAATTATATGACTTACCTGATACCATCAAGGTGATTTTATCACTTTGTTTCACAAACAGGTTATTCTCTGTAAGACGACCGGTACACTGGTATTCACCACTGTCCCTTGAGCTGGGTGGCGTTGTTTGAAATACATAAGGATTCTGACCAGAGTATCTGTTAATGTTAGCACCATCTTTGTCTATTGCATAAGACCAGAGCTTTCCTTCTCTCATGTCACATGTGAACATAACAGTCTCTCCACTGCAGCATCACTCCCAATCTTCCGCCGTAGTCTGAAAACCCACCTTTTCAGACTCCATCATGGCCCATAGCACTTACCCTACCCCTTAGATAGCATTTCTGTAGACTTACATAGTATTTGATACAGACTTATAGCATGTTATGTAGACAGCACTATAATTACATTGTAGTCATAGCACGCCATAGTACTTAATGTATAGCATAGTTGTATATATGTATAGTTCATATGTATAGTTTAATTATATAGATATTCCACTGTTACTTTCTTAGCTTACGCATGTTTCATGATAAATGCTTTTATGTGATGTATTCCCATGCTTTTGTTCTTGCTTAATGTAAGTCGCTCTGGATTAAGAGCGTCTGCTAAATGCCTAAATTGTAAATTGTAAATTGTCCAGTAAATGACAGGTTGGGCAGAACGGTCAGAACAGCTGGAGGTCTCTCTACACAAACACATGGATCAATAATGTGTTATGAATCTACAGCAACACATTGTGGAATAAAGTGGGATGTAGTTGTGAAATAGTGTTTATAACTCACCAGAGACAGTGATATAAACTGAGTTGCTGTAATGTGTGTAGTATGGTGGGTTTCCTCTCCCTCCTATACATCGGTATCGTCCACTCTCTGAGACACTGGAGGGACTGAATGTGTAGGTTGATCCATCTGTCTTCACTGGTCTTGCATTATAGTACTCTCTGACCAAGTAGATCCTCCATGGTGCTGTACTGTCTTCCACAGTACAGGTGAGAGTCACACTGTCAGATACCAGTACACTGGTTCTGTCTGATACCAGTTTAGGCCTTGGTTTAGCTGCGTGGTTTATGACAGAGAAAGAAATCACACTCGTGTGAAGTGAGGGGCGCTCTTACCATCATACATTACATCATCATGCATCAACACATTCCGTGCTCAGCCAATCAAGTCATCACATTCCGTGGTACAAAGACACAAAGCTGTGAAAAAATGAATAAGTATTATTTCACAAATAAATAAAGATGTGTTTTTTAAAACGCACACACGCATGCATGCACGCACGCACGCACACACACACATGCACACACATACACACACACACGCACGCACGCACGCACGCACGCACGCACGCACACACACACACACACACACACACACACACACACACACACACAATAATGCCCACCTCAGCCCTGAAGCACTGCTGATTATCAAGTCCCATTTCCCACATCCTTACAGTACATGTATCTCTTTATGGCTACAGTACTACAGAACCATAGTTAAACCATCATATTAATGTCATGTTATTATCATGAACATAATGTCAGTGATGAGTAAATTATTGCGAATGCAGTGAGCACTTACTATGAGACCTAGCAGATCATGTCTGTCTGTGTGTCTGTGTGTCACGCTTTTGTGCCCATATATGGAGCTGCTTTGGGGACTCCTTATATGGTTATGGCTGAGTCATGGTGACATGAGTGTGATGGCGTGGTCCAACTTGTGCCCATATATGGAGCTGCTTTGGGGACTCCTTATATGGTTATGGCTGAGTTAAAAACTTAATTTAAAAATAACTTAACTTAAATATGTACGAGCTGCGTTCGCTTCCCGCGTTTGCGCGTCTTACTGGTATGACTTACCTGATACCATCAAGGTGATTTTATCACTTTTCACAACCAGGTTATTCTCTGTAAGACGACCGGTACACAGGTATTCACCACTGTCCCTTGAGCTGGGTGGCGTTGTTTGAAATACATAAGGATTCTGACCAGAGTATCTGTTAATGTTAGAACCATCTTTGTCTATTGCATAAGACCAGAGCTTTCCTCCTCTCATGTCACATGTGAACGTAACAGTCTCTCCAGTGAATGACGGGTTGGGCAGAACGGTCAGAACAGCTGGAGGTCTCTCTACACAAACACATTGATCAATAATGTGTTATGAATCTACAGCAACACATTGTGGAATAAAGTGGGATATAGTTGTGAAATAGTGTTTATAACTCACCAGAGACAGTGATATAAACTGAGTTGCTGATATGTGTGTAGTATGGTGGGTCTCCTCTCCCTCCTCGACATTGGTATGGTCCACTCTCTGAGACACTGGAGGGACTGAATGTGTAGGTTGATCCACCTGTCTTCACTAATCTAGTAGAGTCTCTGTACCAGTAGATGGTCCATGAAGCTGTACTGTCTTCCACAGTACAGGTGAGAGTCACACTGTCTGATATCAGTACACTGGTTCTGTCTGATACCAGTGTAGACGTTGGTTTAGCTGTGTGGTTTATGACAGAGAAAAGGATCACAATAGTGTGAAGTGAGGGGCACTCTTATCATCATACATCATCATGCATCATCACATTCCGTGCTCAGCCAATCAAGTCATCACATTCCGTGGTACAAAGACACAAAGCTGTGAAAAAATGTATAATATATAAATATATAAAATTCACAAATAAATAAAGACGTGTTTTTTAAAACGCACGCACATGCATGCACACACACACACACACACACACACACACACACACACACACACACACACACACACACACACAAACACACTAATGCCCACCTCTGCCCTGAAGCACTGCTGATTATCAAGTCCCATTTCCCACATCCTTACAGTACATTCATCTCTTTATGGCTACAGTACTACAGAACCATAGTTAAACCATCATATTAATGTCATGTTATTATCATGAACATAATGTCAGTGATGAGTAAATTATATGACTTACCTGATACCATCAAGGTGATTTTATCACTTTGTTTCACAACCAGGTTATTCCATGTAAGACGACCGGTACACTGGTATTCACCACTGTCCCTTGAGCTGGGTGGCGTTGCTTGAAATACATAAGGATTCTGACCAGAGTATCTGTTAATGTTAGAACCATCTTTGTGTATTGTATAAGACCAGAGCTTTCCTTCTCTCATGTCACATGTGAACGTAACAGTCTCTCCAGTGAATGACGGGTTGGGCAGAACGGTCAGAACAGCTGGAGGTCTCTCTACACAAACACATGGATCAATGTGTTATGAATCTACAGCAACACATTGTGGAATAAAGTGGGATGTAGTTGTGAAATAGTGTGTTTATAACTCACCAGAGACAGTGATATAAACTGAGTTGCTGTAACGTGTATAGTATGGTGGGTCTCCTCTCCCTCCTTGACATCGGTATCGTCCACTCTCTGAGACTCTGGAGGGACTGAATGTGTAGGTTGATCCACCTGTTTTCACTGGTTTAAACCACGTGTACCAGTAGATGGTCCAGGGAGCTGTACTGTCTTCCACAGTACAGGTGAGAGTCACACTGTCTGATATCAGTACACTGGTTCTGTCTGATACCAGTGTAGACGTTGGTTTAGCTGTGTGGTTTATGACAGAGAAAAGGATCACACTAGTGTGAAGTGAGGGGCGCTCTTATCATCATGCATCATCACATTCCGTGCTCGGCCAATCAAATCATCATATTATGTGGTACAAAGACACAAAGCTGTGCATCGGAGGCCCTCAAAGAATTATAGTCTATTTCACAAATAAATAACTTAGGACAAGTGGGTTTTTTAAACACACGCACACAATACCACCCTCTCTGCCCTGAAGCACTGCTGATTATCAAGTCCCATTTCCCACATCCTTACAGTACATTCATCTCTTTATGGCTACAGTACTACAGAACCATAGTTAAACCATCATAATTATTAATATGTCAGTGATGAGTAAATCATATGAGTTACCTGATACCATCAAGGTGACTTTATCACTTTGTTTCACAATAAGGACATCCTCTGTAAGACGACCGGTACACTGGTATTCACCACTGAACCTTGTGCTGTGTGGCGTTATCGTAAATTTATAAGGATTCTGACCAGAGTAGTTATTGGAAGCAGCACCATCTCTGTCTATTGTATAAGACCAGTCCTTCTCTCCTTCATTCATGTCACATGTGAACGTAACAGTCTCTCCAGTAAATGCTGGGTTGGGCAGAACGGTCACAACAGCTGGAGGTCTCTCTACACAAACACATGGATCAATAATGTGTTATGATTAAGACCATGCATGCAGTGGAATATAGTGGAACAGAGTAGAGCAGTGGGCGTGGTTTTCTGGTTCCACTGAAAAATCTGCCTTTTCTTTTTTTCATATGGACATACAAACATATTTTTAAGTCTATAGAATCAAGCCATCCAGCAAAGGATAAAACCTTTGATTCTGTGGGGAGACAAAAACATTAACCCTATGAAAACAATATTGTGTTTATAACTCACTAGAGACAGTGATAGACACTGAGCTGCTGTACTGTGTGTAGTATGGTGGGTCTCCTCTCCCTCCTCGACACCTGTAGATTAGTGTCCCTGGGTTACTGGGCCTGAATGTGTAGGTTGATCCATGTGTCACCTTCACTAGATTAGACTCTCTGACCCAGTAGATGTTCCATGGAGCTGTACTGTCTTCCACAGTACAGGTGAGAGTCACACTGTCAGATACCAGTACACTGGATCTGTCTGATACCAGTGTAGGCGTTGGTTTATCTGTGTGGTTTATGACAGAGAAAGAAAATCACACTTGTGTGAAGTGAGGGGCGCTCTTATCATCATGCATCATCACATTCCGTGCTGCTCAGCCAATCAAATAATCACATTCCGTGGTACAAAGACACAAAGCTGTGCATAGCGCCCCTCAAAAAAATTAATATATATATATATATATATATTATTTCACAAATAAATGCAATCACCATGCAGACAAGTGTTTTTTTAACATGCACACACGCACGCACCAAACACACGCACGCACGCACGCACGCACGCACGCACGCACGCACACACACACACACACACACACACACACACACACACGTCAGACAGAGAGTAATGTTAGGATACCACCCCCTCTGCCCTGAAGCACCGCTGATTATCAAGTCCCATTTCCCACATCCTTACAGTACATTCATCTCTTTATGGCTACAGTACTACAGAACCATAGTTAAACCATCATATTAATGTCATGTTATTATCATGAACATAATGTCAGTGAGTAAGTGATGATTTGACTTACCTGATACCGTCCAGGTGACTTTAACACTTTGTTTCACAATAATCAGGTCATCCTCTGTAAGACGACCGGTACACTGGTATTCACCACTGAACCTTGTGCCGTGTGGTGTTATTGTAAATGCATAAGGATTCTGACCAGAGTAGTTATTGGAAGCAGCACCATCTCTGTCTATTGTATAAGACCAGTCCTTCTCTCCTTCATTCATGTCACATGTGAACGTAACAGTCTCTCCAGTAAATGCTGGGTTGGGCAGAACGGTCAGAACAGCTGGAGGTCTCTCTACACAAACACATGGATCAATAATGTGTTATGATTAAGACCATGCATGCAGTGGAATATAGTGGAACAGAGTAGAGCAGTGGGCGTGGTTTTCTGGTTCCACTGAAAAGTCTGCCTTTTCTTTTTTTCATATGGACATACAAACATATTTTTAAGTCTATAGAATCAAGCCATCCAGCAAAGGATAAAACCTTTGATTCTGTGGGGAGACAAAAACATTAACCCTATGAAAACAATATTGTGTTTATAACTCACTAGAGACAGTGATAGACACTGAGCTGCTGTACTGTGTGTAGTATGGTGGGTCTCCTCTCCCTCCTCGACACCTGTAGATTAGTGTCCCTGGGTCACGGGGCCTGAATGTGTAGGTTGATCCATGTGTCACCTTCACTAGATTAGACTCTCTGACCCAGTAGATGTTCCATGGAGCTGTACCGTCTTCCACAGTACAGGTGAGAGTCACACTGTCAGATACCAGTACACTGGATCTGTCTGATACCAGTGTAGGCGTTGGTTTAGCTGTGTGGTTTATGACAGAGAAAAAAATGAAATTATTAGGATTATATGTAATCTTTATGGATACAGAACCACAGTGAATAAACATGTGTTGTAAATGATCAACACACTGGGATTGTCTGCTCAGCTGTCAGTGTGGCTTTAGCTTGATCTGTTGTTCACATTAGGACATAATGGAGCATTTGATTGGAAAGTACATTTACAACATACATACACCGTAGAAATGTGGCTGCACTTTTCATATGAAGAGCATAGCAACAACATTTCTTATTTAGATTGACTCAATATTTTTGGAACAAAATCTTATACAATGAAATGCTTGTTTAAACACATATTTGAATAGTGAGACACATGAAAAATATCTGATAATCTAGAATACTAGTATCCCAAATTACCTTTAGAGGACACTGTGTTGGTTTCGCTGCGTTTGGAATATTGTTGGTCATCTTTGCGTTGACCTTCACACTGGTATTCACCACTGGGGTTTCCAGAAGGACCTAAAATGTATTCAGTTTCACTGGAAGACACAGGTATATTATCCTTCCACCACCTGTATGTCCAGTCAGAAGACCTTCCTGGTAGCGTACACTTCAGAATAAGAGTCTCTCCAATGAAAGTCTCAGGCCAGTCAGGGTGTCTGCTGAGAACAGGAACAGGTGCCTCTGTAGAAGTATAACACACACACACACACGCACGCACACACGCACGGACCCACGCACGCACGCACACACGCCCGCCCGCCCGCCCGCCCGCACACACACACACACACACACACACACACACACACACACACACACGGTTTTATAGACTAACAGCAACATTGGGCTAATATAGCGAACCATGTATGACACAGGAGTCAGGACAGGGATTTACCCAAGGAATAAAGATTAGATATTATCTGATCTATCCAATCAGAACTCCCACCACGGGACTCAACCAATCAGAACTCCCACCACGGGACTCAACCCATCAGAACTCCCACCACGGGACTCAACCAATCAGAACTCCCACCACGGGACTCAACCCATCAGAACTCCCACCACGGGACTCAACCAATCAGAACTCCCACCACGGGACTCAACCAATCAATGAATACCTTTACAACTACTAGATTAATGACAAGTGGTCTATTAATCTAGTCCACACACTCTTTTGAAAAAAGACGATCTACAAAGCTCAAAAGGCCTCATATTGTGAAACACTGTGAGCTTGTAGATCTGCTATTTTCAAATAGGCCTACCCTTAACGTAAATGTACTAACGTCAGTTACTCTACACCAGTGATACTCAACGTCCGGCCCGCGGGCCACATCAGGCCCGCGGGACCATTATGACTGGCCCACCAATGGAAAATTAAATAAAAATAAATAAATCTGAATGAAGTTATCTTTAATTTAGGCCTGTCAAAGTTAACGCGTTATTAACTAGTTAATTTACAATCCTCTTAAGTCGTAACGGCACTATTTTCTTTTGACGCGCGATTAACGCACTGTGAAGTTTGACAGAATGGTTGAGAATGTGAATGCAGGCAGTCAGTGAGCCCCGCCTCTCTCCCCCCCTCTCTCTCTCTCTCTCTCTGTCTCTCTCTCTCTCTCTCTCCCGTCAGCCTGTGCGCACTGGGGGACCAGGGGGAGTTGAGATGTGAGCAGTGCACTCGTCAGTCGTCAGCTAGGCTGAATGCCTCCTTTGGACTCGTTATTAATTAATTTGCTCCACAATGTGTTAGATCAGAATTGGGCAAAAGCAAAACTCTGGCCGTTTTGGTTGATAAATATAGCAGTCAGTTGTAAAAGCCTGATGCTACACAGACCATGCTAATGCTTAACAAGCTAATGTTGACTGTCAACATTAGCTTTAGCATTAGCATGGTCTGTGTGGCAAACTGACATAGCATGACTGCGTGCGTGCTTGCAGGAGAGAGAGAGAGGCAGGGAAGGGGGCCACTCGTCTGGAAGTGTGTGTGTGTGTGTGTGTGTGTGTGTGTGTGTGTGTGTGTGTGTGTGTGTGTGTGAGAGAGAGACTGTGTGTGTGTGTTGAGTTGAGTTTATGATTTCGTTTCTCTCTTCCATGGCATTTGCAATAAAGCAAGCATTCTCCCATATTGATAAGAGTATTTGAAAACTTGAAAAGCAGTGGTGCGGGGACCACCAGTGGGCCCTGAGGGGGTTCCAGGTGGCCCCCAGCTAAATGATGAGAGTTGGTAACCAAATGAACCCTTGTAAATCTTTAACTCTTGAGAGTGTAAAATGAAGAGACAGGCAGTGCCTGTCTATGAGTAGCTGTCTGCCTGCCTGCCTGTCCAATTCTCCATGAGTAGCTGTCTGTCTGCCTGGCAGACAGTAAGACAGCTACTCATAGACAGGCACTGCCTGTCTATGAGTAGCTGTCTGCCTGCCTGCCTGTCCAATTCTCCATGAGTAGCTGTCTGTCTGCCTGGCAGACAGTAAGACAGCTACTCATTGACAGACAGACAAATAACTACTCATGGACAGACAGACAGACAGGCAGGCAGGCAGGCAGGCAAAGAGCTACTCATGTTATGTTATTATGTTATCACAGCTACTCATGTTATGTGCAATAATTTGTGCAGTTATGGAAACAGCTCTTTGTGTTTATGCAAGAAAATGTAACACATTTATTTATTTACATATTGTGTGCATGCACACAATATGTGTGCACGCGTGTGCACGCGAAAATAAAGCAATTGAAAGAGAGAAGTTATCAAGTATCATTAATGTCGTAATTTTATCTACTGGCCCCTGGCCCCTTGCCATTTTTGTAATGCGGCCCACCGGTAAATCTACTTGAGTATCCCTGCTCTACACCACTGTTAATAAAATGGCATGACATCATCATACTATAATTCTAACAATGTCTGTCTGTCTGTCTGAATGTCACTGACATCTCATCATTGACTGCACCAATCACTCCCAGTTTTCACACAGGCATTGACCATATGAATATGGAGGTCTTAACGGAGCCCTTTTTTCGATTTGACACATTAATGATTAATAATGAATTTATTAGTGAATAAAAACAGCCGTTTACAGCCGTTTACAGCAGTTTATCCGTGGTCTATCTCCGACCGAGCCACACTATTAGCACACATCTCTCCATGCCAAAAAAAACCATGAATGTCATGAAACATGTGAGTGGTTCTTTCCTTACCTTCAGCCTTCAGTGAGTTCAGAGAGAGCAGCCATGATGTGAAGAGAAGAGCCAACGCTGTTAACACACGCATCTCTGCACAGCCTGTCCGCACGTCAACCTGGGAGAGCAGAGAGAGAGAGACTGACTGCATTAGGAGTCCAGTCTAGTCTGACCCTCTCCAGCACAAGGACGGTCAAAGGTGCAGGTGACACCACACACACTTTGGCCCAATCCCAATTGCCTCCCTCAAGCCCTGAGCCCTGGCCTGGACCCTCATTGACTTTAATGACGTCAGCTGTAAGTGCTTGAGGGTGAGAGGCTGCAAGGGCTCCAAATTGTTGTGAAAGAAATGGGACAGCACTTTGAAGATGAGTCCGCCATTCATGAGTCCATGACACTAAAAACTGTCCATATTCACAGCCAGTGCCTACCTACATGCTTGGCCTATTTATACATGTCTATCATGTCTATAGTATTTAAGCTGATCGTTATATTATTAGTTTCATAAATACACTTTCCTGTGTGATATGGGTTGTAATATTCATATATAATAATATTCATTATACATTTAATTTCCATATTCTTTTACTTTTCTCATTTCTCATGTTTCCCTTATTATTATTGTTATTAAATATATAGCCTATATCCTTCCATTCCGTCTCCTTTTGAGAACAGTGAGAAAGCACTATTGTGTTTGTTGACATTCTAATCGCGAACTAATTTGCATATTTAAATGATTGACGTTCGGAGGATCCCCCTCATTCCCCTGGTAACGCTATGAACTGTGGGTAATTTCTTTGCTAAAGTCAGCCCAAAGTCAGCATCGACGCTGACTTTGGCAAAGGGTACATAAAGGGGCGGGGCTGAGCCCTGCACTGACTTACCGATTTCAAGCGGGACATCCCTCAAGCCCTCGCAGACTTCACATGAACGCGCAGCTAAGTCAGTGAGGGCTCATTGAGTCAGCAAGGGAGTGGATTGGGATTGGGCCACTGTCTCATGACCTATACTGTGTGAGCCGTGATGAAATCAGCACTCTAGATTAGACTCATTGATTGATTGATTGATTTACATATTTTATAGTCTAGATAAGTGTTTTTTTTTTCATATCGAGGCCCATTTGAGCCACGGACCACCATTTGATCCGTGTTGATCACATGACTACATAGAGATGGTGTATACCGAGTTGCGTGACGTATGGATACAATGTGTACGAGGAATATAAAGAAATGTGTATAGTATATTAATGTTGATAATGGTGGAGAATATACCATGCCGGTTCAAAAGAACAAAGTGAAGTCCAGTCGCATCCCTTTCTTTCCAATGTCGTTTATTTCCAGATCAGCCAAAATCATCATGACAGACAGGAGGAATGGTTTCCTGAAAGCAAAGTCCTATTCCAACACGAAGCACTTCATATACTGATAGTGTCTACATGCATGCACTAAATCCCGTGTGTGTGTGTGTGTGTGTGTGTGTGTGTGTGTGTGTGTGTGTGTGTGTGTGAAATGGCATGACTTATTTGACCCTGCTGGCTCAGACCCTAATGATAAGCAGATGTTAGTCATCGTTTGAAGCCTTTGCTATAGCCATCCGTCTGACCTGTATGACCCAGGCCTGGACAGAGGGTTTGGGAATGTCCACCCCTAGTATCACTTCCTTAGCTCATACCCAATCTCAAGAACTTGGGCTCACTTTAAACATGGACTATAAGACTACATCTAACCCACAACTCCTTATATCTCAATGTGAAATACATGACATAGCATATGACATTGTGTTTGTGGATGTAAATACAGGTGTACTATATGTGTATGTTTATGACTTGATGAGAACAGAAAACATCTTAACATAGTAGGCTACTAACTTCTGTTCTACCTCTGAGGGGGAAGGGTGCATGGCTTGGTTTGTGAAGTGATCCCTCTGCATGCCCAATTTGAGTTCCTCCAGCTGTTTTAGTTGGAGGCAGTCAGATTACTGGGTCTCTCCACATCTCTACCCCAGATTGTGTCCCCAAATCTATTTATCTATATATATATATATGCCTACTGTATAATGCCTATGTCTGGGCGCCAATATACGACATGTGTTTTGCAAAAGTCGGCATCATGGTGGCGCTATAACAGTCCGTTGTGGAAATAATTGAGGCAGAGGTTCGTCGTTGGCATCCAGTGTGTGTTAACCGGATTTGGCGGGCCTTGATGCTGTCGTAATGACTGATTTTACACTTAGCCGATCTACAAGCTCACAACGCGTTGCGTGTGTGCGGTTGTCATGGGCTGTGTGCTTCCAAACTCGGTCATTCCAATATAAATGGTAAATTTGGTAAATATATAGAAATTAGATTATGCATTACATTCACCCATTCACACACACATTCATACACCGATGGCAGAGGGAAACCATGCAAGGCACCAACCTGCACATCAGGAGCAATTAGGGGTTCAGTGTCTTCAGTGTTCAGCGTCGCACACTAGCCGCCTTCCTACAGGCTTCTCGCAACCCACCCCCACCCCTTCACCTCCATATAGCAGCTCCTCTCCCCGCTCCCCCCAAAGGAGCTACTACATCCACCTCGCCAAAAGTGGATCAAACGATTAAAACAAACTCTCTCCCCTCCTTATCAGGTTCCTGCGGGGGGATATCGTCCATGCGCACCGTAAGACGAACGCCTTACGACGAACGCCACACGACGAGTGCCATTCGACCTCCTCCCCAAAGACTCCAGGGTCGGCGACCCCCCGGAACCTACACATCCGCATTCATTCATCCCTCCTTCATCCCTCCATTTATTCACTGTCAATAAATTCCTTAAACCTCCCCAATGGCATGTTTATTCCTACTAGTGAATGCAGATAATAAATATTAAATATGTATCAGACAACCAACAAATCTATATTACAAACTATTTAGTTATAAACCACAGCTACACATTTGTTAATTAATGGTAGGACATAAAAGCAGCAGTACAAGAGGATGAAAGGAGAATTTACGCCATTATGTGTCTGAACAAAAGTCGGCTATTCATGCCAACACAAACATTGACAATTGACAAGGCCAGAATATGAGTGAACAGTGGGATGAGTACAGTTTATTTTTAAATCCTCACACAAAGAAATATTCCCTGGCCCGTTTCTGGGCTTGTTTTACAAAACTAAAAAAAGAATCTAGTCTCCAAAGCTATGATGTAGTTTAGGTAAAGCATGTCAATTATGCTTGGAGCCCTGGACAATAGTGGTCAAAAGAATCTGTGTTTAAGAGGCAACTTCACCTAATCTAGATTAGTATCTTTAAGGGACTGAACAATACATACATAAAAAATATATAATTTCCCAAAAGAGAAAAATTATCTCCATCACGCAGAAAGCGGTCAGGGCGGTCAAACTTATATGTCAGGGTGAGCCACAGTGCTCCCTCCCAAACCTCTAACAAATGCACTTATCTCATAGTTCACCCATTTTCTGGCCTTGTTAATTGCCCCCCGGGTTTGCAGCGCCCCACTGGCGTCTCTCAGTGATCTGTCGGCATCCAGTCCATACCACCGGACCTGGGCATCCAGTCCATACCACCGGACCTGGGCATCCAGTCCATACCACCGGACCTGGGCATCCAGTCCATACCACCGGACCTGGGCATCCAGTCCCAGATTGGTACCACCGGACCTGGGCATCCAGTCCATACCACCGGACCTGGGCATCCGGTCCATACCACCGGACCTGGGCATCCAGTCCCAGATTGGTACCACCGGACCTGGGCATCCAGTCCCAGATTGGTACCCACGGTCTGCTCGGCTCTCTCCTCGCCACGCCGGATGCAACTGCTTCCCATAATCCAGATCGTTTTGTCTGTGGATTACAAAATAATAATTTAACGGTATTGATGTATATTTTGATAGCTTATGCCTCTCTACATATGTCATAATTGTACACATATAGCCCAACACTTCAGCCTATATAGTTCACAGGCAGGGAAGCCTGAGTGAAGAGGTCATTAGGTCAGCAAGTCACTAAAGATAGCCGAGGGGCACTTTAAGATAACAATCTGTCGAAGTTTGCAACAGCTGTGAGATCCTGCTATATAGTGGACATTGTGAGGTTTTATTACTCAAGAGTGCTTTAGAATAGACCTGTGGTAACCTGTTGACAGAGCCTTAAGGGTCAACTGACACACACACACACACACACACACACACACACACACACACACACACACACACACACACACAGGGAACAGAGAATCAGTTAGAGCTGTGAGTGAGAGACAGCAGAGAGACAGGGGGAGACCTAGGCGCTCTGCCTGGGACGAAGGCCTCAATATGCTGTAACCATGGAACGAATGCTTGTAACCTGTAACTGACTGCTGTCCAATAAATGGAAAGAAGGAAATGTGCCGGCTTGGATCTCCTATTCATTTCAACAGCAACTTCAACAGAGAAATTAGGTAAATTAATCCACAGAGCCCTGTAAGAAAAGACACATCAGTATATTCAGTGAAATTTCACTTAATTAAAATACCACTTATATTTTTGTTTTGTTGTGATAATCAACCCTACTATAGAGTGTGCTGACCATATAAGGAGTTCCTCCCTGTCCCCAGTTAACCCCTGGGGTAAAGAAACCCCAGGGGGAACGCAGTACCAAACCGTGGTGTCATGCTGGTAGAACACAGTACCACACCGTGGTGTCATGTTGGTAGAACACAGTACCACACCGTGGTGTCATGTTGGTAGAACACAGTACCACACCGTGGTGTCATGTTGGTAGAACACAGTACCACACCGTGGTGTCATGTTGGTAGAACACAGTACCACACCGTGGTGTCATGTTGGTAGAACACAGTACCACACCGTGGTGTCATGTTGGTAGAACACAGTACCACACCGTGGTGTCATGCTGGTAGAACACAGTACCACACCGTGGTGTCATGCTGGTAGAACACAGTACCACACCGTGGTGTCATGCTGGTAGAACACAGTACCACACCGTGGTGTCATGCTGGTAGAACACAGTACCACACCGTGGTGTCATGTTGGTAGAACACAGTACCACACCGTGGTGTCATGTTGGTAGAACACAGTACCACACCGTGGTGTCATGTTGGTAGAACACAGTACCACACCGTGGTGTCATGTTGGTAGAACACAGTACCACACCGTGGTGTCATGCTGGTAGAACACAGTACCACACCGTGGTGTCATGCTGGTAGAACACAGTACCACACCGTGGTGTCATGCTGGTAGAACACAGTACCACACCGTGGTGTCATGTTGGTAGAACACAGTACCACACCGTGGTGTCATGCTGGTAGAACACAGTACCACACCGTGGTGTCATGCTGGTAGAACACAGTACCACACCGTGGTGTCATGTTGGTAGAACACAGTACCACACCGTGGTGTCATGCTGGTAGAACACAGTACCACACCGTGGTGTCATGCTGGTAGAACACAGTACCACACCGTGGTGTCATGCTGGTAGAACACAGTACCACACCGTGGTGTCATGTTGGTAGAACACAGTACCACACCGTGGTGTCATGTTGGTAGAACACAGTACCACACCGTGGTGTCATGTTGGTAGAACACAGTACCACACCGTGGTGTCATGCTGGTAGAACACAGTACCACACCGTGGTGTCATGTTGGTAGAACACAGTACCACACCGTGGTGTCATGTTGGTAGAACACAGTACCACACCGTGGTGTCATGCTGGTAGAACACAGTACCACACCGTGGTGTCATGTTGGTAGAACGCAGTACCACACCGTGGTGTCATGCTGGTAGAACGCAGTACCACACCGTGGTGTCATGCTGGTAGAACACAGTACCACACCGTGGTGTCATGCTGGTAGAACGCAGTAGTATTATAAAACAGGACACTGACGTGCATAACAAAAAATAAATCACGCCCAGACGGTGGCGTAACCGTCTGGGCACCCGACTGGTAATCCAGTCGCAGTGTGCCGCGGGTTCGACTCTTGAGCCCGACACGGCCTTTACTGCATGTCTTCCCCCATCTCTCTCCCGTTTCCTGTCAGCCTACTGTCTGTCCCTTCAAAAAAAACAATAAAAGGCGTAAGCCGCAAAAATAAATAAATAATAATAATAAAAATAAATAAATCACACCCGTGTGAAGTGAGGGGCGAACTTATCATCGTACATCATCAAACATCATCTCATTCCGGCCAATCGAAATTTGCGTCCTCACCTTCGTCTTCAATGTTTGTGTTCACACAAACCCTTAACATTGTCAATTAATTGTCAATGGGATTTAATGTTTGTGTTTAGGACAACGTTTGTGCTACAGCACATACATACACCCACAGCTGGACATAGGGGGCGCGCTATACTAAAGAAAAACACTGATCTAGTCTTACCTTCAGCCTTCAGTGAGTCCAGAGAGAGCAGCCATGATGTGAAGAGGAGAGCGCACGCCGTTATCACACACATCTCTGACCAGTCAGTCAATCTGTCAGCGTGTCAATCTGGGAGAGCAGAGAGAGAGAGAGACTGACAGCATTAGGAGGAAATCCACGGTTTAGTAGGGGGTATTATCGTCACGAAACGGCTAAAATCGTTACGCGGTGGAAACAAGCACCACATTTGGTACATACACTCTTTAGGGTGTATCTCACCATCTCAGAAGGGGTGCCCAAAATTTCAGACACATTAAAGGCTTTTCTTAGGGAAAAATCCAAAATGGCCGCCAGAAATTGCCTATTATTCCTAAAGGTGATATAATTCTGAGATTCTGACTGATTGTGCCATGTATACCCTTTACAATTATAGTAATTAGACTAATATTAAAGGATTTGTCAAGAATAACCCATGGAAAATGCCAAACAATGGACTTAAATCCATGGACCCACTCGGAATGAGATGACCTTCCACATTAATCCCCTTCTGAGTGATATAATTGTCAATGCCAAAAATACATAATTGTTTTTAAAAACTTGTAAAAGACACTATGAATGATTACCATTAGATAATATACTGTAAAAAGCTTAATGTGACCAGAGATCAAGCCCTCTATTGGGGCACAACTCAGGAGCTATTGTCAAAAAAAAGCCAAATCGTTACATGACACAATCGATACAAACATGACAATCGATACAATCGATACAGGCATGACATGTGGTACTGATGTCCCTTATTGGGTCATCCCAAATCATCATAGAAGGGGTGCCCAAAAAGATCTTTAACAGGAAGTGAGTTATGGACAAAATTCAAAATGGCCACCAAAACGGTTGACAGTTGACTCAAAAGACACCAAAATAATCTCCAAAACATTACATGACACAATCGATACAAACATGACAATCGATACAATCGATACAGGCATAACATTTGGCACACATGTCCCTTGGGTCACCCTAAGACATCTTAGAAGGGGTGCCAAAAACAATCTTGAACAGGAAGTGAGTTATTGACTATTTAAAATGACCGCCTACCCTACAGTGTTGACATATGATGAAAAAGACAAAGAATCTCATGCAAGAATGGAATCTGGTACAAATGTCCATTGCGTCGTCCTACAAGGGGTGTCCACATTTCTTTTAAACAGGGATGTGAGTTTTTTGCTAAATTCAAAATAACTGCCTAAAGCAGTTTATGCAAAAGAAGAGCTCAGAAAAGCGTATAGTGCTCCTTCCTAAAAGGAATTATTTGTTTGTTTGTGTTTGTTTATTACACTTTTTAGGAATTAAGGGACCATGTTGAAGAAATTCTAAATGGCTGTTGACAACTGCATAACCTGCATAACCTGGCATATTCTGTTTACATTTACACTACATCATCATATTTATTTATTTTTCTTTACTTTACTCTTTGAATCTTCTTTATTCATCTAACTTCATAGACAATCTTTATTTATTTTACAAGCAACACATCTTGTACACGCACTCTTTAAGGGTGTACTGTATCTCACCATTTTATAAGGGGTGCCCAAACCTTTTGACACATTAAAGTATTTTTTAAAGGAAAGGAAAAATCCAAAATGCCCACCAGAAATTACCTATTATTTCTAAAGGTGATATACTGTATGTTGAAGAAATTAGAATAAATGACAACTGCAGAATGCATAACCTGGCATATTATGTTTACATTTATCATCATATTTACTTCCTTTTCTTTACTTTACTCCTAGAATCTTTATTCATCTTACTCTGCATATTGTTATTTTACTCTCTGATTCTTGCTTATGTTGGACTCTATCTTCATATTTATTTTAGTCTAGTAACCATAGTAGCCATTTTAGTCTAGTAGCCATTTCACAATTATCAGTAGGCTACATTGACATAATGCTGTGCACGGTAATACCCAGCATCCCGGCACCTATACACTTTCTCGAACAGAGGGGCTTAGCTATGAAGCAACACTTGAGGAATTCTCTACTAACTTTGGCAGCCTCTGGCAAGAGTGTCCATAAAAGTGTCCACAAATCAGCTACTTTATTCCGTCCATATTTTTCAGGGGATGGTAGAGATTGCATATAGCTTTCAGACTTCTGGACCAAAAGCCAGATTGGTAAACTGCTCAATTTGAATGTTGTAGCAGTGCAGCCTGTGGGGGGAATGTTTTCCATAGAGAGACATTTTTGAGCAAACAGGTCCTTATTTAGATCATTGACTCTCAGGCCCAAAACTAAATAATATGTTGTTGTCGTTGCCAACGATGGAATTGTGGACAAAGTTGTTGTTCACAATTCCATGCTGTATTGATGTTTGTGCCATTATGAGAGATAACAGGAAAGTTCTCTTAAATCAATCAAGATAATTAAGGGCCTTTCTATGTGGAGTTTGCATGTTCTCCCCCCTAGGCCTTGTACCAGATTTGACCAATATTTTATTTAAATACATACCAAACCTGTCTCCTCTCTTACAGGGATGAGGGCAATAGGCTCAGCAGGAGCCTTGTACACATCTCCATTCCTCAACCATATATTCCAGTAACCTGCATTGTTGGAGCTCAGTGAGATCTCTCCCTTCCTGTTGATGGACTCTCTGACCACTCCTATTTCCCAGGCAGTCTTCCCTCCAACCTGAACCTCGTAGTAAAACCTTCCCGACGAGAAGCTTTGTTTTCCTAAGACAGAGACGTAATATGAGAATCTCACTTTGTAGTTTGGCAGATTCTTCAATACGTTTCCCTCACTCACTTGTTTCCCATCCTCAGACAGGATGAGGTGTGGATGTGCCGTATCAGGGTCCAGAGTTAAATTCACAGCGTACTGCTGAATTCTCCTCCTCACCTCAGAATCACTCAGTTTCTCCATCTCTTCACTGGGTTTGGTTCCTCGGTTCGACTCTCTCAGTCAAGCTTCTTCTCATCACACTGTGTGGAATCAGACTGTAAATACGTGTAAATGCATGGAATCGTGGACAAAGTTGTTGTTCACAATTCCATGCTGTATTGATGTTTGTGCCATTATGAGAGATAACAGGAAAGTTCTCTTAAATCAATCAAGATAATTAAGGGCCTTTCTATGTGGAGTTTGCATGTTCTCCCCCCTAGGCCTTGTACCAGATTTGACCAATATTTTATTTAAATACATACCAAACCTGCAACTTTATTTTCAAAGTATTGTTCCAGCTAGTTTAATTTCCTTTGCCATGTAAAGACTTTTTCCAGTTCAACAGTGACGTGCACCACTTCAATACGAGACAGTCAAATCATTTACATCTCTCAAAGTGCCGTACTGGTCTGTGTCAGTTCTCCATCAGATACAGGGGGGCCCAGCTATGGAACACCTATAGCAATCTCATCAAATTCTACTTCATTAAATAATTTCAAACATAAGTTTAGGACCCACTTAATTGACCAGATCACTTAATTATATTTATTTGTATCATCTCTTCTTTTCTCTAATCATGTATACTGTATAGAATAGATAACCAAGTATTCTAATCATGTTGTTTTTTGTTTTGTTCTTGTTTTATATACCACAATCATGTATTCTGGATAGACTATATTTCTTGTACAATGTTGCATTGCGTTTTACATAGGTAGAGGCCTCGTATAAGATGTTTCATTGTGTTTTACAGGTAGAGGCCGCGTATAAGTGACCCGACTACGGATAAGCGGTTGAAGATGGATGGATATTCTCTTGTCAACGAAAATCAGCCCCCGTTGCAGATAGTAATGATTAGTCTAATCTGTGTTATTGACAGGAGAGATGATCAGGGGAGCGGCATTTCTACCATTTTGGTTCACACATGGACAGAAGTATGGGTAGAGTCTCTCGGTGAAGGTGCAGCCAGTGAAGGAGTAGAGGTGAACCCTGGTCTCCGCATCGTAAAAGGAGACCAGACCCTCCTCATAATCCACAAACACTCCCACTTTCTGGAGCTCCTCTCTTACAGGGATGAGGGCAATAGGCTCAGCAGGAGCCTTGTACACATCTCCATTCCTCAACCATATATTCCAGTAACCTGCATTGTTGGAGCTCAGTGAGATCTCTCCCTTCCTGTTGATGGACTCTCTGACCACTCCTATTTCCCAGGCAGTCTTCCCTCCAACCTGAACCTCGTAGTAAAACCTTCCCGACGAGAAGCTTTGTTTTCCTAAGACAGAGACGTAATATGAGAATCTCACTTTGTAGTTTGGCAGATTCTTCAATACGTTTCCCTCACTCACTTGTTTCCCATCCTCAGACAGGATGAGGTGTGGATGTGCCGTATCAGGGTCCAGAGTTAAATTCACAGCGTACTGCTGAATTCTCCTCCTCACCTCAGAAATCACTCAGTTTCTCCATCTCTTCACTGGGTTTGGTTCCTCGGTTCGACTCTCTCAGTCAAGCTTCTTCTCATCACACTGTGTGGAATCAGACTGTAAATACGTGTAAATGCATGGAATCTATCACCTCATTAGATATGACGTCAGGTTCATCCAAATATGGAGTCACATGGACACAGTGAGATGCCCTTATAAGGACATGATTGATTGATTGAAATATTTATTAACAGTTAGTAGAATTACAGTACATTTTAAGCACAAACTCAATACAAAGAGCCAGCCGTCCGCAAGGGGCCCTTTGAGAGCGGTCTGTACAATTCAATTCATTGAGGGCTTATGGTAGGGGAAATAGACAATTATGGGCCACCTGGACTTCTTTGGTGGGTACGTCACAACTACAAATAAAGGTAAGAAAGCCTTCTAGTCTGAAATTCTCCTTTGAGGTCGTCAGCACAGAGGCAGCGTTACATACAGTATATTATAAAGACTAGCCCTTACCCGTTGTGAGATATTTGCCCCATCTTGTGGCCGCGGGGGGTACTGCACCCAGGCGCATTGCCCATGGGATCGTGTGGTGATGTAAAAACAATATTTGTACAGTAGATATGACAGTTGCGTCTGTAAAAAGTAGCCTAGGTCACTTCTGGGAGCGTGCAGAATTGTTTTGGCATGGAGAGATGTGTGCTAATAGTGTGGCTCGGTCGGAGATAGACCACGAATGAAGACCACGGCTGTAAACGGCTGTAAACGGCTGTTTTAATCCACTAATAAATTCATTATTAATCATTAATGTGTGAAATCGAAAAAAGGGCTCTGTTAAGACCTCCATATAATTATGGTCCATGCCTGTGTGAAAAGTGGGAGTGATGCGTGCAGTTAATGATGAGATAACTCGTTAAAAGCACCGGGCGCAGTACCCCCCACGGCCACCATTTGCTGAATTATAGTATGATGATAGTATAGTATGATGATATGATGAGCGGATAGTTTTAGTTTTTCTTTCTTATTTATTACTATTCTACTGTTATTATTGTCTATGCTGCTGTATTGTCTGAAGGAAGCCAAACCAAAATAAGTAATGTACACGAGATGTAACAATAGAGGGTATATGCACATGCATAAAGTGAATGGCAAATCGAGTGGCAAAGTGACAGGGAAAGTGAGTATAACATTGTTTAATGTCGTTTAATGCAATAGGACAGATAGGACCTTTCTGTTTGGATGTATGAGCTGTCAAGGCCAGAATTTTTTTTTTTTTGCCACTCAGTAGGCATTCCTGCAGTAGGCCTACTTCCGGGTTCGATGAGGAAATCACGTGCATACCCTAAAGTAAAACCTTGAACGTTGACCTTGAACCTTGAGCTGCCTCAGTACACCATGGACTTTGATTGATTGATTGATTGATTATTTTATTAGACAATAACAAATGCAAAACAGTACATGCTACAGTCAAAGCACATTTATCCAAAAGGATATAGCACCGGAAAAATAACTTGCGGTCTTGTTTCCATTCGGGTCCCATGCGTTCATTCACAACACGATGGCAGTAATTGAGATAGGCCTACCTCAAAAACATGATAACTATTTTAAAAAATCTAAATACAAATAAATCACTCAGAGGGGGGGGGGGTATACGGAGGTTCTACGGTTATACGGAGGTATACGGAGCTTCTCTCCTTTTTATCCGCTGACATTGATAGGTGATTTTTCAGGTTTTAAAGGAATTTAAATTATTTATACTCCCTCTAGTGTTGTGGCTGTGAGAGTTGCTCACCTTTGTGAGGTAATCGGTTAAGTAAATGGGGACTGAGGGCACAGAGGGCAGGGCTGAATTTACAATTTTGAAAGTCAGCCCCATTTTCAACTGCTTGACTCTGTCTTCTACCCGGAGCCATCCTATGCCATCAAAATGCGTTGCATAAAGGTGGGCCATGGGCCCTAGGCCTAGCAGGAGTCGGATTAGTTTGTTCTGGGAGGTTTGAAGCTTAATCTTTTGTGACCTGTTCGAGAACCAGGAGGTACAGGCGTAGTCAAATATGGGCTGAATAAGAGCTCCAGCCAATGTCCTGAGAGCCCTCTTGTTAACAAAGGAGGAGATTCTCCCCAAGAATCTTGTCCTTTGATTTACTTTTTTGATCGCCCTTGTTGCCATGCCCTCACCTGTCAGCTTGTTGTCCAGGATACAGCCCAGATATGTAATCTCTACTTTACTAGCAATTATAATGTCATCAATTCTGACACTGAAATAATTTACCCTACTAAGGGAGTGGTTAGACCCAAAGAGAATGGATTCTGTTTTACCAAGATGTAATGAGAGTTTGTCATCAGTAAGCCAAGTTCTGATTTTGGTGAGTTCCGAACTGAGCATCTCCTCAACCCTGAGTTTTCTCTTCTCCCGATATCAGGAGAGCTGAGTCGTCTGCAAACAGGAACAATTTGCAATTACAGGCGGCACTCATATCATCAATGTGACCTCATTTCACACTCCTGAATTACTTACTTAGTCCTCTTGCACTTCAGGGCGCGTAGAGCCAACCATAGAAACCAGGTCTCTCCATCTGGGTCTGTCGTAGGCAAGGTGTTGTAGCATTCTTGTGTAGACTCCATCCAGGGCTTTTTCCTGTTGTATTGTAAGGGTGCATGTCTCGGCCCCATACAGCAGTACTGACTCCACAGTAGCTATGAACAGCCGCCTCTTAAGGTCTTCACCCATGTCTGATTTCCACACTCTCCTCATATACCGTGCAAGGCTTTCCAGGCAATGGTTTTGTCCTTGGTGTTGACTGTCATTACCTTTGTTTTCTTGGCATTGAGCTTGAGGCCGATCTTCCTGCACTCCTTTTCTACTGCCTTTTTCTACTCCCTTCCTTTCTCAACTGTATCCGAGATTAGGGCGATGTTGTCTGCATAGTCGAGGTCAGTGTGTACTCGCCTTGACTTCCTCGGGACCAGAGTGAACCCCAGTGAATATTATGACATTATAAATGAGACTTTAAACTAGTGACTGTGTTATATCGTATCAGAAAGAATGACACAGTTGTTGGCAATCTGTACTTTACTTCAGCTTCGGAACATAACAACAACAAGCATTTAAGATTGCATCATCATAATATACTAGCACATCCGGGTAACCCACTACTGACTGACCTGTAACCCACAGCCCCAAGATGGTCCGTTGCTGCCCCCTAAAGGCCTGGCTGCATTGTCGGTTATTAGAATGTCAGCTAAACCCAATATATCACATTTCCTCCCCTTTAAGTTCACAACCTAAACTAAGCAGAAAATATCAAAACAATCAAAACACATTTTCTCTTCCTTCTTTCTTTTTTTTTTCTTAGGAAGGAACGCCCTTCCAGTGAGATCAGAGCGCATTGTTGCTCTATTCCTGGAACGATCTCACTTTAACTAACAAAGTCTTTGAAGTGCGCTGGCGCACGCCTCTCCCGCTCCGACCGCCTCAACTCCGTCACCGCAGGGGTGTCCTGCTGCAGCGCACACTCTGGAGCAGGCTGTGAGTCCATCGGGTCGCCGAGTTGAGGTTCGTTGACGTCCATCACCGTAGGCCGGGGGCCCACAGCGCCTACCTCCTCGTCCGATGACACCATCGCCTCCTCCTCCGGCATCCCGCTGGGCACCGTGTCCCTCAGCCTTGCACGGACCTGATCCACATGCCTCTTCATGACACGGCCATTTCCTACAACGACCGTATAGGACACTGGGCCTGATGAGCTGTGGATGACTGCAGGGATCCACTTAGGACCATAGGAGTAGTTCTTGATGTACACTTCATCTCCAGGTGCAAAACACCTCAGGGCCTTGGTTGTGTCATGGTACTCTTTTTGTTTCAGCTGCTTTTGCTGCACCTTTGCCTTTACATCCGGCATGAGCAGGTCGAATAGGGACCGGGGCCTCCGAGCCATCATCAACTCTGCGGGTGACACACCTGTCGTGGCATGTGGTGTGATTCGATAACTGAATAGAAACCTTGAAACTCGAGTTTGTATGGTCTCACCTTTGATCTTCCGCATGCCGTCTTTAAAAGTCTGCACTGCCCTCTCGGCCAGCCCATTAGAGGAGGGGTGAAACGGGGCTGACCTCACATGCTGAATGCCATTGTTCTTCATGAACGACTCAAATTCTTCACTCGTGAAACAGCTGCCATTGTCCGAAACAGCCATTTTGGGTAAACCAAAAACGCTGAAACTCTGACGCAGCTTCTCTATGGTGGCGTGGGATGTGGATGTTTTCATGGGGTAGACGTCCATCCACTTTGAGTGAGCATCCACTATCACCAGGAACATTTCTCAGAGGAAAGGCCCTGCATAGTCCATGTGGATCCTTGACCAAGGGGCCTCAGGCCACTCCCATGGATGTAGTGGCGCACTGGGTGGAGACTTTTGGTGTTTTTGACATTCATCACACGCCCTCACTTCCTTTTCCACCTCCTGGTCCATACCAGGCCACCATACATATGATCTCGCCAGACCTTTCATCCTTGACATGCCTGAGTGGGACTGATGCAGCAACTTTAGAATCTTCCCTCTTCCTTTAGTGGGAATAATCACCCTGGCTCCCCAGAGTACACAGCCGTCCCTCACGCTCAGCTCCATCTGACGCTGGTGATATGGCTGGAACTGAGTGTCTGTTTTGGTTGGCCAGCCCTTTAAGACGTATTCGTGGACTTGTGCTAAAATCACGTCTTTCGCTGTTCAACGTCGTAGCTGCTGGTTGTCTACCAGTGAATCATCGATTAAATCCATCATCAGCACTTGCTCCGTTTCCTCTTTTTCCCTCCCGGTCCCACGCAGGGGCAGCCTGCTTAATGCATCTGCATTTGCATGACTTTTCATGACTTCCTTGTACACTATTTTGTACTCATAAGCGCTCAGGTGAACTGCCCACCTCTGGACTCTGGGGGAGCCCATTTGAGGAATGGCCTTCCTCACATCGAAAAGAGAGATCAATGGCTTGTGATCCGTAATGATAGTGAATGTACGTCCATACAAATATTTGTGAAATTTCCGTATCCCAAACATCACTGCCAGGCCCTCCTTGTCCAGTTGCGAGTATCCCTTTTCCGCAGGGGCCAGTGTGCGGGACATGAACCCCAGGGGGCGCTCGCCTCCATCCTCCATCCGGTGTGATAGAACAGCACCCACTCCATAAGGTGAAGCATCACAGGAAATAATTAATTCCCGATCAGCTGAGTAGTGTACCAGGACTGCAGCCGTGGTCAGCAGGGCCTTGGAGTCCTGAAAAGCCTCCTCTTGCTTCCTCTTCCATGTCCACTGCACATCCTTCCTCAATAGTTCATGCAGCGGGGCCAGCAGGGTCGACAAGTTTGGCAAGAAACGGCCATAATAATTTAGCAGCCCTAAATAGGACTTCAGCTCAGTGACAGTCGTAGGACCCGGGGCGTCCACTATGGCTTCCACTTTCTTTTGTACAGGGTGAAGCCCCTGGGCATCCACTCTGTGGCCCAAATACTCCACTGCCTCCTGCATGAAAGTGCACTTATTTCTTCTCAACCTCAGTCCGGCCTCTTTCAGCCTAGTCAACACAGCGGCTAGGTTTGCCAGGTGGTCAGCCTCAGTTTCCCCCGTAATTAGCAAATCATCAAGATAAATGGCCACAAAGGCAATTCCTCTCAACAGACTTTCCATAGTCCGTTGAAAAATGGCTGGCGCTGAGGCTACCCCGAACGGCAGCCGGTTGTACGTGAACAGTCCTCTGTGCGTGTTGACCGTCAGGTATTTCTTTGACTCATCATCCATTAGGATCTGTTGATAAGCGTGACTCATGTCCAATTTAGAGAACTGTTTCCCTCCGGACAGGGCAGCTAACAGGTCTTCCACTCTGGGAATGGGATACTGCTCCAGTGATGAGACTGTGTTCACCGTGAGCTTGTAGTCTCCACATAGTCGTATAGTCCCATTAGGCTTCAGGATGGGGACCACAGGGGCAGCCCACTCTGAATATTTCACTGGTGTGATGACCTTGTCATTTAACAACCTGTCTATCTCCTCATCCACCTTAGCCCGCATGGCATAAGGGACAGACCTTGGCCTGAAAAACCTGGGGGTCGCATCAGACTTTACATGTATAGTGGCCTTCGTACCTTTAAGGGTGCCCATCTCTTCCTTGAATACTTCCTCATTTTGGCTTAGCACATGCTGTAGTGTTATCCTGTCCTCTGCCGTCATGTTTTTTACGGCTGCCCGTGTTCCGTGTCGGGCCTTTGGAATCAGAAAGTATTCATGACCATGTTTATTAAGGTAATACAGTCTAGGTGAAGTTGGGCCCAAATACATGGATCTCTATTTGAGCCCAATGACAGCGCCACAACAGGCCATTATATGAATTTTCAGGAAATCCCGATATCCATAGTGGCTTCACAAAATATCTGTCTGACTGCCCCCCTGGTTAAGACTGGGGTCTTCCGGGACAGGGGGGGTGGTTTAGGAGCTACCCTGAAATGCTCCTTCCAACGACTGATACAATCGGCTTCAGTTGAGAGGACGTTGTCGGCCTGGTCCTTGACTAGTAGGAAGCAGTGCTGGCGGGGGCCCGCTTTCCCTTGGCGGAGCAGGTTGAAAAGCTGCCGCAGGTTGTTATTTTGGGAGGCTGTCTCCATGGCTGTTGCCTGATTGCTCCCGAAGTTCTCCCTGTCGTGTCGGATAGAGATATTACGTCGGCTGTTGAGGCGCCGATATAGGTCCAAATCCCCTTACAAACGGGCGGCACGTCTGTTGTTCACAATGTCCAGTGTGTTCAGGGATATCCAGGGCCTCTTGGGGCCAGGTCTTGTTCGCCTGATGGATTCTGTGGAAGCCTCGATGACCTCATTATGTTTTTATTTATTTTTGTTTTCTTTGTGGCTTTCGCCTTTATTTTATATTTTTATAGAGAGACAGACAGTAGGCTGACAGGAAATGGGAGAGAGAGAGATGGGGGAGTGACATGCAGTAAAGGCCGTCGGGATCGGGAGTCGACCCGCGGCACACTGCCAGACTCGGGCTATACCGGTCAAGGTGCCTCATGGACCTCTGAGCCACGGCCCAGGCCGATGACCACATTTATAAAGTGAGGCCAATCCTGGGCCATCCCAATGGAGAGAGCATTAAACCTGTTTGTGATTTGTGCACCTGTACCATCATGGAGTCGTCTCCATGATGGCCGGGTCGCGTGAGGACACTCCTGACACTAAAGCCTATAAACAAATTGTTTACGACTTTGTCATTCAAAATCGGCCACCTTCGTGCCCAGATAGGGTCTTAGGGTGATAAGCTATATACAAATCTGTGTGTGTGTGTGTGTGTGTGTGTGTGTGTGTGTGTGTGTGTGTGACAACGTGCCTGATTATCTGACTGTGCTGCACCACAAGTCTATAATGTAAAACATTTGCATACATATAAGCTCAGATGTGACGTGATTTTGATAAATGGGGGCCACTGAAACATAATCTGTAAATCTGAAAAGCAAAGGGAATGATTAAAATCCAGGTTCATGCATGTGGGCGTGTCCAGGTGCATGTAGGTGTGTGTGTGTGTGTGTCCAGGTGCATGTATGTGTGTGGCTGTCATAAGAACAGTGTGACAGCCTGCTCCTCACCAGACAACTGACCACATCTTTATCCTGCTCTGTGAGTCCTGCTTTACTTTAGACAACCAGGTCACACAGAGGACTCAGCTACAGAGTGGACATTATGACAACAACTGAACTCTGCCCTGCACTCTTCTCTGCTTGAACTGAAGAGACAACTATAGTGAAAATGGAGAAGAGGAGCTCGACCCCTCTCTCTGTCCTCCTCTCCCTCTCCCTCCTCCTCACCATCATTGCTGCTCTTCAATTGGAGGAGTCTGTCATGAAGAAAACGTTTCACTATGTGGATAAGAGGAAAACCTGGTCTGATGCTCGACAGTACTGCAAGGAGAAGTTCACTGACTTGGCTTCTGCTGGTTATCAGAAAGAAGACCTGCTGAATGAGATTTTGGCGAATAAAGCCAGGTCTGCGTGGATCGGTCTGTACAGAGACCCTGGGGACATTTCGGTCTGGAGGTTGACAGGAGAAAGGTGTGTAGCCTTTGTGTGTGTGTGTGTGTGTGCGTGTGCGTGTGCGTGTGCGTGCGTGCGTGCGTGCGTGTGTGTGTGTGTGTGCGTGCGTGCGTGTGCGTGTGCGTGTGCATGCGTGCTTGTACATACAGTACATTTATTGATGATTATTTAATATTGTATACTATTTTCCACAGACGGGATGCATCACTTGACACAAACTGGGCAACAGGAGAACTTGAACTTAAGAATTGTACCTGTGTGGATGGATTGGTGGTAGCGTGGAAGAATGATAAATGTTCTGGTAAACGTAAGTTCTACTGCTCTGATGGGGACAGTGTCCTACGTGAGACTAAAGCCATGCAGCAGAGCTGGTTTGATGCCCAGGAGAGCTGTAAGAAGAAGTCCATGGTCTTAGCCACTGTCACACAGAGCAACCAGCACAAGTTCACTAGCGGTGGTTGGATTGGACTGCATTTACCCCCTAACACACCTGGAAGTGACCCATCTAAAGACGTCTGGAGGTGGACTGGAACAGACTCAGACTATAGGGATTGGGCTCCGGGACAGCCAGATCTTGAGAACTGTGGCATCCTTTCCACTGTTACTAGAAAGTGGAACAGTGTACGTTGCTCTAATAAACTTCCATTTATCTGTGTCGATGACAACGTGATCCTGGTGATCTCCAACCCTTACCCTACCCCTGCCTCTACCCCAAACACTACCCATGAGGTGATCCTGGTGAAAGAGAACAAGACATGGGAGGAGGCTCTGGAGCACTGCAGGGCCATCGGCAGCGTCGACTCCAGCCGACATAATCATTACCGTGACCACCAGTATGACCTGGTGAGCCTGCAGTCTGAGGACGACCACCGCTACGCCAGGGACAAGATCCAGGAGGCCACGACCAATGAGGTTTGAGGGTTTGGGTTCAGGGGTCACATTGTGGCTAGAACGTGCAGGAAACTTAATTTGTTCTTTCTATAATTTCAAAGATACTGTAAATCAAAGTAATTTGTTAAAGTGGCTGTAAAGCAAAATTAAAAGATGATACAATTTGTATTCCCAGTTTGTCACGCCACAGAGTAATGTGTTATTAACCAACACACCAAATTTGAATGATGAAAAAAATCGCTTCGTTTCAGGAATGATGTTTAAAAATGGATGAAATACAATGCAATATTTTCTGGCCTCTCTGGCAAGGACTGTAGGGGCGTGTCCATTGTACAGTTCGCGGGAAATATCTCTCCCCGTTTCGTCCAAACGTTATGTCGACAAGCTTTCCTCACGGACTGTACTCGTTTCAATGAAGTTGCTCGCTGGTCGCTAGTGTGCCACGTGCGTGTGTTGACAGTGTGTGAGTGTGTGTGTGTGTGTGTGTGAGTGTGTGCGCGCGCGCGTGTGTGCGCGTGTCTAAGCCACGCCCATTCGCGGAAGACAACAATCTAAGTATTAGATCGTGTCGCCCGGTCTTTTGAAAAAGAGAAACATGTATGCACCAAATAGTTCCATCGGCAATGTACAGCCATACATGTTTGAGCCAGAGGAACCAGAGGAACCAGATGAAGAGGAACCAGCTCAAACTCAACCTCAAGGAGAATGGTGGGTTATTTTCCCCCATACTTCTACTCTATTATTCTACCACTGTCTGATCAACGAATTGAACAACAAGCACTGGTCCGGAGTGCATACCATTAGCATACCCTATGCTATTTATAAGTAGCATAGAACAAAAAACATTGTCATTTTACCAGTTCATTCTTTTTGTATAAATCAAACTGGCAGCCAGCCATCATGTTTTTAGTTATGTTGCCTAGCCTAGCAGAAAATATTGCTACAAAAGATTATGCTCTGAACTGTACTTATTGTAAACTGTATGACTCAATTTAGTTCAATGGTTGACAAAATATATAATCCAATTGAAGGGCAATCCACACCAATGCATGCAACTGCCATTTGGAGATAATGGTAGCAAGTAGTTGCATCATGGAGTTGCATCGAGTGGACTGGCCTTTGGGTAGCATGATGACAGCTAGATTTCATTTCATTTTTTTCATTGTTTGTAATAGTATACCGACATGATGCTATGGTTATTGATTTACCTGGGATAGTAGTTATTGACACTAGTTATTGAGGCACTAGTGTCTCTCTGCTGTCTATGTACGGTATAGTGGAGATGATCGAGGGTCTGCTAAATGCATACATTGTAAATTGTACACATCACTGTGAATTGTAATCATACAGGTGCATCTGTGGGAAATGCAGACCAATGACCGATGTGAATCACAATATCTGCTGCAAGAGTATCAATGTGGTATGTAAAGAAACATCTTCAACAATGCAACAATGATCACCACAGAACCAGTAAAGTACTAAAATATATCATACTCCAACAGCTTCAGAATATGTTTAGCGAGCTTCCAGAGGACCTGGAGTGCATGACTCTCCATCCAGGACTAGAACCTGTCTGCCTGAACCCCTGGTCCCTGCAGAATGCCCTCAGACAATATGAGGCAGAGCATGGAAGACTGAGGACGAAGAAGAGAGCTGAGTATGTTAGACCATCAAATATTTATTTGGAATGTATATAGATTACTTTTATCAAATGGCACACAAAAACTGGTAAGATGTAGGACAAGAAAAATATGTTATATAATCATTATACAAAATAAACTATGGTCACTTAGCTGTATGGTCATAGGCATTCAATGTTATTTCAAGAACCTCCATTTGTATATGCATTAGGCCACAGACCCATTTGATCTCTGGGACACCGATCAAGATGACAATTGTCAAGTGTTTTGTACACAAATGTGCACAGTACTTGTCTGACCAGTAGGTTCAAGGTTATACTTTGTTACATCTTGTGTACCAGGTACATAAGAGTAAAACTTATTTGTTTGGCTTCCTTACAGACTGCAGCAGCATATATATAGCATAACATTCAAACAACAAAACACAGCAAACAAAGGGATAGAATATTGAGTGCAAGAGCATTCAAAGAGTACAAATAAAATAAGTACATGTTTTCCCTGTAGTAGCAAAAGTTAGGTAAACTTTGTGAACAGCTTCACAGTAGGTTATGTAGGTTCCATTATATACTGTATGCAATTCAGAGACATTGCAGTATTTTCTTCCAAACCAATTTGGTGTTATTATAAGCCACTTTGGGGTGATCTGTTTAGCAGGCTGACTACACTGACTAAACTGATCAACGCAATCATTGAAGCAGATTGTGATCCTGCAACCCATATAGTATATACAGTAGATGACAGAAGACTCATACTCATCAGAGACCAGTAAATGAAGTAAGGTTGGTGATCAAATGGCAGCACAGCAGTGTGCTTGACAACCAAGGAAGCTTTGAGAATGAAGCGAAGTGGTTACGTGACTGGGCTGCGCCATGACACTTTCATGGACGCCTTCATGGGAGCCAAACTACCCGGAGGTTTGGCAGAATGCACTGGAGTCAATGAGAGCTCAGTGACCAGCTCATGAACAAACATTATTTATGAATGACTGAGACCTGTTGTAAAGTAATCACTTCTGGAAAATAACAAGACATGTAACACATTGTCTGCTGTGTTGCTTTTCGATGTGTATGTACACTGTGTAATTTTTATAGAGGTATGGTATCTAAAGAGCACAAAGTACCTTTCTGAACGTACCAAGTATCACAAGACTTCCCACCGTTTCCTGTCTGTCAGATATCTGCTGCTGTTTAGATTCTCAGATAAAATTATATACTGTGGTGGATAGACACACACTGAACAGTTATTAATGACATTTATAATTCACTGCGTTCCTGTCCATGTTATATATGGTTGTTCCTCTCACCTTAATGCAAGGCATAGTGTGTTACCTTAGGAGCTTTGACGTAGTAACAAGTTGACGTTTTATCTATGCGACAAGTTGGTTGTTGTCTCTCTCTTCTGTTAAAATAAACGGAGTGCCACCATCGTTGGCTTTTCCAATACGAGAATAAATCTCCCTTTTCTCTCTGCCTACATCGGCACTCCTACATTGGTGACCCCGATACTCTTGGACGTTTCCAGAGTTTTATTATATACTGAACATGTCAGCCTCGCTCAAATTGCCCGACTTTTGGGAACAGAATTCCAGCGCTTGGTCCGCACAGGCGGAGGCGCAATTCGCCATCAAAGAGATCACAGTTGATGAAACAAAGTTTTATCATGTGGTGGCAGCTCTTACGAGCGCGACTGCAGGGAGAGTGGTGAGTCTACTAGAACGTCCGCCGGCGAGGAATAAATACGGCACTTTGAAGGCGCATTTACTGGAGACTTTTGGACTTAATGAATCCGAGCGTGCGCGCCAACTCCTCTCGCTTCCCGGTCTCGGCGACAGTAAGCCGTCGGAGCTGATGGATCACATGCTGGCTCTGCTGGGAGACCATCAGCCTTGTTTTCTTTTCAAGGAACTCTTCCTGCAACAGCTTCCAGACCAGGTTCGTTTGGCACTCGCAAATTCTGCTATTACTGATTTTCGTCTGCTGGCCAGGGAGGCAGATACATTTTTCTCAGCCGGCAAGAAATGTTTTGCAGCCACGCCCACTACTACCTCCAGTGATGACAATGCATATCAGCCATACTCCATCTCTGCCACTAACTCTATGCCCCGACGTGCAAAGCAGTCAGGAGGATTATGTTTCTACCATGCCAAGTTTGGCAATAAAGCCAAGAAATGCCTTCCTCCCTGTACATTCAGTGCGTCGGGAAACGCACCGGCCGCCACCTATTAGCAGCCGTGGGTGACGGCCATACCAGCGGCTTGTTGTTTATCACTGACGCCCTCTCCGGTCGTCGTTTTCTGTGTGATACAGGCGCCCACATGAGTACGTTGCCAGCTTCAGCCACAGACATTCGCACAGGGCCACGCGGCCCCCCCCTTGTGGCAGCCAATGGCAGCACAATCCACACCTTTGGCACACGCACTGTGACGGTGTGTTTTGCTGGTCAGCGTTTCACATGGGATTTTGTGTCGGCGGAAGTCTCCACCCCCCTCTTGGGCGCTGATTTATTTTTTGCCAATAAACTTCTGGTCGACGTGAGGAACCGACGCCTCGTCCATGCCGAGACGTTCAGCTCATTTCCGTGTGAGCACAGTGGCACTGCCCCGACAAGGCTGTCCAGTGCCCTCTCACCTGCTGATGACTTTTCTCACCTCCTCAACGAGTTCTCAGACATAACCACGCCTACTTTTTCGTCCGCTCCACCAAACATGGCGTGTTGCATTACATCTCCACCGAGGGCCCACCTGTGCACGCCAAGGCCCGTCGTCTTGACCCACACAAGCTCGCCATCGCTAGGACGGAGTTCGATGCAATGGAGCGCCTTGGAATCGTGCGTCGGTCAAACAGTCCCTGGGCCTCCCCCCTTCACCTGGTGCCCAAGTCCAATGGTGGTTGGCGCCCGTGTGGCGACTACCGGCGCCTTAATGCTGCCACTACGCCTGACCGCTACCCTATTCCACACATCCATGACTTTTCGGCCCATCTGGCGGGTGCAACTATTTTTTCAAAAGTGGACCTTGTCCGAGGCTATCACCAGGTGCCTGTGCATCCTCAGGACATCCCAAAGACAGCGGTAATCACCCCGTTTGGGCTTTTTGAGTTTCTCAGGATGCCGTTCGGACTAAAAAATGCTGCCCAAACCTTTCAGCGTTTGATGGACACGGTTCTGCGCGATTTGTCATTCGTTTTTGTCTACCTCGATGACATTTGTCTGGCCAGCTCGTCGAAAGCGGAGCATCTGTCGCACCTACGGCTTCTCTTCAGTCGTCTCAGGCAGCACGGCTTGATCATCAACCCGGCGAAGTGCCAGTTTGGAGTTTCTGCTATGGATTTCCTGGGCCACCACATCACTACAGCCGGAGCGATTCCACTGCCCTCGAAGGTGGAGGCAGTGCTGAAGCTCCCACGGCCTCTCACGGTCAGGGCTCTACAGGAGTTCTGTGGCATGGTAAATTTTTACCACCGTTTTGTGCCTCGTGCTGCCGACCTGATGCGGCCCCTGTACAGCGCTCTCAAGGGGAAAAACCCTCCTAAGCACCCCATTTCTTGGTCCGCAGAGATGTTGGCGGCTTTCTCTGCGACAAAACATGCCCTCGCGGGGGCGACCATGCTGGCTCACCCAGTGCCGGGGGCTCCTGTTGCTCTCACCACGGACGCGTCGGATTATGCTGTGGGTGCTGTTCTTCAGCAGTTGGTCAAGAGCGTTTGGCAACCGCTCGCTTTTTTCAGCCGCCAACTTCGTTCCAGCGAGCAGAAATATAGCACTTTTGACCGTGAGCTCCTCGCCCTGTATTTAGCGGTTCGCCACTTCCGTTTCCTGCTGGAGGCTCGTCCGTTCACTGCCTTTGTTGACCACAAGCCTTTGACTTTCGCCATGGCCAAGGTGTCGGAACCATGGTCGGCCAGGCAGCAGCGCCACCTGGCGTTCATCTCTGAATTCACCACGGACGTCCAACACGTGTCAGGCAAGGACAATCCCGTGGCTGACTGCCTCTCTCGTATAGTCATTGGAGCTGTGCATCTAGGGATCGATTATACCCGGATGGCTGTGGACCAGGCCTCGGACCCTGACATTCAGGCTTACAGGACAGCGGTCACTGGCCTCGAGTTGGCCGACGTACCTTTTGGCGATGACGGCACGACACTACTGTGCGACGTGTCTCTGGCACTACCACGTCCTGTGGTGCCGCAGGTCTGGCGGCGGACTGTTTTTGACGCCATACATGGGCTCTCGCACCCAGGCAGTAAGCCGTCACAACGTCTTGTGGTGGCAAAGTTTGTCTGGCATGGCATGAAGAAGGACATTCGCGAATGGGCCAGAACCTGCGTGGCATGCCAACGTGCAAAGATCCATCGTCATGTTAAGGCCCCTTTGGAGCCCTACACTGTTCCTGAACGGCGTTTTGACCATGTCAATGTTGACCTTGTGGGACCCCTTCCTCCCTCCAGGGGATTTACTCACCTCCTGACTATGGTGGACAGGACCACCCGTTGGCCGGAGGCAGTCCCACTGTCGGCAACAACAGCGGCTGATGTGGCACGGGCCTTCATCGGTACCTGGGTCGCCCGGTTCGGTGCCCCCTCTGATCTGTCTTCCGATCGTGGCCCCCAGTTCACTTCCGAACTCTGGACTTCTGTTTCTCATCAGTTGGGTGTCTCGCTCCACCGCACGGCGGCATACCACCCCCAGGCCAACGGCATGTGTGAACGCTTTCACAGGGACATGAAGGCTGCGCTTAAGGCTACTCTCCAGGACGACACCTGGATTGACAGACTCCCCTGGGTGATGCTGGGGATTAGGACTGCGCCTAAGGAAGACCTCCTTTCTTCCTCGGCGGAGTTAGTTTATGGCCAGACCCTCAGGGTCCCAGGGGATTTTATTCCCTGCACTACTGTCCCCTGGTCTGCTTCTGACCAACGCCGTACTCTCCTGGATGCTGCCAAGACTTTCCTGCCCGTCCCGACCTCACACCACTGCCTGCCCCGGGTGCACATCCCCCCTGACCTGCGAGCGGCGGGGTATGTGTTTATCCGCCATGATGCCCATCGTGGACCCCTGCAACCGCCTTACGATGGTCCTTACCGGGTGGTGGAGGCTGGCGACAAGACGTTTGTTGTTGATGTTGGGGGCAGGTTGGATCGCATCTCAGTGGACCGGCTGAAGCCAGCCCACCTGGATTTGAGCCGCCCGGTTGAAGTGGCTCAGGCACCGCGCCGCGGTCGTCCCCCGGGTGGGGCTCCCTTGGAACCGGTCCGACCACCTTTGGATCTCCCACACGGCCGCCCGGCGCCTGCTTGCCGTCAGCACCCGTCGGTCGCCCTCCCGCTGCGGCCCCCTCTGCCTGCCCAGGAGCTTCGGAATAGCTTTGGGCGGGTCATTCGGGTCCCTGGTCGTTTCACTGGGCCAGTTCTTGTGAATTCTGGGGGGACGTGTGTGGTGGATAGACACACACTGAACAGTTATTAATGACATTTATAATTCACTGCGTTCCTGTCCATGTTATATATGGTTGTTCCTCTCACCTTAATGCAAGGCATAGTGTGTTACCTTAGGAGCTTTGACGTAGTAACAAGTTGACGTTTTATCTATGCGACAAGTTGGTTGTTGTCTCTCTCTTCTGTTAAAATAAACGGAGTGCCACCATCGTTGGCTTTTCCAATACGAGAATAAATCTCCCTTTTCTCTCTGCCTACATCGGCACTCCTACAATACTATGCACATCGAAAACAACCTGTGATATGTCTTGTTTTATATTCCTGAAACGATTATATGACAAAGGTCTCAATCGTTCATAAATAATGTTTGTTATGAGCTGGTCCAGCCGGCTCCATTCACTGCCATGTATTCATTGCACTGCTGGTGTGAGTTGGGCTCCCATGAAAGTAACATGGCGCAGCCCAGTCACGTGACCACTTATCTTCCTTCTCAAAGCTTCCTTGTTGACAACCCGGAAGAAGAGAAATGGAACTGGCATTAGCAGGTGTCATTTTGAAGTTGGCGCCATGCAGTTAGTCTCCAGTGCATTCACCACCTGGCTGTAACTCAACTGAGAAACACAAAACAGAGCTAACAGCACCACCCTCAGGCAGGGAAAGAAAACAGCACACAATAATAATAATAATAAACTTTATTTGTATAGCACCTTTCATACATAAATGTAGCGCAAAGTGCTTCACAGGGCAAAAATAGAATACAATAAAACATAAGTAGTAAAAATGATAAAACAATGGCAAAGAACAACATTGAATATAAGAACATAAAATAAATAAAAACAAATAAAATAATAATAAAAACACCACATGCAGCAAATTAAAATTTAATTAAAAGCAATGTTGTAGAAGTGGGTCTTGAGCTGAGCTTTAAAAATGTCTACAGAGGCTGCCTGACGAAGGTACAGTGGGAGTTTGTTCCATGCAGACGGCCCATAGAAGCAAAAAGCTGCTTTCCCGTATTTTTTAGTTGCCATTTTTTTTGGCAACGCGAGCAGGCCAGCAGTGGAAGACCTTAGGGGGCGGTTTGGGACATATTTAGGGAGGCAGTCATTTAGGTAGGAAGGTGCGAGGCCATTGAGAGCTTTATAGACAAGTAAAATAATTTTAAAATCAATCCTAAAAACAACCGGAAGCCAGTGCAGTGATGCCAAAACTGGAGTAATATGTTCTCTCATTTTAGTTCTAGTTAAAATTCTGGCTGCTGCATTTTGGACGAGTTGTAATCTGTCAGTTGTTTTCTTAGGCAGTCCTGAATAAAGTGCATTGCAGTAGTCCAGCCGAGAGAAAACAAATGCGTGGATTAGCGTTTTTGCATCGTCCAAGGACAGATGGGCTCTGATTCGTGCAATATTTCTAAGGTGAAAAAAGGCAATCTTGGTAACATGATTAATGTGAGAATTAAAGTTCAATTCAGAATCAATAATAACCCCCAGGTTCTTTACTGTACTGTTACTTTCTACAGTCAGGTTACCAAGTCTGCTTATTATTGATTGTTTCTGCTCACTAGAACCGATTATGAGAACTTCTGTCTTATCCTCATTTAGCTTGAGAAAGTTCTCACTCATCCAACATTTAATGCTAGACAAACAGGTCAACAGCGGGTCTAAAGCACAGGGATCATCTGGAGCAACAGAAAGATAAAGTTGGGTATCATCAGCATATAAATGAAAATTGACTCCGTGATTGGAAATGAGTTCGCCCAATGGCAGTATGTACAAGGAGAAAAGCAAGGGGCCAAGAATCGAGCCCTGTGGAATACCAGAGCTGATGTTGTGGTTGTCTGAGTCAAACTCGGCTAGATTGACAAAGTAACTTCTGTTTGATAGGTAGGAGGAAAACCAGGACAGGGCCGTACCAGACAGGCCTATCCAGTGCTCCAGACGCTGTATTAAAATTGAATGATCAATCGTGTCAAATGCAGCCGTTAAATCTAGAAGTAAGAGAATAGATACATGTTTCTTGTCGGCAGACATCCTAAGATCATTCATTACTTTTACAAGTGCTGTTTCTGTGCTGTGGCCTTTCCTAAAGCCAGATTGGAATTTGTTGTGCACATTATTATTCTGTAGAAACATATCCAATTGAAGAAAAATGCATTTTTCTAAAACCTTGCCCAGAAAGGGTAGATTTGAAATTGGTCGATAGTTACCCAAAACGGAGGGATCAAGATTGTGTTTCTTGAGTAGGGGCCTAACTACAGCAGTCTTCAGTGAGTCTGGGAAGACACCTGATTGTAGAGAGCTGTTTACGATTTTTAAGTGGTGCAACCACTTCTACATCCAGCTTTGTCCGTGTACATACCTGTGTGTGTGTGTACCTGTGTCCGTGAGCCTGAGTAGTTACTTATTTATACCAGAAGGGGGCGCCAGAAACAGAGAGAGGGGTAGTGCTGTGTCTCTAATGAGAGAGAGAGAGAGAGAGAGAGAGAGAGAGAGGGGGGGGGGGGATTGCACCACTTGGTTCACACAGGTGTGATTTTTAATATATCTCCAATCACACTGTCCAAGACCTCTTTGAGAAAGGTGGTGGGAATTGTATCCAATGAACAGGAGGATGATGTCATCTGTGATATGGTTTTGCGGAGTTCGTCTTCATCAATTTCGCAGAACGTTAATAGGCTCCCCCTGGGGAGATCTACCCTGGGATCATTAACTGCTGTTTGAAGGTTTGTGCTAGCAGCAGCACCATTCATAATATCAGCTCTAATGTTAAAAATGTTGTTATCAAAAAAGCATGCAAACTCATTACACTTAGCTTTAGAGGCCGGGAAAGACTGCTTGTAGGACTGGGGGGGGTTTATAAGCCGTTCAATGGTAGAGAAAAGGACTCTGGCATTTTTCTTGTTCTCATTTATAATGCCAGAGAAATATGCCTGTCTTGCTAGACGCAAGGCTTTGTTATAGGCGGCTGTTGATTTTTTAAGAATCTCTAGTTGGCTGGTGAGTTTGCTTTTTTTATGGTATATTCAGTGATGTTTTTCTCTAGCTCAGAGACAGTCATATTAAAACACAGCAAATAGTGGTCTGATAACTCAGGCCTTTCAGTAATCGTTTCCACAATGATGTTCAGCCCTTTAGAAATTATCAGGTCCAGAGTGTGCCCATGTTTATGATTAGGCCCAACAACATGTTGGATAAACTCAAAGGAGTGCAATAACTCTAGGAAGCCCATAGCCACAGTATCTGTAACATCATCCAGATGAAGATTAAGATCGCCAGAGATAAGAGTTCTATCATAGTTAGTGGAGCAGATAGATAAAAGTTCTGATATTTCTGTTAGAAAAATTGCTTTACTGCAAGTCATTTTATTAATTCTCTCATTACAGGCGTGCTCGCTACCTGGCCTACAGGTCTTTCGTGTCATGGTGCTGGGGATGCAGGGAACCGGAGAATTTTGCCATCCTGTATTGTGCACCGGATACACGATGAATACCCAGATGAGGATGGCGAAGACACTGGATTTAGGCCTTCCATTTAATTTGCCTGAATACAAGACATTTTTTTCCAATGGAAATATCCTAAAATTATATTTTTGAGAACCACTGTTCTAAATCCTAAGAGGTTTTTGTTTTAAAAGGGTTGCTGTGTGTGTATATATAGCTAAAATATAAAATTACAGATTGTTGGAGGCAAAATGCTTTGTTTATTTTGTATTTATTTGACGTCTTAATTTGGCTCTGGGTGGATGAAGCGGGACACATGTGCAGCAACTGCAGCAGTCTTCTCTGGATGCTCGTACTGTGAGCACAGGAATCCAGGGACAGGGACCTCTTCCAGCTCAGCCACAAAATGTGCAGGGTTGGGGAACACCTCGTCAAAGAGGAGGTCTGTAAGCTCTGTCACATATTCTAAAATACACAAGAGCACATAACAGCATGTACAGTAGTTTGAGTAATTCATATGGTCTCAATTGCAACTAGAGCATTTATAATGCAAAGTTTCACTGATGACCATGGTATTGCATGTAACTGACCTGTAGTATAGTTGGTCTTAACCCTGTTGACAACGTGGTCCCCTTTCTTGGCCTTGGGAAACGTTATTTTGTGCTGCGGAACTCCTGACGCAGTTACCGCTTGGAGACGTCCAGCATTTTCGTTGAAATGCAATGCAGCGAGGTAAAGCCTGAAATGAGAAGAATGGGATTATATCATGAACCCAAGTTAGTTTTTAGATGGCTAGAAGATCACATTTTACATTGTTCAAGTGGCTGGCTTTTCCCCCCCCTTTTTTTAAACACTGGCAACCAGCACATAGGCAGCAGATGCACAATATTTCAAAATAATTACTGTCTCTAAGCCAATAAGAAGTGGTAATCAACTAAGGGCCGATTCATACTCCTGTTTCGGCGCTGTAGTGCCGAAATGATTTCTCGTCAGAAAATTTCAGTAGCACCGAAGAGCCGACTTTAGGACGGTACCCGCCCCCCCGAACCTCAAATGACGTCAAATTGTAGGCTCTACAGCGCCGAACCGACTTTTATTCGGCTCTAAAATAGGAGTATGAATCGACCCTAAGTCTGACATAATATTTAGTTTAGTGATTTTACCAAGCTTTAGTACATTGTGTCCAATGACCGAATAATAGATTATAGGATATTGTGACAGCAGTAATTAGATTAGATTACATTTATTGTCACTGCACATAGTATACAAATACTTTGACAATGAACATCAGTATGCAGCATAATGTACTGTCTGTGTCGAATGACTAATGAATAGGTTCTGTTATATTTTAATCAATAAGTGACAGGAGTGTTGTCCTTCAAAAATTATATTGTTCATCAATAGAATCTGTCAGACAATTACAAACTACCATAATAACTTGACCAACCTTCACTCTTGCTGCTAATGAGGGTTCTTCTGGCAAGTTGCGTTGCAACTGTTCTTCTCCCCACAGAGCGGTCAGTCTGAACCCCAATTTCTCGGGTAGTGACTTTGTCACGCTGACCCTGTGTCTCTCTTGTGGATGGAAGGGTCTGCTTTGTGAACAGATAAGATGACAGTATAAATGACTTATTCAGACATAGCCTACTTCTGCTCATGAAAACAATAGTGCAGGCTATGACTTGATCAATAACACCCTCGTAAATCTGTATGTAGAAAATAAAATAATGTGAATGTCCACTTGTAATGGCCTATATAACTGTAGCATCAGTCTTGAGACCGCCCCTTATGCCCCTGTACACTTAGGGGGGTAAACCCTTACCTACAATACATGAAATGCACATGGTGTTTTGTGACAGTCAGTGAAGATGCATTGCATTTGCACATGTTCTATTGTGTTCTGTTTATCATCACCAGAAAAATGTTTTGGAGACTTTGGCAAATTATTTCAGTGGACAACACAACACAGGCATAACTTTATCAAAGAGCAGAACGTGATATTTCCAAATTACTCAAATCCAGGAAACACTGCAACCAGACTAGGCTACTACCATCACTTTCCGGTACAGTGCAATACTTTCTGTATTTGGTCGATGGTCAAATCATGGACTATGCACTATGTTACAGTGGATGATACGATACACACTACAAACGCTACGTAACATATTGACCATTTTGTCGTTTAGCAGAAAATAGAGCCCAAACTACTACACATAAATAAAAAAGTATAATTATAATATAAAGTACTGCTGGAAACTTACATGAGAAGCAACAGGCCTGTTGACGACGGTAGATAGTGATACAGGTGGGGGGAGAGGAGCCCCAGCGGCGACATATATGTTCGGCTCGGCACCACTAACCAACATGAGTGGGTTGTCTGTAAAACCGAGCTGTCTCCGTTGCCAGTTTGAGAAACATTCGGCGGTGAAATGTTGGCTACATAGGTAGGCAGTGGAGGTGGTGTATAGCACATCTCTCCCGCCGTGGCGCATTACAAACTCCATCCACCTCTGTCTCATTTCCTCTTTTTTGGGGAACGCGAATAAACAAATGGAACCCCCTTGGCGAGCATGGCAGGCAGGTAAAACGCATTTTCGCAAGGAGCCATGATAACGAGCAAAAAGGCCAAAAGCTAAACCAACAAACTGGAAAAAGTACCGTCTACTAGCTGTAGGGATTGGTGCTGTGGTGGTGGTAGAGGGAGCGTGGGGAGTCTGGACGACAACAACAACAGCAGCACAGCAAGCTAAGCTAAAGCTAGTAGCTAGTAGTATAGGCTCTGGTAGTAGCTAGCTAGCCAGGTATGGGGCGGAGCTTTGGCAGTGGGCTCATTACATATTTAATTATCACCGTGATACGTCACGCGGTGATATAGTAATCTCGACCCCCCCGCAGATATGATAAAAAAACGCGAAATGGTCTTATTCCACAGTGCTGTAAAATAAAGTTCCAATTTTTTTTTCAGGGTTTCATAGATGACCGTGTTACATGTGTAATATGTCTATAAGAAAATAGCATAATTTGCTTTACAGCCACTTTAAGTCTTAGTTGTCTTCTGTTGGATTGTCATAAACAACACATAATGTGAACTACTTCATATCATATTGTGAGCACTGAGCGGACACCAACAGACAAGGCACTTTGAAACAGGGCCACCACGGCCGTTTATTATATATAATTGCGCTTTCACGCGCTTGGCATAGACTACAACTCAAAATGTCTTTTAACAGAATTAAACTCCGCCTCTTCTCTGGCGGGGGGTTGCGTTAGGGTCCAATAGGTGGGCTGGGTAATATGTCTGGTCGATGACGAGGCCGAGGACGCGTGTTCTCCTCGGCTGTGTTCTGCCTCCTCCCCACTGGCTGTCTGGGCCATAACGCTCACCTGGCGGCTGGTTGCCTAGCGACACCCCACAATATTCATATACTGTAGTAGCTGTTGCCTCATTCATACAGGTTGATGACTTTATTTGCTTCGAGGCAGTATCAAACATTTTCATCACTTTCCCAACTTTCTTCGTATCGGCAAGCCCTGTCAGAACGGAAAACACTAACCTTGTCCTTGACACAGTTGGCAGTAATGTTCTCATTCTGAATCTAAAATGTAATTGTTTTTAATAACACGTAGTTAATAACAAGTATCTATTTAATACACTTATTAACAAGCCAAAATATACTGTAGTACTAATTTCAACACGGTTACACTTGAGGGAAGATGTTTGACCTCCTTTGCTTTCCATGTTATCCCCAGGTGTGGACAGCTCTGCGTTTCCTTGCGGGCCAGTGGCTCTGGGTTGACGGGGAACCACAGCAGTACCAGAACCTGCCACTGTGTCCGGCCTGGGGGCGGCACTGTGGAACCCTACCCAAAGACCACAGCACCCAGTGGCAGATCAGGGACTGCATGGAGAGAAGGAACTTCCTCTGCATCAAATCCCAGCAAGAGCGAAATCCTAAAGAGCTGGCCAGCCTTCCGGCCGCTTCGATAAGCTGTCCAGGAGTGAGAGATTAATAAGGCTAGGGAGGGAATTTGTTTTAATTTGATCAGTTCATACTTTTTTTGCGATACAGTGTGACTTTTGTTATGGTGAGCTTGTAGATCTGCTGTTATTGCCATGTGGTAAAAAATAGAAAAGAAAATAAATCACTCAAAGCAGCCTCGTGTGGGTCGGTGGGGCTGCTTTCAGTCAAATTCAACAGATTACTGGAGAATGTGAGGCTGGCACAGAGAGATATTTATTTATTCATGACTGCCTTATATCTACTGTGTTCATTTGATCTGGCGCACTTTGACTATTTCTTATTTTATTATTACAGTAGTTGTGTTTATATGTTTGCCTTTATTTCAATGTGTCATGTTCAGCACATGGAGTTGCATGAGGTGTACGGTATGACGTATTGTGATGTATAAATAAAGTTTCACAAATTGATATTGTTTTACTTTATATTCATTATTTGGTTTGGTTCTTAACTCTACTTTCACCTGTAGGCTACCTCTCACCTATATTTAGTTATGACACCTGAATTTACCTCCTGGGATCATTATTATCTTTAATGTATCTCATCTTATGAAATGTGTAACAATGTGTGTGATTGAAATGTGTAATAAGATCTGAGTGAATTATTGATCATTCATTTACAATCATCGTGGATTCTGATCAACACAAGTCAGCCAACACAAAGCATCATCAAAATGAAATATCGAGTGCACTACATTGTACGACTGCAACAATTCAGATCTACACTTGCAGGACAGAGGTCATTTTGACCAATTTTCTTTCGATTTTGAAGTTGATTATCTTTGAGCCCATGAAGCTTTCAGAAGGTTCCCCTTCCATGACCATCATCATTCCACCATCTCAGATTATTTTTTATTTTTTTTACATCTGAAACATTAATTAAATCGGATTTAATTCATAATTATGTTTGAAATGATCACCAGCACTCACTTGGTCCTTGTAGGATCTTACATATTTAAGCCCCAAGCAGCAGATCTCACATGGATGATTCACTTTCTGCCTGCTATACGGCCTTAATTGCTCAGTGCAAATTAATGGATGTAATTTAACCACATAAATCTCAGCGTTCTGTTAGAGAATTATAAGGATTCTCTTGTTATAAGTTCAGTGGTAGTGCATAGGTATACATTTTTAATTACCTAGGCATGTCTTATCTTTAACCCTCTATCTCCAGGTTGCGCTTGGCTACACTCAGGAAGAGGAGGTGAGCACCAGGGCTTTCTGTACGTACATATCAGGGCCCTGGGTACTCCCTTATTTTCCCTAGACCCGTCAAGGTCAAAAATGCCTTCTCTGGCTTCACGTGAATAAGACTCCCTGTCTGGGATTTATATCACAGGGCCAGAGAAGAACACACCTCTTTCACACAAACTGTTTGTCACATACATATACCAATGTATTTTGCTTCTATGCTTTATGCTCATCCAACTGTCTCCTTAAGAGGTCGTTGAATCTTCATCAGTCGACTTAAATAACTTCTGTTCAATAAATATCCATTCCTGAGACCAAGTTCCAGAACTGACTTTATTTCACACTGTGCTGAATTATTCCAAAACAATTGGCGCTGCGAGCAGGGTCGTCTGTCAGCTGTCGCCTAACCGCGGTCCGGGGGCCCGGACGGGATTGACCGATATCATCTCGGCCGTCAAAAGTCGACCTCAAACCGCGATTAGCCACTGCGAGGAGGGATCCTCCACGGACCCCCGGACGGGGAATTGACACAGCAACAGACCTCCAAAAGAACACCGGAATTAAGCACACGGTGAGATATTTTCTAAAACTCTAATAATTATCATTATAGTGAATTTGGGATGGGAAGGGAAATTGAATAGTGTTAAAAGTTAAAATTGAGTACTAACTCATTCTTAAGGCCATGCTTGTGTGACATGTGTTAATGTACTATAGGTGTTAAAACAGGTAGAAGTGACCTATCACTGTACTGATGCATTAGACATTATATGGGACCCTAATTGCCTCACTGAGTGAAGAGGCCTGCGAAAGGTTAGGTGGTTTCTGTCTCTCCTATAGTCTTATAGAGAGACCTGCGAAAGGAAATAAGCTTCCCATGTCTAAGAGAGTTTGAGTGTGTTAACTCACTCTGGGGTTTTTATGCGCTTTTCACCCCGATGGAAGAAGTGCCCCGTTAGAAGACGTTTTAGCGGTAGAACTGGGCTCGTGTAGAGAGCAAGATAAAAAGGTCAGAATGGGCAACCATTCATCTACCACCATGCCAGTCCTCCACATGGAGGAGCGTTTTTATTCACAAAGTATGCGTTTCATGTCTAACAAGCATGGCCCGGAGGCAGTGAGCTGCATGTCGGAATGGTGTTTAATGGGCTTCCCTGAAAAGGGATCAATGAGTGTTCAAAAACTTTCTGATTTAGGTGATAAATTGACACAGGCAGAAAATGAATTAATTAAGAAAAAGGGCCTCCATAAAGTCAGCCGAAAAATGTTGGCAAAATGTGCATTACATCGCAGAATCCACGGATTATGGTTAGAAGAAGCACAAAGCAGGCAGCGCAAATCTGATAACAGCTTGCCCAAAACTGATGCGATGACAGATTTATTGCCCCCAGAAGCGAATGTACAAATGAGCACAATGAACACACACACACACGACTTTTTAATTCCTCTATTGCAGGCTCTGAGCACAACAGGAGGCGGGGTTGACCCGGATCTCGATGGAAGGGCTCCCGCGACCCTACCACGCGTCTCGCGGCGGCATGACCCCGGCTCGGCACTCCTCACCTCTCCGATTCGAGCCTCTCCTCAAGCCGGCCATACCTACAGCATCCAGAATCTGTTCACCCCCCCAGCTTCAACACCCGGCCTCGCCTCGCCGAACATTCCACAGAACTCTGGACATGAGCTATTAACCCCTCCAGCACCACTAGCAGGAGCACAGAGTTGGATTAGGGCTGTCACTCCACAGACCGTTTTTTCCACTCCAGTGCCGCTGATGACCTCACAACAGACGGCAACACCTGCTCCGCTGATCGTACAGGAGATGCCTGCAGCGACCTCCTTGATGACACCACAACAGATGGAGAGGCCAGCGGCATCACTAATGACACCTCAACAGATGACCACATCAACGCCGATGATGTCACCGCACGCTTCAGCCGCGAGTGTGGCTCAAGAACTTTTCACACTAATGAGCGCCACGCCAGCTCCCCCGGCTAAGACAAATCCACGTGGCCCGGTGACGCGCGCCAGGACAAGGATTGAGACTTTTCCGAATGAAGAAGGATATGAAGCAGATGATGACCTCCCACTCCAATTGCCTATGGTAGAGGTAGCTAGCGCTGACGGTGACATCCAGATGGTCCAGCGTCTCTGGTCCCCAGATGACATCAAATCATATGCCGAGTCGCTGAAAAACCCCCGCATCGTGGGAGGGGTTGTGTTTGCAAGAGAACTTATGACATTCTGCAGAACCTATAGGACCACTATGACCGAGGTCTTTGGGATTTTGGGGAGACATCTTGATTCTACCCAGATGCGGACACTTCTACAGAGCTGCTCACGTTACGAGAATCTCAGACCAAGCCAAGCAAACTGGCTTCACAATTACACCTTCAAGAACGCCTTAGACCTTATCTGTGCTGAGGTGGTCCAGATGTTCCCAGAGAAGAGAGACTTGGGCGCAGTGACTCGCATCGTGCAGGAGAAAGATGAGAAGGTGCGGGCCTTCTTCCTCAGACTGGAAGACGCTATGACATCTCATGGTGGCTTTGACATGACTGACAGACACGCTCAAGCTCTACAAACCACCCTGTTACTGTCCAACATGCGGCAAGACATTAGCAGGAAAGTGAAATCTAGACTCCTGGATTATTCATCCAGTGAACCAGGACTAATTCTGCGACACGCAATCCATGCCGAGGGCGCGATGCAAGAGGAGAAGGATAAAGAATCTCAGACGCGTGTGAAAAGAGCTGACGCGGTCCATCTTCAACTGCTGTCAGGCGCTGCGCCAGCCCCTGAAAAAACTGACGACAACGCTTGCTTCAATTGCAAGAAAACGGGTCACTGGAGAAATGACTGCCCGTACCCCAAACGCCATTTTCGTAGACCACCCCCCGGGTCAAAGAAGAGGATGCCACGAAGGCAGAGAGACGAAGATGACTCTGAACGCGAGGAAGACTCAGATTCAGAGCCCAGACGAAAGCACAAACAGAGACGCCGAGAGGAGGGAGAGGAGGGTGAGGACGGTCGAGCAGAGAGAGGGGGAAACCGCCGTGGGGAGCGATGACTGGGCCGCGATGGGTCTGAACCGGATCGGCGTCACACCCTGTCTCCTTCCGACCAAGGTTACGTATCACACACAAACATATTACACACAGATACAGCGCAACTAACAACACAGGCTGAAATATTGAACCACACCCCACACATCATGAGCAATACAACAGAACCCGTCACTGATGAACCCACAACCTTAAACTGCACATCACTCACCCACACACCCCCCGTGCCATTACAACAAATCCCATTACAAGCACAAACAGAAACACTGCACACGCAAACAGAAAAACAAGCACACAGCAATGTTTCTCCCCTTGATTACATCACACTGAAAGAATGCATTGTGTATCTAGAGCAGAAATGGTCCCCACCTGCATCTCAATTTGCCAAATATGATCCCTCTGTTTCAAATAATTTGCCTATGTATGTAATGACTGTCAATGATGTGAAAATCGAATTCCTTGCCGATTCAGGCGCTACTTATTCCACGCTGCGTGCGTGTGACATCGGTCGCGTTAAATTAGGAGCTAGAACCGTGTGCACGATCAGTAGCTCAGGCCAGGTGACTAGAGAGAAATTTAGCACACCCCTGCGCGTAACTAATGGTGTGCAGGCCTTGAAGCATTCATTCATTATCTCACATGCGTGCCCTGTCAACCTGTTAGCTAGAGATTTGCTGTGTGCAATGTCTCTCGCATTAATTCCCACAGACAGAGGTATGGCAGTGACGCACGTGTCAAGTCAAACTGGCGAGGACAGTCCCCTCACTGACCCCACTGAAAACGACGCTCAGCTGGTACAAGACGTATTGGCTGACCCAAATGTATACATTAGATCCCACACCCCATACCAGAGCGTGAAATTAGACTCATTAATGTACAATTATCAGTCTAGGCTCAGTGAACGAGAGAAAACCAAACAGCTGTCATGTCTGATTAAAACCTACGTGCTTGATGAGAATACAGTGTTCGCGCCTAGCCAAGACTTAGGGTGTACTGTATATACGTCTGCAGGTCAGGACATGGAGTTTGAAAAGGTCTGGTTTAGCCAGGCAAAAGATCAGACAGATGAATTGTTCATTGAATATCTCTACTGGACAGAAACGGCTGCCTTCCTCTCTGTCCAAGTTGCACAAGAGTTGACAGATTTATGTGACAGACAACTGACTGGACTACATGTGCCACTTTGTAAACTCCCATGTGAGAATTACACTACACTGACTTCACAATGTTTTGAAGCTAAAGATTTCAACTTCATTCCAGGAAGTGTGAATATCCTCTATTCACCGAGTGTGCACGCTTGGCGCACACGCTTATCTGTAAAAATGCTGTCTCAGCGCTCTGTGTGCTTGACTGAGGCTGCCCAGTCACGAGACCCTACACACGCGCCTGGTGTGTGTGAAAATGCACCCCTCCTCCTTTCTTCCCCCATAGGAGCCGAGCACACAGGGACAGAGAAAGATGGAGAAATGCACAAGCCTGTGCCTCTCCACACCACCACCCCTCCCCCCGCACCTGCAGGGGAGAACAACAGAGCAGTGAGTATAATACCAGCAAGCCAATTGCTTTCCATAACTGATCCAGTCCTTAGTAGAGTGCCCGCCTCTTTATGGCCAAAACATGACTGTGATATTGGATTGATCAAGGATTGTGCACCGGTAACTATTACACCCAAATCAGACTACCGCCCATCAGCTAAACAGTATCCTCTTAAATTATCCAGTGTGCTAGGCATAACGCCGGTATTTCAGGCTCTGGTTAAAGCGGGTATTATTGTTGAATGTCCAAACTCAACGGTACGCTCACCCATCCTACCAGTCAAGAAGCTGGCCCCAGATGGGTCAGTTAAAGGCTATCGTTTTGTGCAAGATTTGAGGAACGTCAATCTGCATACAGAAGCTATACCTGCCATAGTGGCCAACCCATATACTATCTTAAGTGAGATAGATAAAGACGCTAAGTTCTTCAGTTGTATTGATCTGGTTTCCGCTTTCTTCACAGTGGAAGTGGAAGCTCAATCCCAATTTTGGTTTGCTTTTCAATTCCAGGGGAAAGTATGGACTTTTACACGTCTTTGTCAAGGTTTCCATAATAGCCCACATCTTTTCCATAGGGCGCTGACAGACGTGCTGGACAAGTTACAGTTGCCCGCAGGATGTGGCTTTATCTCGTACGTAGATGACATCTGTGTCTTTGGTCCCACACGTGAGTTGTGTGAGGAAGCAACAATAGACACGCTCTGTCTCCTAGCCAACGCAGGGCTAAAGGCCTCAATACAGAAACTACAGTTTGTGCAGCAGCGTGTCACATTCTTGGGTCATGACATAAGCCATGGCTGTAAACACCTATCTGCAAGACGTATAGCTGCGATACAGGCAGTTCCCCGCCCCATTACCAAAAAGCAATGTATGTCTTTCTTGGGCGCGGTTGGCTTTTGCAGAATGTTCATAGCAGACTGTAGTGCCCTCATGGCACCTTTGAATGATATTTGTCATGATCGGTCCTTAACCACTATGTCTTCCAAGCTACAATGGAATCCCGCTGCGCTGCAGGCCTTCAATGACCTGAAATCTGCCCTGTCCAGCTGTCCAGCTCTGGGTTTCCCAGACCAGGAAAAGCCCTTCGTTCAATTCGTCGACGCAAAGGACGGGCATATGAGGTCAGTATTAACACAGCCGGCGGGCGGAAGCCTGAAACCGGTCGCTTATTTCTCAGGAAAATTAGACAGTGTGGCCCGCGGCCTGCCATATTGTTTACAGAGTGTAGCGGCCTGTGACCTTGCCGTGCTGGCTTCCAGAGACTTTGTCTTGTACCAACAGTTAACACTTTTAGTGCCTCACGCTGTCTCCCATCTACTGCTTGAACAAAGGACCTCACACATGACGGCAGCCCGTTATCAGAGGTATTATTGTAATCTTGTCGAAATGCCACACATAACCGTGAAACGCTGTCTCGTACTTAACCCAGCGACGCTCCTGCCGGTGGAGGGGGAGGGCGAATCCAGACAGCCCCACGACTGTTTAGCCGCGGTGGCGGCTGTTTGCCTACCCCGACCAGACCTCAAGGACGTCCCAATAGACAACGCCGACTTGACGCTTTACACTGATGGCTCCGCCTCCCGTGATAAAACAACGGGGCTGAATAAAGTCGGATATGCGGTATGTACAGACTTTGAAACGTTGGCCTCTGGCTCGTTGCCAGCGAACTTATCCGCCCAGGCTGCGGAGCTGCACGCACTAACGACCGCGTGTCGTCTGGCAGAAAATAAATCTGTCAACATTTATACTGACTCAAAATACGCATGGGGTGTCTGTCACAGCTTTGGGGCGCTTTGGCGTCTGCGTGGTTTTCAAACCTCAGCGGGTCTGCCCATACTAAATGGCAAATTAGTGGCTGAACTCCTGACTGAAATTCTTCTCCCAAAAGCTATATCAATAATGCATTGCAGGTCACACCAGAAGGATGATTCCGTTATCACCAAAGGTAACGCCCGAGCAGACGCGGCTGCGAAGCTCGGATCGCAACTCCCTTTTGTCCCCTCTTTATTAAGCAGTGTTGAGCCCGCTGCTGATAAGACAGCTGGTGACAGAGAGGGCCTTGACCTTCAACAGATGCAGGGCTTCTCCTCCGCAGCAGAGAGAGAAAAGTGGCGAGTAGCAGGAGGTAAGTGTGATGTCATTTCAGGAATCTGGATGGGCCCCGCAGACGAGCAGGGGAGACAGAATCCTTGCCTGCCAAGGCATTTTCACAACGCCATGGCGCACTTAGTACATGGAAAGGATCACGTATCGAAACAGGCCATGACCGCAGCATTAGGTACGTACTGGTTTTCTAAAGGTTTTACTACGGTGGCGGAGAGATTCTGCAGCCGATGTGTCATATGCAAACAGAACAATGCTAAAGGTGCCATTCATGTTACAACAAGGGGCGCCCACCCCATGCCAACAATGCCGTTCGACCACATACAGATGGATTACGTCACTCTGTCCAGTTGCCAGGGGAAAAAGCACCTCTTAGTAATAGTGGACATGTTTTCAAAGTGGGTTGAAGCTTTTCCTACCTCTTCTGCCGATTCAACCACAGTAGCAAAAGCTCTTCTTAACCACATTGTGCCAACATTTGGCCTTCCAGCGCGCATCTCCAGTGATTCTGGCCCTCACTTTGCTAATCATGCAATCACTCAATTAGGAAAGGTTCTGGGCATAGATATCAGGAAACACTGTATTTACTGGCCTCGCGCTGCAGGCGCCGTCGAAATTTCCAACGCCGTCTTGAAGTCAAAACTCACTAAAATTGGCAAAGAGACGGGTCTAACTTGGATCAAAGGCCTGCCCTTAGCCCTCATGTACATGCGCATGCGGCCACGCAGCTCTATCGGTTTGTCTCCATATGAGATATTGTTTGGACGGCCCCCCAGGACTGGGTGGGCTGTTCCGGGAGGGGGAGGCCCAGGCAACAAGCCGGGTGACATGTTCACGCTCGCTTCCGGCGAGTTGATTTCTTATTGTAACGAAATGTCTAAGAACCTTGCTTTTATCTCCAACAGAGTTCAAAACGCTCTCCCCAGGCCCTTGGAAGCTGGGGTTAAACTGCACGACATCCTGCCAGGTGATTGGATTTTCTACCGTGATAACAAGCGGTCCACGTGGAATTCACCACGCTTCCAAGGTCCATTTCAAGTCCTCCTCACGACTCACCTGGCAGTTAAAGTGAAAGAGAAGGACGCTTGGCTTCACGTCTCGCACTGCAAACGCTTCCAACATCCACCGGTGTTACAGCCAGTGCCAGGGTCCTCTGACAAAAAGCAGAGCAAAAAGGGTGGTGTCTGTGACGAGGAGGAGAAGAGCGGAGGCACGACAGTGCGCAGAGGGGCGAGACGACAAGTCACTCCAGTTTCCAGGAGTGACACTGAATAGGGTGCGGCTTTCTATGGAGGCACCAGCATTCACGAGCACACACCAGATAACGACGGAAGTCACCTACTGCCCCGTGAAACAGCAAAGCACCACGGTCACGACACAGTCAACTACTACTGTCACCCTCTCTACCCGCCCAGGGCGCGACGCGGCGTACCACCTCCAGGTGCAGGTGCCGGTGCCGTTCCCCTTCGACGGGCCTCCGGCCAACGCCCACGCACAGGCCGGCTTCCACCCTCCACGGCCATGCTTCCGGCCAATCCCCTTTCAACGCCGCGGCCGGAGAGGCCGTCCCTTCGTGTAGTAGAGCCCTTTGGTCTGCTGCCAATACCCCTCAATGAGAGTGGGGCCGATGACGACGTCTACATCAACATGGGCCCTACTCCTGACCTCATGGGCGTTGAGGTCACCCAGGCAGAGAGGGAAAATATGGAAAATATGGAGACCATGGAAATGTTCGCGGTCGTCCATACAACGTCCAGTGATGAGAGCTTCCTGGACTACCGTCCCCCGCCCGCCTATGGTTTGATTCCCCCCAATAACACTCTTGAGCCACCCCCTCCCTATCTTCCTGCCAGGCGGTGGGGCAGGAGGTGGGGGTTCCTGCCGATAACTATTAACCTAACACTCATATGCTATGTGTTGTTGCTTTGGACCTTCACACTGCTATGGCTGTGGTTAAGAGTTGGGGCTCCAGCTGTACAAACGGAGGCCGTTCGGAACTACAGCACCAATGATCACATGTGCCATCCCCTGTGCACTGGGGTACTGCCTGCCGTTCTCAATGTCTCTCTGCCTGCCGTTCTCAATCTCTCTCTGCCTGGCGCACAGCCTGTCAGAAGGAAGAGATCAACAGCAGCTCCACGTTTGTATGCACAACACACTCCAATCAAGGCTGATAATGTCACACTCCTTAACGCTGCCACTTCCACTGTTATGATTGATGTATGTGATTTTGTCTCATGTGCCCCCAGACCAGAAGAATGGGCTTACTACCCCGTTTATTTTTGCTATGTACAGGGGGGGGCTGACGTATCTTGCTCTTCCTGGAGCCAAGCCGTGTGGAACACTGAGGGTAGCTGGGGTTACCTCCTACATTCTGATTTCACTGAGCTGAGACGTAGGCTGTCCATCACTAAAGTCAACCAGCACACCACGACCATTCTTCTGACGCTACAGTCTGCTGTGTGGAGTGACCAAGGTTGGTTCATTGTCTGCATCTGGGCACCGGGTAAAGATCCGTGTGGACCGTTATTTTTAGAGATAGCGCCCACCCCCCTCCCCAGCCTTGTTAATCACACTGGGGAGGACACACAGGTCCACCGACTGACGAAACTGACTGAGACTTTGTCACACATCCGCCCTCTGACATACCCAGCAGACCATCCTCACTATGACGATTTTAACAGGACTAGCATTACTGATAACGTCTGGTACAACTCCCTGCACATGATGATTAGGGCTGCTGATTTAGAATCGAATAAATCTTGTTATGCATGCACACTTTTCCCCACAGCTCAGACACATTCCGTCCCAGTGAAACCGACCCCCATGGACGCAATGCAGGTTTTCTGTAGATTTGCCGCGCTCACATTGCCCTCTGACCCCGAAATCCTGTCCCAATGCGCGAGACTTAATGTCTCGCTTAGGCAGGCTAATACTCCCTTCAGGATCCGCTCCTATAACGCCACGTCTCTCTACACTGAGGCTGTAGGATGGCAGATTTACAACCCTGTGAGCCAAATAGATGAGCGCCTCATTGCTGGTTCATTCCCTGTGTGTTTTAAACGCACTGGCGATTCTGTGGCCCGGAATGTTGGCTCCCTGTCAGGGTGTGTAATCACTTTTGACGCCACCTGTTCCCTCTCCACTACGCGTGATGGTCATTTTTTCCACACCAAGCAGTCTCCATGTCTCCTCCCTGGCCTTTCTGATCGAGCAGACGCATCACTGTTGAATCCTGCTCTGACTTCTATCATAGCGTGGCCCGGGGATGATGGGTTTGGGGCGACTACTGACATGGTTTGGCAATGTGGTGTTAATTCCTACCAGGTCCTGCCCCCTAACTGGGATGGGGTTTGCTCTCCTGCTTTCCTTGTCCCCCACGTTCAGGTCTATGACAAACTGCTGTACACAACACATCACTACACACACTACCGGGCTCCTGAAGGTTCTCTAGACCGCGCCAAGCGTGACCAGAGGCACCTGATGGTTGGGAGGGGGGAAAAGTTCCTGGGAGGCCTTCTACCCTGGTGGGGTACTGTTAATTTGGCACACCACATAGACCGTCTGCACTTAGAGCTCGAGAATTTCACTGCATGGACTGTTCAGGGCTTTGAATCATTGCTCCCGTTTGAAAGGTCAGCGAGATCAATGATCCTAAATAACAGATTTGGCCTCGACGTAGTGTTTGCCGCCCAGTCTGGGTTGTGTCACGTGTTGGCGGACAGCTGCTGCACGTTCATACCTGACGTCTCCGGTAATCTCACCACTGTAATCAGTCACATGAATTCTCTTCTTGTTGACATGAAGGAGGAAGAAGTTCCAGAACCGACCGGCTGGTCTTTCTGGGCTTACTTCACTAACAGCTCGTTGGCCACATGGCTGATGAGACTAGCAGCGCCTGCCCTGTTGATTTTCATCTTCCTGTTCATTTTCATCTGCTGTATTGTCCCCCTTGTTCGCGGCTGTGTCGGGAAGCTGATTCACGGTCAATTGGTACAATATCAGCTCGTTCAAATGGATGACGGGGAGGGGGGTGATCGGGACTTCAATCCTTTTATGTAATAAACACTCTGTCTTGTTCACTGCCTCCCATTTTCATCAGTAGTGAATTTCATGACTTCTGAGTGTTTATGTCTCGTTTCCAGGTTTTGATGATTGTGTTTTGTTGCTTGAGATAATGCTGCATTTGATTTTAACATTGTTGCTTGAGTATGCTACATCATTTTTATTGTGTATTTTGTGTTATTATTGTTGTTGTGTGTATCTTTTGCTTCGCTACACCCATCCATGCAGGTGCTCCCACTTGCAGTAAAAACAGCATTCTGTGTCTCTCTTCTACTTGTAGGTTATGTGTATTTTGGGCGTTCCTCGGCTTTAAAAGCCGGGGCTTTCACTTTGATTTATACTATGCAGTTGTAATGTCCTGTCAGGAGTGCGTAATCATTATTTTAACCCTCACTAAATCTCCATTCTTGTTATGTGTTCACGAATTTTGTTTGATTGTTTGATTGTTTGATTGTTTCATTTAATGTGTTTAAAGAAACAAAAGGGAGGATTGTTAGAGAATTATAAGGATTCTCTTGTTATAAGTTCAGTGGTAGTGCATAGGTATACATTTTTAATTACCTAGGCATGTCTTATCTTTAACCCTCTATCTCCAGGTTGCGCTTGGCTAAACTCAGGAAGAGGAGGTGAGCACCAGGGCTTTCTGTACGTACATATCAGGGCCCTGGGTACTCCCTTATTTTCCCTAGACCCGTCAAGGTCAAAAATGCCTTCTCTGGCTTCACGTGAATAAGACTCCCTGTCTGGGATTTATATCACAGGGCCAGAGAAGAACACACCTCTTTCACACAAACTGTTTGTCACATACATATACCAATGTATTTTGCTTCTATGCTTTATGCTCATCCAACTGTCTCCTTAAGAGGTCGTTGAATCTTCATCAGTCGACTTAAATAACTTCTGTTCAATAAATATCCATTCCTGAGACCAAGTTCCAGAACTGACTTTATTTCACACTGTGCTGAATTATTCCAAAACAGTTCCTATTCTGGGACGTAGCGAACGAAGATCTCTAAGTTGATCACATCGTGTTGTGAGCTTGTTGATCGGCTATTTTTTATGAGAAGACTGGGTAAAAAGGAGCAGACCAAGAATAGGGCTTTGGGGGACCCCCAGATAATGTACTTGTACTGTATAGGGTTTAAGTGGTTAACCAGGATTAAACCAAATTAACACAAATGATAATATTATATAATACAAGTTTGTACAAATTAAAATCTAGAAACAGCGTAAAAAACATTTAGGAACATTCCAAGTGAATGGTGCAGCATACAGTAGTTTTCCAAGTTCAGTTCTCACAGTGAGAATCAAAGCAGGAAAAAAAAGAGTTACATTTCTAAGCTTTTTCCACGAATCGTACAAAAAAGGGCTTTCCCATGTGCTTTCCCACATTACATACTGTACATTCCCACATTGTCACATTTACAGTTGTAAGGTGTTACTGGCAGGAGTAAAATACCACACATTATATGATCAAAAGCTATAAGCTTTAATTAGAAGTTTTAAGAGTTACAATTCAGAACTCAGGCGCTGTACGTCTCTTAAAGGAGAATTCCCTGCTAGAAGGCTTTCTTACCTTTATTTGCACCAAAGAGGTCCAGGTGTTATGTTGTGCAAAAGTGCATTATTGGCTATTTCCCCTACCATAAACCCTCAATGGGGGTTGGGTTTTTGTGCTAATTCGTGAGAAATATGAGGGAACCATAACTCATTTGTACACCTCGTTTTTAGATTAGTGAATTGGAACATAAGGTTGCACGAGAAGTTGTTGTCACCTACATCAGTGATACTCAACCTCAGGCCCGCGGGCCACATCAGGCCCGCAGGACCATTATGACTGGCCCACCAATGAAAATCTAAAAAAAAGAAGAAAAAAAAATCTGGAAAATGAAATAAAAATAAATAAATCTGAATGAAGTTATCTTTAATTACATTATTATAAGAAATACTATTAGAGTTGTACTATTACTCGAACGAAAATAAAAGCTTGGGGGGGGGGGGGGGAGATGCAATGCAAATGAAAGACATATACTGTGTATCCCTATTCCCTGACATCATTTTATAGCTAAACGGACAGAATTCTATTTTATTTGAATGATGAAACCCAGCTGCCATTAATAGTTGGAAATGGAAATGGAAATTGCGGAAATTGCGGAAATGGAAATTGCGGAAATTGTAATTGCGGAAATGGTGGAAATGGAAATTGCGGAAATTGCGGAAATGCGGAAATGGAAATTGTGGAAATTGCGGAAATGGTAATTGCGGAAATTGCGGAAATGGAAATTGCGGAAATTACGGAAATGGAAATTGAGGAAATTGCGGAAATGGAAATTGCGGAAATGGTAATTGCGGAAATTGCTCTTCACTTATAGCTATCTATTTTCAGGTAGATTGTTTTATTTTACTCAGTCAGCCATATCACTACTCATTTTGTTTCATGAAAAAGGTCATAGCTGGGTAATCTATTTTCAGGCAAATTGCGTTTATTGTATTTTATTTTACTCAGCCATAACAATTTATTTTCTGTTAACCAACTTGCTGGCTGGCAGGCAGGCAGACAGCTACTCATAGACAGGCAGACAGACAGACAGCTACTCATGGAGAATTGGACAGGCAGGCAGTCAGACAGCTACTCATAGACAGGCAGACAGACAGCTACTCATGGAGAATTGGACAGGCAGGCAGACAGCTACTCATGGACAATTGGACAGGCAGGAAGGCAGACAGCTACTCATAGACAGACAGACAGCTACTCATGGACAATTGGACAGGCAGTAAGGCAGACAGCTACTCATAGACAGACAGACAGCTACTCATAGACAATTGGGCAGGCAGGCAGACAGCTACTCATAGACAGACAGACAGCTACTCATGGACAATTGGACAGGCAGGCAGACAGACAGCTACTCATAGACAGGCAGGCAGACAGCTACTCATAGACAGGCAGACAGTAAGACAGGCAGGCAGGCAGGCAGGCAAAGAGCTACTCATGTTATGTTATTATGTTATTATAACAGCTACTCATGTTATGTGCAATAATTTGTGCAGTTATGGAAACAGCTCTTTGTGTTTATGCAAGAAAATGTAACACATTTATTTATTTACATATTGTGTGCATGCACATTGTACTTTGATACATTTTGCGAAAATAAAGCAATTGAAAGAGAGAAGTTATCAAGTATCATTAATGTCGTAATTTTATCTACTGGCCCCTGGCCCCTTGCCATTTTTGTAATGTGGCCCACAGGTAAATCTATTTGAGTATCCCTGACCTACATGGATGTCAGCCTGCCTGAGACCATCTCAGGGGATCCCCAGGGTGATGGCTTGTTTTTAGTACCCCTGGCGGCGGTGGGCCACTCAGGGTTAGAGTGGCTGGATGGTAACCGCAAGGTTGCCAGTTCGAACCCGGCCTCCCCCATAGTTAGTGTCGAAGTGTCCTTGAGCAAGACACTGAACCCCTAATTGCTCCTGGTGTGCTCAACGCCTTGCAACGCCTTGCATGGTTTCCGCTGCCATCGGGGTATGAATGTGTGTGTGAACGGGTGAATGTAATGCACAATCTATGTAAAGCGCCTTGGATAAAGGCGCTATATAAAGGCGCTATATAAAGGCACCATTTACCATGTTAGTACCTTTTGTTCTGAGCCTTCCTCCTGAGTCACACCCTTAAGGACATTTACATAGAGATAAGCAAAGGGCGACCAGCAGGCCCGGCGCCAGGATGAAATGACAGAGGGGGCAATCGGGGGGCCGGTATTGGACATGAAGACAATGCGCTACATTTGCATATCTATAGAGAAGCAGAGGTGCACGATTTCGTTGGCTTCCTTCCTTTCAAGCAATGGAATTTAATTGAATGCCTGGGAAATGTACCATTGTTTTGTCTGTAACTATTTGATCTAAGGGGGCAAAGAGGTTGATTTAGGGGGGCAAACACCCCCTTTGCCCCCCCGTGGCGCCGGGCCTGGCGACCAGTGATCCCAATTCTACCTTCCAGGGGGGTGGCCGGCCACTGTCTGGAGTAAATGCTTATTGTAACTCTTTATAAACAGTTGAATTTGTATGCAGTGTTTGGGATGGTCACTATACCTATGGCCAGCTGGCTCCTGCGTGAGCCTATATGCCGTGTGCTTTGCTGTACTTTGCTGAATAAACAACGAGGAAACATCACTCCGTCAAGCTGCCGTGTCTCACAACTTCCTCCGGTGCTCTCCCAGTTTTAACAGTATTGTATGGTAGGACTGTATAGGGTGTCCATTAAAATAATATACAAATTAAGTTAAGTGCCGCTTGGGATACTATTTACATTATGAAGAGAGGATATATATATAAAAAAAAGATTTTTGAGCAATGGAAATAAGCAAATTAGCACAACAACTAGGATTGTACTCCTGATCGGATCGGGAGATCAGAAATCGGCTCCGATCTCATGATTTTCAAAAGATCGGAATTGGGGAGAAAAGATTGGATTTTGAATTGTCTAATGTAAATCTCAAAGAAAGATGCATAAGCAATGAGATTTGCTCATCAAACAAATAACAAAAAGACTAGTCACACTCAGAGGCGTGAAAAACACCTATGATGAAAACAAAAGGAAATGCAACCTCCGCTGTGAAGGCATAGGTGTCTGTAGTACTCTCTCTGAATGAGAGAGATACTCTTTAAGAGCTTTAACTTGACTGCACTCTTATTTTGCTATGATTCCATGCTTTCGCAGAAAGAAAAAAAAACCCACAGTGACAGTCACTCTAATAAAATGATAGTCACATTTTGCCTTTTAATAATTGAAAGGCAACACAACAGACTACACTAGAGTGACATACATTAGGATATTTGTTATTGTGATATGGCATGAGTGTTATATAAAAAATATAAAGATCGGTAGGGGAGAGCCGCCAAGGATGTAACGCTTCACGGTTGTAACATGGACGTTATCTCTTGATTGGTCAACGCCACCATGACGCCATCGCGTCAGTATGTGTACAGCAACGTACTCTACGTGCCCAGGAAGTTTGAAGTGTTTACCTTTATCCTGCGGGGAGCTATTGGCGAAAATCTGACTTTTTTCAAAAGGCGTAAACATTTTTTCTTTGGTGTTGGTGAATAAAAATCCACATGGATGTCTTCATGCTTATGTTCTTCATTAGTTTGCATCGTGTTTAGACGGAATTCACGTTCATTCTGGTCTGTAAGCAACGGCAAAGAAAACTTGCAAAAGTGGGCAATTTGTAACATGTGTTACAAATGGTCCGCTTCCATTCAATACCATTATATGTAATATTTACATATTTTACATATTGGCCAATATTATATGTTCTAAAATTGTATTGTATTGTGTAGTGTATTCTAAAATTAGTTTAGGGTTGTATAACATTGTACAACTCAATCAATCAAACGTTTGTTTAATCAATGTATTTCCCCATTGAACTGAAAAAAAAGCCCAAACTGGTACACCCATAACTATTTAATATTTCCCTTATGTTTGATAAATGTTCTTATCACATCCATGGTATGAAAACAATGCTAAGGAGTTGCTTCAATGAAATATAATTGCTTTAAGCTGAAAACGATATGTTTAATGGTGTTTTTTAGCGTTGTTACATTTATCATGCATGCCGTTACAATTAATCCGATATGCGCAGCCAATGTAACACTGAAACAGCGTCCACGTTCGGTTTAATAACTCCCGACCTGTTTTATCAAAAAAGTAGCTGGTAGCTGACATGTGTATAGGTCCGTTGCCTGAAAATATTACATGTGTAGATAAACGGATCTCTGAGTAAAAAAATGAAACGTGCAAAATGTTACATCTTTGGCGGCTCTCCCCTATGTCTCAAAATAAAATGATCGGAATCGGATCGGGAGCAAAGAAACGTGATCGGGACATCCCTAACAACCACCCCAATCCAATCCAATCCAATCCAATCCAATCCAATTCAATCCAATCCAATCCAATCCAATCCAATCCAATCCAATCCAATTCAATTCAATTCAATTCAATTCAATTAGGCCTTATGGTAGGGGAAATAGCCAATTATGGGCTTAATTTTGCACAAAATAACACCTGGACCTCTTTGGTGCGGACATAACAACTACAAATAAAGGTAAGAAAGCCTTCTAGTCTGAAATTCTCCTTTATGGTCGTCAGCACAGAGGCAGCGTTACATACAGTATATACCGGTATAAAGATTAGTGATATATTTCATATTTTTTGCACTCTCTCCTTTTCTTTAATTTTTTTACGTTTTAGTTTTTGTCTTATTTATTAATATTCTACTGTTATTATTGTCTATGCTGCTGTTGTCTGAAGGAAGCCAAACCAAAATAAGTTTTACTCTTATGTAACTGCATAAGTTACTTTACGTAATGTACACAAGATGCAGTGTTGGGCATCGTTACTTTCTAAAGTAACGTAATGTTAGGTTACTGGATTACTGCCCATAAAAATAACCCCTTACCGTTACAGATTAGCTTCTGAGAAAAGTAACAAGTTCGATTATTTTCCGTTATTTTCCGTTACCCGACAATTAAAAGCCATTTTTTTATGCTTGCGCAAGTACATTGTAGGCTATTAGGCTACTGCCGCATTATTACGGCCCTAACTCTATATGGTTTAAAACGAGAATGATACACACCATGAACTGACCATATAGACAATATCCCCTTTACAGCTCTCTCTTTATTAACGAATATAATTCGCCACAATCGCCAGCCTATACACGTAGGACTGGACAGAAAGGCTGTTCCAACCAGCCAGCAGCGTGCATATATAATGCCCTCTCCACGGCGCGCACCGCGGCGCATGAACGAGAGACAGCGAGATCAATTCGTGGCGGTGGGGACTCGCCACGACCTATTTTTTTACGCCATGGCGTATTCTTCATTATCCGCCATGGCAGAACAGAATCCGCCGTGGCGAGTACAGAATCCGCCGTGGCGAGTTGATCAATTCGTGGCGGCAGCGACTCGCCACGACCTATTTTTTTACGCCATGGCGTATTCTTCATTATCCGCCATGGCAGAACAGAATCCGCCGTGGCGAGTACAGAATCCGCCATTGTTTTTTTTTTTTTTGCGTGCCGTGGTGCAGGTTTTATTGTCCTAGTAGTACTATTCTCGGAATTATTTCATCCTCTGCTAGCGTAACGGTTAGCGCTCTCGCCCCTATAGTCAAGGCACTGTGCCGACCCAGGTTCGATTCTTGCAAAAAGCAAACTTTTTTTTTTTTAAGTTATTTTTTTACCCGTACATACAGTGTGTGTGCGTGTGTGCGTATACAGTGTGCGTGCGTGTATGCGTGCGTATACAGTGTGTGTGTGTGTGTGTGCGTGCGTGCTTCATCGTATTTATTATTATTATTATTATTATTAATATGCAGGTAATAATAATAAATACGATGAAGCACGCACGCACGCACACACACACTGTATACGCACGCATCCGCCGTGGCGAGTACAGAATCCGCCATTGTTTATTATTATTTTGCGTGCCGTGGTGCAGGTTTTATTGTCCTAGTAGTACAATTCTCGGAATTATTGCATCCTCTTCTAGCGTAACGGTTAGCGCTCTCGCCCCTATAGTCAAGGTACGTGCGTACCCAGGTTCGATTCATGCAAAAAGCAAACTTTTTTTTTTTTTAAGTTATTTTTTTACCCGTACATACAGTGTGTGTGTGCGTGCGTGCGTGCGTGCTTCATCGTATTTATTATTATTACCTGCATATTAATAATAATAAATACGATGAAGCACGCACGCACACACACACACTGTATACGCACGCATACACGCACGCACACTGTATACGCACGCACGCACACACACTGTATGTACGGGTAAAAAAATAACTTTAAAAAAAAAAAGTTTGCTTTTTGCAAGAATCGAACCTGGGTCGGCACAGTGCCTTGACTATAGGGGCGAGAGTGCTAACCGTTACGCTAGAAGAGGATGAAATAATTCCGAGAATTGTACTACTAGGACAATAAAACCTGCACCACGGCACGCAAAAAAATAATAAACAATGGCGGATTCTGTACTCGCCACGGCGGATGCGTGCGTATACAGTGTGTGTGTGCGTGCGTGCGTGCTTCATCGTATTTATTATTATTACCTGCATATTAATAATAATAATAATACTAATAAATAAGATGAAGCACGCACACACACACACACACACTGTATACGCACGCATACACGCACGCACACTGTATACGCACGCACGCACACACACTGTATGTACGGGTAAAAAAATAACTTTAAAAAAAAAAAGTTAGCTTTTTGCAAGAATCGAACCTGGGTCGGCACAGTGCCTTGACTATAGGGGCGAGAGCGCTAACCGTTACGCTAGAAGAGGATGAAATAATTCCGAGAATTGTACTACTAGGACCTGCACCACGGCACGCAAAAAAAAAAAAAACAATGGCGGATTCTGTACTCGCCACGGCGGATTCTGTTCTGCCATGGCGGATAATGAAGAATACGCCATGGCGTAAAAAAATAGGTCGTGGCGAGTCGCTGCCGCCACGAATTGATCAACTCGCCACGGCGGATTCTGTACTCGCCACGGCGGATTCTGTTCTGCCATGGCGGATAATGAAGAATACGCCATGGCGTAAAAAAATAGGTCGTGGCGAGTCGCCACCGCCACGAATTGATCAACTCGCCACGGCGGATTCTGTACTCGCCACGGCGGATTCTGTTCTGCCATGGCGGATAATGAAGAATACGCCATGGCGTAAAAAAATAGGTCGTGGCGAGTCCCCACCGCCGCCACGAATTGATCTCGCTCCACCTGGCATGAACAACACCACCGCCACCGTGGACCCACGACCCACGTATTATGGGGATGGGGGAGTGACATCAATCAATCAATCAATCAATCAAAACTTTATTTATATAGCACATATAAAACAACCGAAGTTGACCAAAGTGCTTTACAACAAAAACAACAATAAACAAATTCAAATAATATGCAGTGGCTAAAAAGTTTAAAATCAGTTCACATTAAAAGCAAGGGAAAAAAGGTGCGTTTTGAGAAGGGATTTGAATATATTGATAGATTGAGCAGCTCTAATATGGGGGGGGAGGTTGTTCCAGAGCTTAGGGGCTGCCGCCGCAAAAGCGCGGTCACCTCTTGTTCTGAGGGTGCGTGACGTTGGCACGGTCAGCAATGACTGGTCCGCAGACCTCAGAGCTCTGGTGGGGTAGTATTGGTGGATGAGTTCGGCCATATATGGGGGGGCCAGGCCGTTGAGGGATTTGAAGGTGAATAAAATAATCTTGAAATCAATTCTCTGTTTTATGGGGAGCCAATGAAGTGAAATTAAGACTGGTGTGATGTGGTCATATTTTTTGGTACCGGTGAGGAGGCGGGAAGCAGCATTTTGTACCAGTTGGAGTCGTCTGAGAGCGGATTGGGGGATATCATAATAAAGGGCGTTACAGTAGTCTAGTCTGGAGGAGATGAATGAGTGGATGACAGTTTCGAATTGTTTGAGGGGGAGGTAGGGTTTGATCTTGGCAAGTAGACGGAGATGGAAGAAACTAGTTTTAACAACCGAGCTGATCTGTTTGTCGAAGTTGAAGTGGTTGTCGAATATAACGCCAAGATTTTTTGCACTGGTATGGATGTTAGATGTAAGGGGGCCGAGGTTGGTGACAGAGGGGGGGGTGGGGTGTTGTCCAAAGATGATGATTTCAGTTTTATTGTCATTAAGGTGAAGAAAGTTTGCGTCCATCCAGATTTTTATGTCCTCTAAACAGTTGGTTAGGGGGTTGAGTGAGTTATTGCTGGCGGATGTGAGAGGCATGTAAATTTGGACATCATCCGCGTAGCAGTGGAAGGAGATGGCGTGTTTGGAGAGGATGGGTCCGAGGGGCAGCATATATAATAAAAACAGTAGTGGGGCCAAAATCGAGCCCTGGGGGACCCCACAGGTAAGGGGGGCAGCGGATGAGGAAAATTCACCCAGCTGGACGGAGAAAGTTCTATCAGTCAGGTAGGATCTGAACCAAGTTAGGGCCATCCCGGAGATGCCAACCTGCTGTTCCAGTCTTGAGATTAGGATTCGGTGGTCGACCGTGTCGAAGGCAGCGGATAGGTCCAGCAAAACTAAAATGGCAGGGCTACCGGAGTCCACTGTTAAAATGAGGTCGTTAAAAACTTTCAGGAGGGCTGTTTCCGTGCTGTGGCCGGGTCTGAAACCAGATTGAAATTTTTCAAGAAGTGAGGGGAGAGATATTGGAGTGAAATGGTCAAGTACAGCGGGGCAGGGTGAGATTGCAGGGGGAGGGGGGGTGTAGGTGTGCAGTGCCCTGAGGTCTGATATTTTATCTATAAAAAATCGTTGGAAATTCTCACATAGAGGAAGTGATGGGATGAGGGGAGAGGCATCACGGGGATTTATAAGGGAATTAAAAATGTTAAACAGTACCTGGGGTTTATGGCTATTATTTGAGACTGTGTTGGAAATGAAGGCCGATTTGGCATTTTTAACAGCTCGTTGGTATGTGACCAGGCAGCCATTTAAAATCTCGCGGTTGACGTGGAGCTTGTTCTTATTCCAGGATCTCTCAGCGCGCCTGCATGCGCGTCTGAGGGATCTGGTGGTGTCATTTAGCCAAGGCTCGGAAAGTGCAGTAGTGCGTTTTTGCCTGAGGGGGGCGATGGAATCTAGAATTGAAGTGCATATTGTACTGAAGTCAGAGAGGAGCGCTTCCGCGGTGGGAGTTGTGAACGTGGTAGTGGGCGCAGAAGTATTGAACATAGTGGAAAATTGTGATGCAGTTGACTGGTTAAAAGCGCGCGTGTGGCGCACAGGATCGGTAGGTTTAGGAGGTAGGCAGGGGATTGTTACAGTGAAGAGAATCGGGAAATGGTCAGAGGGGCATGGGGGGGAACATATATCAGATATGGTGATGGTTAGCCCTTTTGATATAATGAGGTCCAGAATGTGTCCTTTTTCATGGGTGGGATTTGTGACGGATTGAGTGAGGTTAAGGATTCAATAAGGGTAAGGAAGTCTTTGACGAGGGGCTTTGATGGACAGCCAACGTGAATATTGACATGCAGTAAAGGCCGTCGGGATCGGGATTCGAACCCGCGGGCACACTGCCAGACTCGGGCTATACCGGTCAAGGTGCCTCATGGACCTCTGAGCCACGGCCCAGGCCGATGACCACATTTATAAAGTGAGGACAATCCTGGGCCATCCCAATGGAGAGAGCATTAAACCTGTTTGTGATTAGTGCACCTGTACGACTCCATGATGGCCGGGTCGCGTGAGGACACTCCTGACACTAAAGCCTATAAACAAATTGTTTACAACTTTGTCATTCAAAATCGGCCACCTTCGTGCCCAGATAGGGTCTTAGGGTGATGAGCTATATACAAATCTGTGTGTGTGTGCGTGTGCGTGTGCGTGTGCGCGTGCGCGTGCGTGTGTGTGTGACAAGGTGTCAGTAAAGCCTGCCTGATTATCTGACTGTGCTGCACCACAAGTCTATAATGTAAAACATTTGCATACATATAAGCTCAGATGTGACGTGATTTTGATAAATGGGGGCAACTGAAACATCATAATCTGTAAATCTGAAGCAAAGGGAATGATTACAATCCAGGTTCATGCATGTGTGTGTGTTCAGTTTTGACGTATCTCTCACCCGCTCTCACAGCGTGTAACGGCGTACAGGAAGCAGACAAAGGAGAGGTTCAGTTGGCTTGGAAGAAGAGGTCCTTTATTTTGCAAAGACGGTCCACACACGGCAACCACAGTGTAACAAAGGAATCACCAAACGGATTTCCCTGGCAGCTCTTCGGATAATAACACACTTAGCAGCGCTTGTAGTCAGGAAAATGCAGCACCACGGATCCGAGAAAGAGCTACCCTGAATTTTCGCGGGTACTCCGTTTATATATCATTTTGCAGTCCCCGCCTCCCCCCTCCCCATCCGGTCTGCAGAGAGGCGGGACTTACAACTGCCTTTTACTGTTTACAACCTTTTACAAAAATGTGATGAATTGCTTACTTCTAAGGCAAACATAGTTAAACATGTCAGCCACTAGATGAAACCTAAGTTTACTCTTTATGACACATAGTTAAAAAATCTAAGCAATGTTTTAAAAACGGAACTATGCATGAATCCGAACAAATCATTTAGAAAGTGATTAACACAGTTTAAAACCCAAACTAGTAAAGGCTATACTCTTATAATCTAACCTAGTACGTTTTCAATCAATACATCAATTGCACTCCTTATTAATAGTTATAGCTTATATAACTATTATGATTATAACTATTTAATACTTTAGACTAGTTTAAAAGTCTCCTTAAGTTTCAGAGTTAAGTTACTCAGTGTAAAAGTTCTAGACTGATTTAAATAGCAGATGCATTCAGAGTGATGACAATTCTTGTGACGTGTGAAACCCTTTGTCCCGGAGGGAGCTTCAAACGGTTTCAAGACAAAGGCCTGGGTTTGTATATGCGCCATGTAACTTTTACCCCTCTAAGGCTTGGTTCATTTATAGAAATTACACGACATAACCTCCCTTTTATGAAGCTTTATTGCTTCATAAACTATTACATAAATGAACCCCCAAAAGAAACAGGTCCTCCCTTTTATCCTTAAAACCCACAAAAATACCTTAATAGCAAAAACCTGAATGTGAAAACTTTGAATGTGACCTACCCCCCTCCCTTTTATATCGACCAACTGACTGTCCAATTATATGAAGTATGAACCAACAGAATAATACTAATGGTAGTAGTAATAACAGTAATAATAAAAATACCGAATCAGACATCTTCCCCGAATCCCAAGTCATATGTAAACAGTACCCGAGTCCTAGCCTCCTCCCTTGGCCCCTGTAATACCTACACAATTATCGAACTGAACATGTACAAATGAAAATTAAACAGTTATTGCCCCCCCTTCCTTGAATGATGACTGAAAATTCCATCAAAGTTAACCTCGAATGATACACCAAGAATTACCAGATCTACTTGAAAGCTGAAGTACAATAAAACCTCGAAGAATAGAATCACAACCTCCGTCATGATTCACGAAGTCACACCTGTGGATTTGAAAAGTCAATACATTCAAAGTAAACATATCTAAAGTCAATAATCCCTTGTACCCGCAAATTTGAACCATATGAAAACATAAACACAAAATCATAACAATCCAGTATTGACATATTTTCTTTCTCCTGCGATGACGGTTCACGCGCATACTCCTTTTTTCGACTAAAATCTAAACGCAGATGAATCCTGGTTTTGGACTGTCCTGTACATCCCAGTAGTTCAACAGGAATGGCAATGATCTTCATTGTGGTCACCAGGGCATTTTGCGCAAAGGATGGGTGGCTGAAGCTGTACAGCATTGGATCGAATACTCTTCTTCCATGTAGGATCACCTATTTCTGAGCAATCAGGAATCGGTTTTGACTTATACGACTGTATACCAGCCTCAGTCATGACACAGCTGAAGTGTATCAGAGCCCTTCGTGTAGGCGTGACCTGAAGATGGACTGAAGATTGATATCCCATCGATGATGTAGTTTCGACGACATCTTCTGGTTACCCGTCGATGATGTGGACCACTGTCCTCGGGATAGCTGTTGTAGAGCTGATAATCACGACTCGACATGGAGTAGCGCAGAAGTAGACAGACAGCCTTTGCTAGGACACGATCTCAGATGTCTACTGGCCCCCCTTGCATATAACAAGATGTTGTTGTAACTGCAACTTTTTCTCCATCAGCTTCCTGTTGGAAATATGAAACAACTCCACACAAGATTAAACATCCTTTTGCAAAAACACACCCATGCATTGAACTATTAGTTAGTTAGTAGCAGACCGTTCAGTGTTACTCCCAAAATCCTAAAAATCATCCACTCATATTAAAATCAAATTATTCTTATTGTGATGTATCTTTTATCTTGCCAACTCCTAGAAACCTTAACAATGTAGTCTCATTTTCCGTTCCTCTTATTAATGCCATGGTTGTTTTTTAGCACAACCCAAATTACTCCTATATGTGAATAATGTATCCTAAATTAGACTGCACATTTGTTGACGAAAAGTCATTCCTCCAAGCATTTATAAGTCACAAGTTCAAAATGTATTGCATGTTCCCTCTAAATAAACAAAAGTGACACTCTGACTCCTCCTAAGATGTTTAAAGAATTTAGTCCGATTGCATTGGAAAATGCACTCTGAAAAATAAAAAAATACCCCCCCTATTAACTTGATTTTATTATATCCTCCCCCCTTCTGCCACTCAACAAGAGTGACAGACTATATACATATACTGATTGTGTCAACATGTCAATGATAGCTTTCTGTCACACCTCCCTTTTACCGAACCATCCGCTGTCCCACTGTTCCCCTGATAGCATATACTGTGAACACTCTTACTAATGTTGAACCAGTAGGAAAGGAATCAGGAAGTATTCTAGAACTTGCACACTCCCTACAGGAAAATATTGTCGTTGCCTCTCTCATTTTTTTTTTTTTAATTCACCAAATTGCAAGAATGGGCCTTCTCTTTTCCACATTCTGTCAAGAAAAGGCTTCTCCTTTTGCCACAACCATATGTCCAAAGTCAACGGAAGCACCTTGAAAAAGTAGGACGGACTCATTGTGATGGTCTAGTTGCGGTGATGAGATCCCTGCTGGAGCCCCCTGCTGGCTGCTTTGGGCCAGGCGGCACCTGTCGTTCTGGTTAGAACCTAGGGGAATCTGAGGACCTCGTCACAACTCCTCACAACATGATCTAAGCTGCCACATCTGTAACAGCCGGTGTAATTACGTGGTCGTACAGCCTTCCTCCCCATGTGGTCCCGGAACCCTTGATTTGAGTTTGTGGTGGGAAAGAGCTCACTCATTGCCTGGTATAGGGATCCCTTGTGTTCTGCCAGTAGGTCTGCGTCCCCCCTCGCCGTGTCTGCGTACGATTGCATGCCTGCTTGAGCAAAAATGTCATTCAACCCTTGTATCCCTACCAGGTGTGCCAACAACCTCTTCATGTCTCCCACGGCCACCAGAGAGCCCATCATCAAAGCATCGAATTTGGCAAACCAGGGATATGCGCCTTCCTGGAGTGGGGGCAGCTGTGCTGTGATCTCCTCCAGGTCATGTTCATGAAACAATGGTACGTAGTAAAGATGTTGTCCACTGACCACCACCAGCAGGTTTCGTGTCCTGACCGCAGGGCCCTCACTTGGTGTCATTTCCCTGGCCCCTGCCCCCCTCATTAGTTGATACCTGGTGTCTTGAGGCATCGGCGTCGGTGTGGCCAGGCTCGCCAGCTTCCGTTCCAGATGCTGTAACTGGAGTCTCGCGATCTTTCTGACAGTCTCTGTATGCTTACGCTGCTGGGTCTCCTCCTTGGCACGGACTACACCGACATGATGGACCACCAGGCCTGTAAATGATGACAAGGAAACACGTGCCACGCCTACCTCCTTCTTTAGTCCCTGCTGTACACTGTCCGGCAAACCCCTTACAATCATGTCTCTCAGGACAGCTTTGGACATGCCATCGTCGTCGACCTGGGATGGTTCACAGCCTGCAATTTCTGCCCACGCCTGGTATGCGCGTATCACGAACCCCTGTGGGTGTTCCACTGCCGTTAAGGGACAAAAGAATACTTCAGCCGGGTTAATGTCCACTGCTCTTGGACACCTCACCGCTTCCGGCCCCCCGTCGGTGACCTCTGACGTAGCTCCTCTTCGTACAGGACCCTCAGATGTGGAACGAGTGGCGGTACTTGTAGTTGTAGGTGGGGGACGGTTACCTCTACCCTCAGCCAGCCCTTGCAGTGGAGACTCTGTCACAGGCATCATGTTGGCGGGGCCCCTGGTCTCCCTGGCGGTTGGCTCCCTGAGTGAAGCCAAATAAACCCCTGCCCTCTCGTGGGCGGACGCAGCCTTGGATCGACCTCCAGCGCCACGCTGACTTGTACTCAACTCCTTCTCCTCAGCTGTCTCCCGCGCCTCCTTCCCCAACACTGCGTTCACAAAGTCCTGGTCATCCGTGCACCCATCCTCAGAAGACCCCGATGAGCTGGAACTGGAGCTGTCAAGATCATGGGCACCTCGCTGCAACATGTTAGCGCGATTCTGCTTGGTGATGAGGTCATAGGTTTTACCAATTTTCTTTCCTGTTTTAAGGAACAATTTCATAATCTTCTGCTGTTCCCTGAACCTAGACTTCAACATTTTTTCGTAATCGTGCACACTGGCTACCAGACGTTCACTGTTTCCTGGATGAAATATGCTGTCCTGCGGCCAGCATTGACTATCAATGGGACCATGTGACTCCCACCTCCCCAGAATTGATGATAACTTGTCGATAAACTCATCAAGTTGGTAGGAAGCTTGCCGACTAGCTGTCGCCATAATCAGTATTCTTAAACCCTGAGTTCAGAGATATTAAATTACAATAAATGTCACGTCCAATTAACCTTTAAAGTCCTACTTGCAATGCTCCTAAAAAATATCACCTCACTGAAACAGGAAATATACAAGAAACTCCAAACTTGCCAGTCACTTACAGACTGTAGACTCACTTGCGAACTGTAGGCAGATGTGTAATCAAAGAATGTAAGATGTCCTGCAAATTATGTGAAATGCAACAAACTACTGTATATGTTATACACGAGTCCAGAGACACGTGTGAGAGACGTTTATAACTGACTATAAGCTTAAACAAAACTAACGAAAGGGACTATGTTAAGTTGGAAGGTAAAAGATACAGCGTTTGACCTAAATTTAGAAAACCCTTACGACACGTCTCCCTTGATCAAGCAGAAAAATAATTCCACTTGTCCACCCTGTCCTGCTTTCTGAAAAAAGAACCACAGGTATTTAAAGGACCCCACACCCCCCAGGTATCCACTGTCAAGTCAGAGTTAGTATTTAGACAATAAAAAATCAGACATGCAGTTAGGTTTTGTCCGTTAGTACGAGGAAATGCATGCACCAAAGACTATACAGCTTTATGAGAGAGTTAAACAACCGAATGGTTTTTCTCAAACGGAATAGTGACGCCTAACACCACCTAGCATTCGTTCACTAATAACTACTAAGCGTTCCTTCAGGAACCAATGAAACAAGTCAAAACAATATCAATTTATGTTTACCAAATGTAATTCACTGACGATTAGCAACTCACAATTTGGGACATACTAATTTATCCCAACTGTTAATTAAGAATAGTGAAAAAAGACTTGATATTTACACGAATTGATACTCACTCACCTAGTTCCTTGGTCCTCCTTCAAACTGAAAGATATAACTCAACACATTATTATCGTACAGTACCTGTTTAACCGGAGAGAATCATGCACTGCTCACTATTAATAGCTTTTTAACAATGAGTCATGCTGACACCACAAAATACTGATAACAGATGTCCTGTTACACCAATCAAAGGTAAAATATTGATATCTAAGGCTCCCCCCTAGATACTTTGCTCATCCTTCATGTCAACCACCTTAGACAGGATGAAAAGCTTTCCCGTGCAGATTGAAACCTCCTTTCTGCATTCTCCACCCTTTGTGGATGTTGGATAATAATCATCATTATTATTAATAGAATATGTGTGACCTTAAGTCACTGAACCGTAACCTCTGTCCAAGTTACCTCTCACTGAGGTGTCTCCCTATGGAGTCTGTAGGATTATACACTTGTGCACATCTAGTATTATAGTGCAGTAATCAATCGCAGTTCAGCAGAATATTTACAATCTGCAAGCAAATGTGTGACTGTAATTATCATTAAATGTATGTTACCCGCACCCTCTGGTGTACCTGTGAGGCAATATATTACCCACAGGGTACCTAAGAGAGAACGTTTTTGAAGGAAAAAAATGATAACTCCCTCCAGCGGCCAACTGGAGAGGAAACCTTAAACAGGAAGGGAACATGAAATGTTAACCACACAATGAGGGAACAATGGGGGAACCATCATGGTTATACTATCCAAACACATACATCTCCACATAAACAGAGGGCATGGAAAAAGTTCACGCCCCGGACAACAGACAACAAAGGAGTCATAATGGGGAGTAAAGATAGGCCAGAAAACACCCAGACCAAGAAACTTAATACCCATACATCACCCAAAGTCTGTATTTCTGTAGACTTGGGCCACACCATGTTAGTCAAACCTTAACTCTATTAATTAGTCAGTGTAAGGTGATGAAATACACCACACCAATAAGCAAATTATTTATTAAACTCTTATAAGAGACTCCTCCACATTAAATTTGAAATGACTATAGTTTCTCAGTCTGTGTTTCAACCCCCTCAGACAAAGATAAAGTATTTATCTGAAACCCACACTGCATCCCACCCACTCACTAAAACCCCAGAAATGTACTCACCTTAATCACCTACCTTGTTTTAATATATAAATGCATCACTGATGTAAGTTTACATGACCGAGAACTCTCATTTCTACAAGAAACCTGACACGCCGAACATCATGGACCAGCCATCAATATTCTCACTACCTAGTTGTACACACCAGGCGCCATGCCCCTATATAGAACTGAGAAACTCTACCACCCAACCACATCACCTCATACACACTACATCCTGCTAAAACCTTATTCTAAATCTGCTAACCCCAATTTAACCCAATTACAATTTTAACCTGATCCCTCCATTAAATGTCCATCTCATAACTGTCCATATCTCTCCCCCCACCGGAACATAAATATGTTACGGCTACAAACACAAACACACACAACAACCCACAGACAACTTCGAAAATTCGCACCAGATAAAGAAAACTCCCCAACCCCCACACACCATTTCCAAACCCCCATCCCCCCTCCACCTGCTAACATTCGCACCCCCCCACAACAACAAAGACAAATTTCAAAATGGCCGCCGACCGACCCTCCCCCCAAACACACTAACATTTACCTGCACCAAAGAACAAAGGCTGTGTCGTTCACCAACACAACCCCCAACACAGACAAAGAAAACCAGCGCTTCCTCTCACCACCAAACGCAAACCAAATAGCTACACACTACGCCTGATTCAGGCCACATAATAAACCACATCAAACGCGTAATTGCCACGCTATATTACACCGCCTCTCCCTTAAACGGAAGAACTAGTCACTCCACCAAAACGCAATTATCTTAGGGTCCCTGCAAAGCGCCCTGCAAGCCCAGACGCTGTTACTCGTAGCCCTGTGCCAACTGACCCCTTCACTAACAAGGAACCAAATCGCACCCCCCAGGCTACACAGTGTAAACCGCCCAAAACGAACTCGAATTTTCATCAAATAAGGCTTCAGAATACGGGAACACGTCTCATACTGTAGCTAGCAGGTTAAGCCCCCTAGCCACCGCTACCAACCACAAAAACACGGTCGCACCCCCGACACAGCTAGGCCTTAAGCATTCACGGCTTCACAACAGGATTGGCACACATTACCCTCCCCCATTACCGTGCTTAAAAGACAAAGGAAAAATAATAATACAAACAGCCATTCCGCGCAGCTAAACCCAGAACTCCTACCATGTGTTAATAAAAGACTGAAATCTATGCAGGTAAATGGTAAATTATTATCAAAGCCCCTAACATTAATGTACTCATAGCTGTGAACACGACGTCCACCCATTACGAGGCGTTTTCACGACAGACAGCTGTGCGCAAGTCCGACTTAAAAACCTACAAACAACCAACCAGAATGTAAACAAAGCCTATGAAAAAAAATCCCAAACCAGAAACTACACAACATAATGCCCCCGGGTAGAAATGTAAGCCAACACTACCCAGACCCGCCCGCCGTGGCCAAACCAAATGAACCCACCCGTACGTCACCTATACGCCAGTACACACCAAAATTTCCAAGGTCCATTTTAACGGACCAACGAAAACGCTGCAGAGGAAAAAAATGAACTCACCCCACAACGCCTCGGTCACCCCGCTTCGTAATATTCAGGCTCCAAGTTTTGACGTATCTCTCACCCGCTCTCACAGCGTGTAACGGCGTACAGGAAGCAGACAAAGGAGAGGTTCAGTTGGCTTGGAAGAAGAGGTCCTTTATTTTGCAAAGACGGTCCACACACGGCAACCACAGTGTAACAAAGGAATCACCAAACGGATTTCCCTGGCAGCTCTTCGGATAATAACACACTTAGCAGCGCTTGTAGTCAGGAAAATGCAGCACCACGGATCCGAGAAAGAGCTACCCTGAATTTTCGCGGGTACTCCGTTTATATATCATTTTGCAGTCCCCGCCTCCCCCCTCCCCATCCGGTCTGCAGAGAGGCGGGACTTACAACTGCCTTTTACTGTTTACAACCTTTTACAAAAATGTGATGAATTGCTTACTTCTAAGGCAAACATAGTTAAACATGTCAGCCACTAGATGAAACCTAAGTTTACTCTTTATGACACATAGTTAAAAAATCTAAGCAATGTTTTAAAAACGGAACTATGCATGAATCCGAACAAATCATTTAGAAAGTGATTAACACAGTTTAAAACCCAAACTAGTAAAGGCTATACTCTTATAATCTAACCTAGTACGTTTTCAATCAATACATCAATTGCACTCCTTATTAATAGTTATAGCTTATATAACTATTATGATTATAACTATTTAATACTTTAGACTAGTTTAAAAGTCTCCTTAAGTTTCAGAGTTAAGTTACTCAGTGTAAAAGTTCTAGACTGATTTAAATAGCAGATGCATTCAGAGTGATGACAATTCTTGTGACGTGTGAAACCCTTTGTCCCGGAGGGAGCTTCAAACGGTTTCAAGACAAAGGCCTGGGTTTGTATATGCGCCATGTAACTTTTACCCCTCTAAGGCTTGGTTCATTTATAGAAATTACACGACAGGTGCATGTAGGTGGGTGTGTCCAGGTGCATGTAGGTGTGTGGCTGTCATAAGAACAGTGTGACAGCCTGCTCCTCACCAGACAACTAACGACATCTTTATCCTGCTCTGTGAGTCCTGCTTTACTTCGACAACCAGGTCACACAGAGGACTCAGCTACAGAGTGGACATTATGACAACAACTGAACTCTTCTCTGCTTGAACTGAAGAAACAACTTGTGAAAATGGTGAAGAGGAGCTCATTCATGACCCCCCTCTCCCTCTTCCTCTTCCTCCTCCTCATCATCATTGCTGCTCTTCAATTGGAGGCGTCTGTCATAAAGAAAACGTTTCACTATGTGGATGAGAAGAAAGCCTGGTCTGATGCTCGACAGTACTGCAAGGAGAAGTTCACTGACTTGGCTTCTGGTGGTGACCTGCTGAATGAGATTGATACGAACGGAGGCAGAGTGAAGTGGATGTGGATCGGTCTGTACAGAGACCCTGGGGACATTTCGGTCTGGAGATTGATAGGAGAAAGGTGTGTAGCCTTTGTGTGTGTGTGTGCATGTGTGTGTGTGTGTGTGTGTGTGTGTGTGTGTGTGTGCACGTGCACATGTGCATGTGTGCGTGTACATACAGTACATTTATTGATGATTATTGAATATTGTATACTATATTCCACAGACGGGATGCCTCACTTGACACAGACTGGGCAACAGGAGAACTTGAACTTCAGAATTGTACCCGTGTGCTCGCTAATAAACGGTGGAAGAATGATAAATGTTCTGTTAAACGTTGGTTCTACTGCTCTAATGGGGACAGTGTCCTACATCAGCTTAAACCCATGAGCTGGTTTGATGCCCAGGAGAGCTGTAAGAAGAAGTCCATGGTCTTAGCCACTATCACACAGAGCAACCAGCACAAGTTCACTAGCGGTGGTTGGATTGGACTGCATTTCCCCCCTAACACACCTGGAAGTTACACGTCTAAAGACGTCTGGAAGTGGATTGGAAATGACTCAGACTATAGGAATTGGTTTACAGGACAGCCAGATCTTGAGAACTGTGCCATCCTTTCCACTGTTACTAGAAAGTGGAACAGTGTACGTTGCTCTAATAAACTTCCATTTATCTGTGTCGATGACAACGTGAACCTGGTGATCTCCAACCCTTACCCTACCCCTGCCTCTACCCCAAACACTACAAGTGAGGTGATCCTGGTGAAGGAGAACAAGACATGGGAGGAGGCTCTGGAGCACTGCAGGGCCATCGGCAGCGTCGACTCCAGCCAACATAATCATTACCGTGACCACCAGTATGACCTGGTGAGCCTGCAGTCTGAGGACGACCACCACTACGCCAGGGACAAGATCCAGGAGGCCACGACCAATGAGGTTTGGGTTCAGGGGTCACATTGTGGCTTGAACAAAGCAGGAAACTTGATTTCTTCTTTCTATCATTTCAAATATACTGTAAATCAAAGTCCTTTGTTAAGTCTTAATTGTCTTCTGTTGGATTGTCATAATCAACACAAATTGTGAACTACTTCATATCATATTCATATACTGTAGCTGTTGCCTCATTCATACAGGTTGCCTTTATTTGCCTTGGGGCAGTATAAAACTTTTTCATCACTTTCCCAACTTTGAAAACTCTGTTGGCAGTAATGTTTGTCTCATTCTGAATCCAAAATTAAATTGTATTTAATAACAAGCAGTTAACATGCATATGTATAGGCCAACATATTACATATACTATAGTACTAATTTCAACACAGTTACACTTGAGGGAAGATGTTTGACCTCCTTTGCCTTCCATGTTGTCCCCAGGTGTGGACAGCTCTGCGTTTCCTGGCGGGCCAGTGGCTCTGGGTGGACGGGGAACCACAGCAGTACCAGAACCTGCCACTGTGTCCGGCCTGGGGGCGGCACTGTGGAACCCTACCCAGAGACCACAGCACCCAGTGGCAGATCAGGGACTGCATGGAGAGAAGGAACTTCCTCTGCATCAAATCCCCAGCAGGATAGACAGAGCACGAGTAGTCAGGCACAGCTGGGATTTGTGGTCATTAGTATTCAGATTAGTAGGCTACTATGCAGAATATAGATAATGTACTTTATTGTCTCCACCAGGCCGAAGGCATGGGGAGAGAGTATGTTTAGAACTCCGTCCGTGTGTGTGTCCGTGTGTGACTGTGTCCGTCCGTCCGTCCGTCCGTCCGTCTGTGTACAGCTAATCTTACCCCGTTAACCCGGTCGTTGCCAAATTGTGCACACACACTCCCTGGATGCCAACAATGAACCTCTGGCCCACATTTTCCAGAACGGCCTGTTATAGCGCCACCAAGAGGCCGACTTTTGCAAAACACATTTTTTATATTACTCCTCCAGATTCTGTCCAAAAAATGGATGGATGGATGTATGGATGGATGGGTGGACGGATGGATGGATGTATGGACGGACAGACGGATTAGATAAACATACTGTTTTCTTGACCACAAAGCAATTCTTTTAGGATGTGATTGATATTTATGTGCCAGGAACTCCATTATGAGAATATTTCCGTTGTAAAAGATTCATTAGAGAATTCTACTTACGGTGTACTGTATGTGTGGAGACGACAGTGGAGAGAGTGAAACCATTATGATCTGAATGCTTATTCTTAGTGATCTTATGGGCTAACCTTTAATAGTTGTGTGATTTACAACTGTTGTTTTATTACCACCTCAAGGACCCTTGGGGGTTCCCGGACCGACAGTTTAAGAACCACTAGTCTTAGTGCAATAAGAGGTCTTCTAAGTCAGTATAGTTCTCACACTTAAAAGATTTTTCAAAAGACGTTCTCAAATAACATGATTCTGTACAAGTTGGCATGAAGAGACATATACCGTGATCTTGTATAGATGTGCTATTCTTTGAATAGACAATGCCTAAAAATCCTAAATGACACAGATGCTTTCATACTTTATTTATTTTTATTTTTTGTTACAAAACAGCATAGACAGAAAGGATAACTAAGCAAACAAATTAAAAAAAATGACCAGGGTAAGACAATAATCGAGACCATGAGGAGATATACTGTTAATGGCATGATTTCAGTCTTTCCAATGCTGTGTGGGTAAGATGTCAAGTGTGTTTCCTTTTGCCCCATTGGATCGAGCTATAGAGAGTTCCAAAGAGATCCTGTCCGGACCATTAGTGAGACGGTAACATGTCATTAGTCAGAAGGTTCATTGTTCCGAAATTACTATCCCTATCTCTAACCTAAACCTAACCGCAAGCACGGGAGCAGTGCATGTTCGGACTAACGGGACTTCGGATCTATGGGCAGTTCCCTAGTGGGACGATCCATTGTGAGACCTCGAGTTTGTGGGGAGGTTTCCATCTTGTGATCAGCACTCGGCAGCTCCTTTGCAGCTGTCAGCCCTATAAGAGCAGAAGTCCCCCTCTGTGGCATTGTCAACCCGGTCGCTGAATCATCATTCAACATTAAAATATTAGGCAAGCAAGAGAGGAATACGAGTTCCCGTTACCTCAGATAATACTTCTGAAACTCTAGACCAAAAACCTTTGACATATGTCCCCAGTTTGTTGTTATATATAGGGTGCAAATGGGTGTCGTACAGAGCCGGGGTTGAAAATGTTTCCTTGGAGTCAAATAGAATCTATGGATATACCTTTAAAATTCAACATTTGATAGTTATAATTTCGTGAGAGACAGATACTAAGTTTATCGTTTACCTGCTATCCTAGTTAGTTAGCCTTAATTTGTTTTTCTTTGCACACTCTACATTTTAGTCTCTTTTCTGCGTGTATTTTCTGCGTGGACATTTTGAACATAATAAAACAGATGACTTAAGTTCTTAATGGTCCGTGTCTTAATGATTCAAAAATTAATGTATCATGTTAAACCATTTGAAATGCCTCGTCGTTTGTTTCCAGTGAGACAACGCGCACAATAGCAGCACCCTGACTCTGACCAGAATGGAACAGCGCCTTAATATAACTAGCATCATCCGTATAACCATAACACCTGTGAAGGAAGTATAGTGAAGGGGCCTGGAAGCAAGGACTATATCTAAAGAGGACGGAGTTGAGACCAGGAAGTTGTACATGCCCAAATACATGCCCAAATTTGGGCATGTACAACTTCCTGGTCTCAACTGCATGTTTCTTTCCTTCCAGGGAGCAACATGGAGTCCACCATAGGGTCTTTACTTCCCGTCCTCTTTAGATAGTCCTTGCCTGGAAGCAGGAAGAGTTAATTATTCGGTGTGCATAGAGCCTATCATTTCCTTCCTCCCCACACGCATGTGTGTGTTGTGTTGCAATTGCTGTTGTAGCCTACTATACTAGTTCACGTGCCACAGTGAGGAGTCCCCACTGGGAGGCCTCCCAGGTGTGTTAGCGTCCTTTACACGTCCTTTTCACTATACTGACTGCCACCGGCGCCGCATGCAGCACTTCATGATCACCCTCCATGCCTGACTTCCTGACCCTGTAGCACACGAACGCCCTGTTCCACATCCTTCTGACGTAATTCACCCTTTGTCAAGTCCCGCCCATGGTTGTGTTCGCACCTATTGGTTGCCGTTTCGTGGTTGGACAAAAATCCTCGCTCTCCATCCACTACCATTGAAATAACATGTTGTTCAATATGAACAAGGCGGAACAAGGCAGAAAGAGCTTGCTGGTTAGTCAGTCAGGGACCAATCAGATGGCTGAGAAAGGGTGAATTTGAGCTGTCTAATGAAGGAGGCCTGGTTGGGTGATGATAATAATACAAACATTATATCTGTATAGGCCTTTTTTGGGGGAAATAATCTTTTCTCTGATCTCTTTCCTGAACCTTCCACCCTACGTTAGACCCTTTCTCTCCTCCCATGAACGCGTGGTTCAGTAACGTGTGAGCTGATAACATTACCTTGATAACACTGTGACTCTGCACTACAACGCACAGTATACAGGGAGTCTGTTAAACACATATACAGCTTATCTCTGCTGCATGCAGGGCCCTTATTTAAACAGCTCTGCTGTGAGACCCGGGGCCGGCCGCCACTTTGCCGGGCAGGCCCGGGAAGGGACAGGGGTGACCCCAGCTCCACTTTCAACTCGTCCCTTCCTTCAGAAGGATGAAGGAAGGCCTCACTCACACCTAAAGACACGCTTGTGTCCTGTGTCTTCTGTGTGTCATGGCCGCCTCAATGCATTTCCAATGGGAGTCACATGGTTTCATGAGACAACCTTGTTGCATGGCTGTCTTCTGCCACCCCCCCCCCCCCCCCCAGATGCAACAAGGTTGTGTCTTCAAACCATGTGTAACTCCCATTGGAAATGCATTGAGGCGGCCATGACACACAGAAGACACAGGACACAAGTGTGTGTCTTGCGTGGTCTTAGGTGTGCGTGTGAGTGAGGCCTCAGGAAAATGTTCATTGAACAATTGAAGCAACTTATAAGGGCAGAAAAAATACCTCACAGTGCGTCACTCACAGCGCATCGCGTTGTGTGCTTTTGTAGATCATTTTTGGAAGATTAAAATGAAAGTAATTGAACATTTTACCTATGAGGACATATACCCAAACTAGGGATGCCAGGTTTAAAGTGGTAAAATGCTAAGATTTAATTTATATACACAAGGTTACAGCTTTACATACAATTAAAACTTTGGTAGCTACGTTATACATGAGACATAAAGCACAACATTTAGACAAATATAGTGTTCATGATTTTATATGAAAGAGTATGAACACAATGGCGGAAAGGGGGAAAAAAACATTGATGATGATGCCACTATGGGCATGTTGGCACCACGGTGGCTTGTTGTTTAAAGCACTAAATGTTTGCTATTTGCATGGCAAATATCTTTGAATATCTTGACAGGCCCAGAAGGTGGACGCCAAGGGTTAATGACGTGGTTCTCCGTTGTCAACGGCCACTCATATCTTTTGAGCAGGGTTCTCTGACGCAGATGAAACGTCATTAGTAGCTTTGTAAACAGCCTATCAGACCACAGCGTGCCCGCACAGAGAGAGCCTTTCATTGGACAGTGGACAAAGCTGTCCTCGATTATACACCAAATAACTGATGGACTTCAGCAATTGAATGACAACTGAAATTACAATCGAATTAGAAGTCAGTCAGTTGTCGTTGCTTAGTTGGTAATGAGCAAGCAGTTAGTTGCTCTGAGGTTTATGGTAATTTACTCTGAAACAGTGGTGTCCACTGTCTAATCACAACCAAACAGACACTGAAAACAGAAAAAAATAGAACTGCACTCTGTCGAGTGCATACTTGCTTGTTGCGCACTAGTAGGCCATAAATGGCCATAAATGGCCTACTAGTGCACAAGCAGAGCGCGCAAGTACTTTCGACCGCTACAAACTGTCAAATCTCAGTAATGAGTACTTGTGCCTGATACAGTGGTGCCAGATTACACACATGTATACATAGGAGCATTACCTTTAATCCTCCCAACACTAAAACATATCGTCATTACGTCACCATCGAAAACCAATTACACTCTGGCATTGGGTCCTTTAATCCACATCTTTATTACGTCATCATTGAGAGCTAGTTATACATATACTATGTATATGTAATTTGTAAGTTGATTAGCGGTACACTGTGGTTACTTTGCACCGTATGCACCGTCTCAGCCGTCCCGCCAATTTTGATGCGTATGCACCGTCCCAGCAAATGACGTAATGACTAATTGTGCCTGATACGGCAGTGGTGCCAGAATACATACATGTATACATAGGAGCATTACCTTTAATCCTCCCGACATTAAAACATATCGTCATTACGTCACCACCATCGAAAAAAACCATTGGTTTTATACATATACATAATTGTATATATGTATAACTAGCTCTCAATGCTTACGTAATGAAGATGTGGATTAAATGACCCAATGCCAGAGTGTAATTGGTTTTCGATGGTGACGTAATGACGATATGTTTTAGTGTTGGGAGGATCAACATATTATGGAATGAATTCTGTACTGGCCATATGGAGCTTGTCTTGAGTGTACATGGTTTGATGAGGTCAGACCAACATTATGGAATGTCAGAACAGGTCAGCTCCATATATGGAGATCTAAGGGTGGCAGCCGGGTCAGTGTCTTGAGTGTACAGGGTTTGATGAGGGCGCAGGTAGGGCCGGGCCTGTTGAGAACTCTAGTTTTCGCCGGGCACTAATAACTTTGGGGCAGGTCTGTCTAGAGTTTAAATGGACATGTATCAGTCAAAAGGGAGTTTCTACCTATAGAAGACTGTGCTTGTGTATAGCCTCGGCTGGGAGCCTGGGAGGCGAACCCGGGACCTATGAATCCGAAAAGCACACATACCGGTACGTTACCCGGTCGGCTAAAGAGCCCAGCTGGCCCCGATAGGCAGGCAAGCAGAAACGCAGCACCCATTAGCCTAGTTGTCCCCCATACTCAATGATTCCCAAAGTGGGGTGCAGGGACCCCTAGGGGTCCTTGAGAGAGTTCCAGGGAGTCCCCAGCTAAATGATAATTAGGAACCAAGCAGCAACGCAGCACCCTATAGCCCACAGTTGTATACTGGTCAGCTATAGCTCCATGACCAACAGAAGAAAACAATAGTTTACGGGTCAAATCCCAGTGGCGCTCGGTGGATTTGTAGTGGGCAGAATGAGTGTGTTGGTGAATGTCACATTGGTGCATTAAGAATAACCTTCACTGTACCTACGATGTTTACTCCAATCAGTTTATCAGCGGCAGAAACGTGCAGAAAGAAGATAAGACAAACCTGGTCAACACGAAGGAGTCTCTGTGGGTGTGTGTGTGTGGGTGTGTGTGTGTGTGTGTGTGTGTGTGTGTTGTGAGTGACCTGGAAAGGGGTGACATTGCTGCTACTTCAGGTAGTAGGAAGGGTACGGCATGGGACAAGTGTGTGTGTGTGTGTGTGTGTGTGTGTGTGTGTGTGTGTGTGTGTGTGTGTGTGTGTGCGTATGCATGTGTGCGTATGCATGTGTGTGTAAGGGAATAGGGGAGGTTCATAATTCATGTTATATAAATGTTTTTTCTATGACTGTCCTGTTTCGTTGTGTTTGTTGTGTGTGAGCGAGAGAGAAAGAGAGAGAGTGTGAGTCTAAGATATCCAAAATTTCGGGGCGGAAGAAGGATCGAGTGGTCTGGACCTCCATTGACTTAGGGTCCCGGGGAACACCAGCAGAAATTAGTAAAACGGTAGGATTTTCAAACCGGTTGACTTAACACGAGACTTTGAATAAAAGATCATAGGCCAGAATTTGTGGCTAATGTATAGGCCAACGGAAATCGACAATATCGAATATCCCAATATCTTTCACCAAATAACTCGATAACGATATTGTGATCATAATATCATACTTTGACAATAATTGCCTTTTCAGTTGTGACAGTTCAACAATAGCAGAAATACAAGCTTGCAACGTGTCACGTCACATTGGGAGCACTGTACATACAATGACACTTTACATGTTGTGGGGTCTCGAGAGCGACACCCCGCGATGGTAAGTGCGTTGCCAGGGCAACCAGACACGCTGTCAGACAGAAGAAGCCTCGGGCCGTTAGGAACGCCCTCGGCCGTGTGATAGGGAATATATACGTCCCGAATCTCCTCCTCCGCCAGCTGGAGCTGATGGATCGACCGCACCCAAATCAGCAAGCGGCCACACCCGTCATATAAAAAGGAAGACTCAGTCTACGTCTGACAGCGGCTGGTTCACACACATATGCTCACGGAGGCACGCACGGCACACCGTCGGGGGGTAAGACACACACCCACCTCCACCGAACACACATTCATGTGAATAGCTCTGCATGTCTTAACTGTCATTCTCCTCTCATCACAGGCTTTTAGGAACGGTCCAGGAAATGTCCGAGGGACAGAGACACTCGGACTGTATGAGTAAAATATAGAGACGGGAGTTCCAAGTCCGCATATCGCGCGGCGGGAGGGTGGCAGCCCCGCCACAGTGACAGCGACAAGGACACTACCCAAAATAAGGTCGGAAAGAAACCTATAATTCTTGAGTCTACTATTGAGGCCTGTCTAGCGAACAGGCGCTCATTATATACGCCAGGGTGGCAAAACGGCAAGTGCTCTCTTGGAGCTGGAACCCGCTAGGGGAGAAGACCCGCTACAGTTAAAGATAAAGACCGATGACGTCACGAAGCAAGGCAGCGCCGTCACCTCTTATCGTTATTAAAACCACAGCCCTCCAGTGAGGAGCGAGCTATCAGAGACTGTACAAACCTGAGTTGAAATCTAATCTTCTGTTCTCATCCTTCTCCAGGCTGGCGACGACGCCTGTGAAACTTAAATTGTATGGAATATAATTTATGCTGAACCTACGTGGGGTTTATCCTGCATGCATTCTGTATACTTTGCTGCTAAACAAATAAAGAGCCGTTTGAAACTGCTGCAATCCCCTGTTCCGCCTGCTCCTTGACCACTGAGACTCCACAATGTATATTAATATTATATATTAATAGTTGTTTTTTGTGTAGTACATAAAATACAGTAGTATTATGATTATTGTTATTGATGCTTCATTCATTGATGTTTCCTATTTTAAGGAATCACAGGAAAAGCCATCTGACTCTCCCCCTCTAGAAAGGCTTTCCTATCCCATACTTTAACCTTTTATTTTATTCCTATCATATCATTTAAATGTGTATGTGCAATAAACTAAATTAAGAGACCCTCCAGCAGACAGGCCACTAATATGGAATATAAGATATATATATACATTTCACCCTGGTTCGCTGTTGGTTTTGTAATAAAGCTAGTTGTAATTTTAAGGTTTTGCCGTCAAAATGTCACATTCAAGTATTATGTTAAAACAGTCAAACGTAATTTACTCTTAGATTTCAGCAAAGTGCAGCCATTTCCATTTTGAGAAACTATAGTTGACAAATACAGTATATTTACTGAAACTGAATCTGATCAAATTCACATGTTAACATTCACTGTGTTATTGGGTAAAGTAAATCAATCAGTTTCCTCTATTTTTTCTTTTCATTTTACACCAAATTTGTTGTTAAGGACAATCCTTGAACGGATGTTATCTTTTGTAGAATCACAGCAACATTAAAATATGGATCAATGTTGTGTGACTGAACATCAAACAAATTAGAAAAGTGCTTTGAAAGAGGTTAGAAAAGATCTATGTCAATCGTGGTCAGGCAGTAATGAGACAAAATACTTATACCGTACATAGATTATCTGCACCAAGATAACGTCAAGATACTAATTTATGCTCATAGGCCCTATAGGGGCAAGAATAACGCTAATCTCATTGTTATGGCGAGGCCAAAATCCAAGGAGAAGGCAAAACATCTGGTTTAAAGCTCATAGGTGACGTGGTCTTCATCAGGCAAATACATTAAAGGCCAAATTCCAAGCCATCCAGAACATAGTATGTCTACAACTGCTAATGTGTTACTTTGTATCCTCAAATATAGATTGATTTACAGCCCATATGTTATACGGTCTGCCGTGTGTGGTGGATCACCGTTGAAAATATGCATGTATCAGTGCATTTGTTCCACCAACATTATTCTGTAAAGAATAAAGATTACTATTTTGATTTGTCCAGATGAGACATACCGGTATAGTCACATGAATCCACAGAGGGGTGCACCATTAAGCTGATTTGCTACACCTGGCCTATACTATACTGTCTCAGTGCTCCATGGATGTGCGCACTAGCTGCAGTGCCATGGAGCAGAGTCCTGTAGGCCAGCCAGGTGCAGCTAATCAGCTACGTAAATAGTACACCCTGGGAATGCCTGCATCCAGGGCACCATTGTAGATTCGTCTATAGTGCAGCTGCTGAACTTCACAAACTGCACCAATTCTGTAGTACTAATGACTGTCTGTCTGTCTGTCTGTCTGTCTGTGTTCAGGACAAGTACGACATGTTTGAGGTGGACGGCAAAGTGGAGGTGAAAGGAGGAAAGAAGAAGAAGAAGGAGAAAAAGAAGGAATGAAGAAAGAGATGGACATAGTGAGTGGAGAGAGAGAGAGACAGAGAGAGAAAGAGAGAGTTTTCTATTGGTCACTGAGAGAGGCTGAGGGCTCACCAGCACAACCACAGACTTTGCAATACTCTCTGGAAGCAACAATGGAGGGCTCGACGACCTAGAGTCTAGGTCGTCCTCACACGAGCCCTCCATCGTTGCGGTTCAGTCATCCCAGTTCTCCATATATATCTGGCCCTGCAGCTCGTTGGTGCTACATAAAGTTAATGTGGGACGTCCTCGTGCCCATGTGTGTGTTGGTTCCCACGGCACTGCCTTGCTGGCTCACCCTTGGCATTCCACCATACATATTCTAACTACTATGCCACCACAACCACAGTCTTGTTGGCCATTGGGTGCTGACCAGTTACAACACACTAGCCTTGTGCTGTTGACTAATGGGAAGTGACCAGTATGACAGAGGTGATGCACATGCGTGCACAGTCCGCAACACTGGTAATACTCGGCTCCACTGGTTTATTATTAATTATTATTACTGACATAATAGCCTCTGTTGTTGCTGGCGTAATTGTCAAGAGTGATGGGGGGGGGTGATATGGGGGCCTCATATTTGGTCTTGAAACGGGCCTCCAGAATAGATCCGTAAGGCCGCCCCTTATTTTCTGACCAGTACGACCACAGCCCTTTTGCTGTTGACCAATGGGAGTCAGTTGACCAGTAAATACAAAGTCTTCTATACTGTTGGTCATTAGTGTCAATTCTTCTTTGTCTGGAACTATAGTCGATATGAAAACTGCCATATGTGTGGAGATTAGTGGATACGGAAGGCGACCTCTATAGGACACGATCACAATGGTTCATGTGGAATAAAAAGCATAGGCTTTCACAGGTATAGCTAAACAACTGCAGCCTGCTGGCGTGAGTTTAGTCCCGTTAAGTGTCCTCTGTCTCCCCCTGCAGGATGACCATGAGATTCCAATAGAAGACCTTGAGCAGAGATACAACACCAACGTGACCACGGTAGGTACAGCTGTGTTCGATAAAGAATACCGTTATATACATGGGTTAAAGTGGTCCAGGGACCACCAGTGGTCCTTGAGGGGGTTCCAGGTGGTCCCCAGCTAAATGATGCAGAGCTGGTATAACCAAATGGACCCTTTAACTCTTGAGAGCATAACATGAATCCATTTTGGTTTCATGTCACGCTCCCAAGAGTTCAATTGTTGTTAAACATCTGCATTACTTAATATACAAGAAGTCTACACAATATTAGAGAATGTAGAATAGTTGTTTTTTTTGCTTAACGTTTGCCTGTTCTCTCTCCTGTGGTACCAACATCAATACAGCATGGAATTTTGGTCAAAGTCTTATCCAACGGCAACAAAATATTCAAAGTTTTTGGGTCTGTGATGAAAAGGAATAATAAAAAAGGAAAATAATACATACATATAGAGCTTTTAAAAAAATGCATGGAATGAAAGTATTGCTTATATGTTCCACAAACTATGGTTTGATCCGTCTTTAAACTTGCAACCATGACTGACAACAAAGCGTAAAAGTATAAATATATGGCAACAGTGACAAAAACCTTTCAAAAAGCGCAGTGAATAAAGATTGTTCTCTCCTCTCCGTCGTCCACACAGGGCATGACCGCCACGTTCGCCCGGCAGGTCCTGGAGCGGGACGGTCCCAACGAGCTGAAGCCCCCCAAGGGGACCCCGGAGTACGTGAAGTTCGCCCGGCAGCTGGCCGGGGGTCTGCAGTGTCTGATGTGGGTGGCCGCCAGCATCTGCTTCATCGCCTTTGGCATCGAACTGGCCAGGGGGAACTTCACCTGCTTTGACAACGTGAGTTTTTTGGAGGACAAGACATACTATACGCCTAAACCTTTCAGGCCGTGGGATATAAACTGTTGAGTCGCCATGGCGACCCATTGGTTGTTTGTCGACTCCCCTTTTTCACTGGCGAAAACGGAATAAAAATGAAATGAAAACTACAGCTACGATGACTAAAACTGACAATTTCGTCAGCAAATAGCCTAGAAACTAGACTAAAATGTTAGTCATTTTACACTTGGTTGCATGCTGAAAATAGCCGATTTACAAGCTCACAACACGTCGTAGATCTGCTATTTTCAGCAAGTGTAAAAGCACTCATTACGACGGCATCAAGGCCCGCCAAAATACATTTTAGTCGACTAAATCAACTGTAGATTTAGTCTCTTCTTTGGAAGTGTGAGCGCCGGTAGTCGGTAGACGTTTGTTTCCCATAGGCCGGGGTGTCACACACACCTATAATAATACAATGATACTTGTAGCAGCTGTACTGTGTGTGTGTGTGTGTGTGTGTGTGTGTGTGTGTGTGTGTGTGTGTGTGTGTGTGTGTGTGTGCGTGTGCGTGTGCGTGTGCGTGTGCATGTGTGCGTGTGCCCCATTCAGCTGTACTTGGCCATCACCCTGATTGCTGTGGTCGTGGTGACCGGTTGCTTTGGTTACTACCAGGAGTTCAAGAGTACCAACATCATTGCCAGTTTCAAGAACCTGGTGCCACAGGTGAGCCTCACATCTCGTTTATGTATGCGTCCATTTGGACAATAGCATATTAATTAATGAACACCACACATACCGTACAATGCCGTGTAAATACATACACAAATCCGTATAGTCCCCAATCACCTGACCAGAGGTCTCTTGTGTAAATTTATGTTTTTATGTGGCCACACCCACCAGTTCATTAAACTCATTTATTGCAAATCCCAGTTCCAGGTGCCACCATACGCGTTCACTTTAAGAGTCGGAGTTTGAAACATGGGACATGGGAAATAATTAATTAAGTATACCTTATTTTCACCTTAGCACCACCCACCTGTACGTATAAGCCTCGCCCACAGCTGTGTGTTGTATGATAATGGGGTAGGGGTTAGGGGAGGGGTTAGGGTTATGATGTCACAAAAATGGTGTATTTTCAAATGGGCCTTTTTGGCTCAAAAGGCTCTCAGCTTCCAGGAAGAAAGGCAAAAATACACAGGGAAGACATATTTGAATATTTCTCACCACACCTGTGGGTCTATTTGAGTAACGTTGACGTCCATAGACACATGCAAAACAGAACAACCGGCACACACATCTTTAAATGCGTGTGCCGTCCCTCATGCATGAAGGAAGTATGAGTCCGTTGCTCTCCCCAGGTTGGCGGAGGGTGTGGTATAGAGCCCATAGGATCACATTAGATAATTGACACACAGGGGTAAAATGGGTTATACAAAATCGTGGGATAAAAATAAATAAAAAGTGTCTGCTGTCTGCGAACAGCAAGCGGTGGTGATCCGCGACGGCAAGAAGGACCAGATCAGCGCCATGGACCTGGTGGTGGGAGGCCTGGTGGAGGTCAAGGGATAAATACCTAATCTATAAAGAGTGTAGGTTCAATTTCCATCTTGCATAATAACTCAGAGCAGAGTGGCGCAGCGGAAGCGTGCTCGGCCCATAACCCAGAGGTCGATGGATCGAAACCATCCTCTGCTATCTCTGTTGGCAAATCATGTATTCTAGTTCTCAGAACTTACTACAACATCAATCTGCTATCATTCCGATTTCATGATGTTTCCTATTGATGTCAAATACATGTAGTTTATGTCTTTATGGAGTTGTGGCCTCAAATGCCACCACTGCCAACACTGCTTCATGAATATGCCTTATACACATGTATTAGACCATGAACAAGCTATTTAAATCATGATTTACGACTCACTTCACAAACGATAGAAAAGTAGGATGAGTTGGAAACATGGCTTATATTGAAGGTCATCAACAAACTATTAACTATTAAGTACTTCTTAACAGATTCTGGTAGCGTGGCCGAGCGGTCTAAGGCGCTGCCTTCAGGTCGCAGTCTCCCCTGGAGGTGTGCGTTCAAATCCCACCGCTGCCAGTTGACGTATTATGTGCCAAATTCCATTACCGAAACTTCAACACTAGCTCACTCCACTGGCGAGTTACCACAAGAGGCATATTCTGTGCCTGTGGACATAATCCATCCTCTGCCAAGGCTGTAGACGACCTACCATTCCTTCTGAAGAGTTTAACTCTGGGAACACCAATCACTTTTCCTGACAACCTCCTCAATTGTGGCCTTGTCTGCTTTGCCTGCTTTGAGTTAAGAGCAAAGAGTAGGCATCAGCTGAATACAGTATAACCAGGTAGTGTGGCCGAGTGGTCTAAGGCGCTGGATTTAGGCTCCAGTCTCTCTGGAGGCATGGGTTCAAATCCCACCACTGCCACAAATGTGCAAACTTTGGTTTCACATGTCTGGGACTTCTGCAGATGCCCAAGAGCTAAGTCAGAAAGGAACTAATCTGAGTTCCCAGACATTTTGGCCACTAGGGGGGCAAGAAAGAAAGTCACTAATCTCTGGAGATTAATTCACCGTAATATGACTTTGCTCGTAATAGATGTCTACCCTCAGGTTTCACTTGACTATACATTCTGTACATATGGCTAACAATTTGCACTGCATAAATACCTAATCTATAAAGAGTGTAGGTTCAATTTCCATCTTGCATAATAACTCAGAGCAGAGTGGCGCAGCGGAAGCGTGCTGGGCCCATAACCCAGAGGTCCATGGATCGAAACCACCCTCTGCTATCTCTATTGGCAAATCATGTATTCTAGTTCTCAGAACTTACTACAACATCAATCTGCTATCGTTCCGATTTCATGATGTTTCCTATTGATGTCAAATACATGTAGTTTATGTCTTTATGGAGTTGTGGCCTCAAATGCCACCACTGCCAACACTGCTTCGTGAATATGCCTTATACACATGTATTAGACCATGAACAAGCTATTTAAATCATGATTTACGACTCACTTCACAAACGATAGAAAAGTAGGATGAGTTGGAAACATGGCTTATATTGAAGGTCATCAACAAACTATTAACTATTAAGTACTTCTTAACCGATTGTGGTACCGTGGCCGAGCGGTCTAAGGCGCTGCGTTCAGGTTGCAGTCTCCCCTGGAGGCGTGGGTTCAAATCCCACCCCTGCCAGTTGAGGTTTTAGGTGCCAAATTCCAGTACCAAAACTTCAACACTAGCTCACTCCACTGGCGAGTTACCACAAGAGGCATATTCTGTGCCTGTGGACATAATCCATCCTCTGCCAAGGCTGTAGACGACCTACCATTCCATCTGAAGAGTTTAACTCTGGGAACACCAATCACTTTTCTTGACAACCTCCTCAATTGTGGCCTTGTCTGCTTTGCCTGCTTTGAGTTAAGAGCAAAGAGTAGGCATCAGCTGAATACAGTATAACCAGGTAGTGTGGCCGAGTGGTCTAAGGCGCTGGATTTAGGCTCCAGTCTCTCTGGAGGCGTGGGTTCAAATCCCACCACTGCCACAAATGTGCAAACTTTGGTTTCACATGTCTGGGACTTCTGCAGATGCCCAAGAGCTAAGTCAGAAAGGAACTAATCTGAGTTCCCAGACATTTTGGCCACTAGGGGGGCAAGAAAGAAAGTCACTAATCTCTGGAGATTAATTCACCGTAATATGACTTTGCTCGTAATAGATGTCTACCCTCAGGTTTCACTTGACTATACATTCTGTACATATGGCTAACAATTTGCACTGCATAAATACCTAATCTATAAAGAGTGTAGGTTCAATTTCCATCTTGCATAATAACTCAGAGCAGAGTGGCGCAGCGGAAGCGTGCTGGGCCCATAACCCAGAGGTCCATGGATCGAAACCACCCTCTGCTATCTCTATTGGCAAATCATGTATTCTAGTTCTCAGAACTTACTACAACATCAATCTGCTATCGTTCCGATTTCATGATGTTTCCTATTGATGTCAAATACATGTAGTTTATGTCTTTATGGAGTTGTGGCCTCAAATGCCACCACTGCCAACACTGCTTCGTGAATATGCCTTATACACATGTATTAGACCATGAACAAGCTATTTAAATCATGATTTACGACTCACTTCACAAACGATAGAAAAGTAGGATGAGTTGGAAACATGGCTTATATTGAAGGTCATCAACAAACTATTAACTATTAAGTACTTCTTAACCGATTGTGGTACCGTGGCCGAGCGGTCTAAGGCGCTGCGTTCAGGTTGCAGTCTCCCCTGGAGGCGTGGGTTCAAATCCCACCCCTGCCAGTTGAGGTTTTAGGTGCCAAATTCCAGTACCGAAACTTCAACACTAGCTCACTCCACTGGCGAGTTACCACAAGAGGCATATTCTGTGCCTGTGGACATAATCCATCCTCTGCCAAGGCTGTAGACGACCTACCATTCCATCTGAAGAGTTTAAAGGTATTGTAGACAAGTTTCCAGTGTTTGTACACAGAATTGATCGAGTGTTTCCAAACAAATTAAAATCTAGCTCCACCCCCCTCCCCCCGTCATTCTATTGGCTGAGCCAGGTCACTTCAGGCTATGGGGTTGTTGTTGCTGCTGGGAGGGACGCTATGGATATTGCGCTCGTATGGCTAAATATGACATTAAAAAATTATGAATTTCTATCGATATCATAGTTACAACAATGACATTGAGTTGACATGTTTTTTTAAGGGTAACTGTAGCGTAATCACAATATCACAAGACTGACACGACGAGTCCCGCAAATGAGGAAGTAGGAAGTAGTGGAGCAGACTCACTGGCTCTCAATTCAATTATCTTTCATTTGTAATCGTGCATATAAAACATATTGCCCCTCAAATGCCCCAGCCACTACAGCATCGTTCATGTGAACTACTTTGTCCACGGTTATTCATCGCTATGATGATCAGCGACGGCTTGTCACCGTTGGCGAGCACGGGTTGAATGCAAGCTTCAAGCCGGCCGGACCACCAAACCATGCGCTATACATAGCGATTCTCATAATTTCAACAGGCTTACATATTACATCATAAACATACTATTTCACATGAACAATGGTGAAACTAAGATATGGGGATAATATTATACTTGCAAATTGCAAGTATAATATTATCCCCATATCTTAGTTTCACCAATGCGATTTCATTGCAAGTTGCAATGAAATCGCATTGCGTTTTCATTATAATACTGCTGGGTCGAACACACAGTCACAGCCTCGCGCTGCAATTGGCTAAGACTCCGCGTCACCCCCCACACAGACCCTCCTCCCAACACGACGCTTCCGTCCCGGCACATAAACAACAGTGGATATAAACAGATACAAACACATAGAGGGAGACAAAGGGAGAGTGTATGTCTACAGGGCAGCAGCTCAGCATCAAAATATAGGGGAAGATAGAGGGAATAAGGCCACAAATATAGATAGATAAATATGTTGATTTTTGGCTGAAAACTTGCCTATATCACCTTTAACTCTGGGAACACCAATCACTTTTCTTGACAACCTCCTCAATTGTGGCCTTGTCTGCTTTGCCTGCTTTGAGTTAAGAGCAAAGAGTAGGCATCAGCTGAATACAGTATAACCAGGTAGTGTGGCCGAGTGGTCTAAGGCGCTGGATTTAGGCTCCAGTCTCTCTGGAGGCGTGGGTTCAAATCCCACCACTGCCACAAATGTGCAAACTTTGGTTTCACATGTCTGGGACTTCTGCAGATGCCCAAGAGCTAAGTCAGAAAGGAACTAATCTGAGTTCCCAGACATTTTGGCCACTAGGGGGGCAAGAAAGAAAGTCACTAATCTCTGGAGATGAATTCACCGTAATATGACTTTGCTCGTAATAGATGTCTACCCTCAGGTTTCACTTGACTATACATTCTGTACATATGGCTAACAATTTGCACTGCATAAATACCTAATCTATAAAGAGTGTAGGTTCAATTTCCATCTTGCATAATAACTCAGAGCAGAGTGGCGCAGCGGAAGCGTGCTGGGCCCATAACCCAGAGGTCCATGGATCGAAACCACCCTCTGCTATCTCTATTGGCAAATCATGTATTCTAGTTCTCAGAACTTACTACAACATCAATCTGCTATCGTTCCGATTTCATGATGTTTCCTATTGATGTCAAATACATGTAGTTTATGTCTTTATGGAGTTGTGGCCTCAAATGCCACCACTGCCAACACTGCTTCATGAATATGCCTTATACACATGTATTAGACCATGAACAAGCTATTTAAATCATGATTTACGACTCACTTCACAAACGATAGAAAAGTAGGATGAGTTGGAAACATGGCTTAAATTGAAGGTCATCAACAAACTATTAACTATTAAGTACTTCTTAACCGATTGTGGTAGCGTGGCCGAGCGGTCTAAGGAGCTGCGTTCAGGTTGCAGTCTCCCCTGGAGGCGTGGGTTCAAATCACACCGCTGCCAGTTGAGGTTTTAGGTGCCAAATTCCAGTACCGAAACTTCAACACTAGCTCACTCCACTGGCGAGTTACCACAAGAGGCATATTCTGTGCCTGTGGACATAATCCATCCTCTGCCAAGGCTGTAGACGACCTACCATTCCATCTGAAACGTTTAACTCTGGGAACACCAATCACTTTTCCTGACAACCTCCTCAATTGTGGCCTTGTCTGCTTTGCCTGCTTTGAGTTAAGAGCAAAGAGTAGGCATCAGCTGAATACAGTATAACCAGGTAGTGTGGCCGAGTGGTCTAAGGCGCTGGATTTAGGCTCCAGTCTCTCTGGAGGCGTGGGTTCAAATCCCACCACCGCCACAAATGTGCAAACTTTGGTTTCACATGTCTGGGACTTCTGCAGATGCCCAAGAGCTAAGTCAGAGAGGAACTAATCTGAGTTCCCAGACATTTTGGCCACTAGGGGGGCAAGAAAGAAAGTCACTAATCTCTGGAGAGGAATTCACCGTAATATGACTTTGCTCGTAATAGATGTCTACCCTCAGGTTTCACTTGACTATACATTCTGTACATATGGCTAACAATTTGCATTGCATAAATACCTAATCTATAAAGAGTGTAGGTTCAATTTCCATCTTGCATAATAACTCAGAGCAGAGTGGCGCAGTGGAAGCGTGCTGGGCCCATAACCCAAAGGTCGATGGATCGAACCATCCTCTGCTATCTCTATTGGCAAATCATGTATTCTAGTTCTCAGAACTTACTACAACATCAATCTGCTATCGTTCCGATTTCATGATGTTTCCTATTGATGTCAAATACATGTAGTTTATGTCTTTATGGAGTTGTGGCCTCAAATGCCACCACTGCCAACACTGCTTCATGAATATGCCTTATACACATGTATTAGACCATGAACAAGCTATTTAAATCATGATTTACGACTCACTTCACAAACGATAGAAAAGTAGGATGAGTTGGAAACATGGCTTATATTGAAGGTCATCAACAAACTATTAACTATTTGGTACTTCCTAACCGATTGTGGTAGCGTGGCCGAGCGGTCTAAGGCGCTGTGTTCAGGTCGCAGTCTCCCCTGGAGGCGTGGGTTCAAATCCCACCGCTGCCAGTTGAGGTTTTAGGTGCCAATTTCCAGTACCGAAACTTCAACACTAGCTCACTCCACTGGCGAGTTACCACAAGAGGCATATTCTGTGCCTGTGGACATAATCCATCCTCTGCCAAGGCTGTAGACGACCTACCATTCCTTCTGAAGAGTTTAACTCTGGGAACACCAATCACTTTTCCTGACAACCTCCTCAATTGTGGCCTTGTCTGCTTTGCCTGCTTTGAGTTAAGAGCAAAGAGTAGGCATCAGCTGAATGCAGTATAACCAGGTAGTGTGCCCGAGTGGTCTAAGGCGCTGGATTTAGGCTCCAGTCTCTCTGGAGGCGTGGGTTCAAATCCCACCACTGCCACAAATGTGCAAACTTTGGTTTCACATGTCTGGGACTTCTGCAGATGCCCAAGAGCTAAGTCAGAAAGGAACTAATCTGAGTTCCCAGACATTTTGGCCACTAGGGGGGCAAGAAAGAAAGTCACTAATCTCTGGAGATTAATTCACCGTAATATGACTTTGCTCGTAATAGATGTCTACCCTCAGGTTTCACTTGACTATACATTGTGTACATATGGCTAACAATTTGCACTGCATAAATACCTAATCTATAAAGAGTGTAGGTTCAATTTCCATCTTGCATAATAACTCAGAGCAGAGTGGCGCAGCGGAAGCGTGCTGGGCCCATAACCCAGAGGTCGATGGATCGAAACCATCCTCTGCTATCTCTATTGGCAAATCATGTATTCTAGTTCTCAGAACTTACTACAACATCAATCTGCTATCGTTCCGATTTCATGATGTTTCCTATTGATGTCAAATACATGTAGTTTATGTCTTTATGGAGTTGTGGCCTCAAATGCCACCACTGCCAACACTGCTTCATGAATATGCCTTATACACATGTATGAACAAGCTATTTAAATCATGATTTACGACTCACTTCACAAACGATAGAAAAGTAGGATGAGTTGGAAACATGGCTTATATTGAAGGTCTTCAACAAACTATTAACTATTAAGTACTTCTTAACCGATTGTGGTAGCGTGGCCGAGCGGTCTAAGGCGCTGCGTTCAGGTCGCAGTCTCTCCTGGAGGCGTGGGTTCAAATCCCACCGCTGCCAGTTGAGGTTTTAGGTGCCAAATTTCAGTACCGAAACTTCAACACTAGCTCACTCCACTGGCGAGTTACCACAAGAGGCATATTCTGTGCCTCTGGACATAATCCATCCTCTGCCAAGGCTGTAGACGACCTACCATTCCTTCTGAATAGTTTAACTCTGGGAACACCAATCACTTTTCCTGACAACCTCCTCAATTGTGGCCTTGTCTGCTTTGCCAACTTTGAGTTAAGAGCAAAGAGTAGGCATCAGCTGTATACAGTATAACCAGGTAGTGTGGCCGAGTGGTCTAAGGTGCTGGATTTAGGCTCCAGTCTCTCTGGAGGCGTGGGTTCAAATCCCACCACTGCCACACGGTGGCCGGTCGCGGATAGTCGGCACAGCGGGACAGCCAATGAAACGAAGGCTTGCCTTTGTTGCCATGTAGAGTTCATCTTTTTTGCCATCTTTTTCAACCAATCACAATTTTTCACTTTTCTTTGCAGGCGATTTGGAGACTGTAGTTCGATTCCCCCTCATGGAAGATGTATCCATAGTTAAAGTTAGTTATTGATCAGTTAACTGCCTGGTAATGGCATACCTGGATGTAAAATAATAAAATATGTTGAGTTTAATGGTACCAGTGTGATTGTGACTCATTTCTCTGACCTTGATTTTCTACTCTATACTGCTTATATTTAGTTATGATGATTATGAAGAATGGAACCAAATGGTTCCATTTGTACACTCATAGTTAAATTAACATTGATTTGAAAATATAAATTGGGGGACCCAGAGATAGAAATCGCAGAAATGGGGGTCCGTAGACTAATGCATGTCAAAATGGGGGTCCTTGAAATTAAACGGATTGAGAATCACTGCTAGAGCCATTAAAAAAGAAATCTTCCCTTATGGGGTTCCCTGGCATGTTTTCAAATGGGGGGGGGGGGGGGGGGGGCAAGGGCTAATTAGTGTCAATTTGGGGTCCTTGACATGAAAAAGTTTGGGAACCACTGGTCTATATAAATCATAGCAATAAGCACATCACACCATCCCTTTTTCATTCAATGTAACATCACAACAAATTACTTTTAAACATTTCAGTTGAACTCTGTGAAATGACACAACTCTTATATACAAAGATAAAGATAATTAGAAAATGGATACAATATCAAAAAACTGTGGGATACAATATATAGTGCAAATGTATCGGCTAGCAGCAGTTGAAATCCTATCCTAAAATTTGAACAAATGTAGAATGTATTGCTCTGTTTATATAACAGAATTTATTTAAACAGATGTATTTTGCTGTAAGCAGTGTAGGGGTATAAACAGTGTACACACTGTGGAGTGTGTCAGGTCTCACCTCAGGGGGAGGGGCGCGTTACCATGACAACCAGGCACGCCCACGGCCGTGTCATAGACTCAGTGTACTATCCCAGAGCAATTCTAAATCAGCTGCGCCTCATTCCGGCCGCCGCCCTGGTTAGCAATTAAGGACAGCCGCAGCCTGTCAGCCGCGCCCTTTATAAACAACCTGCGCACCTAGCAGTATCAGATCCCTGCTACACACAGACGCTCGCGCAGCATATGCCGTCCACTCGGCGTTGGATGGTAAGTCCACACTCCTCTCACTTATGGACTCTCACGTATGGACTATGTTTATTGTTTGATCGCTTGTATCACCACTCAATTGCTCTCTTATATTCCCACATCACCAGGCTTGTAGGAGTGGGGCTGGAAGCACACGCAGGAGCGTGTGCCCCCCATAGACAAATATACACGGAGAGCCGCATACATGCTGGAGACCCACCTGGCTCGTATCGGGGACGAGTGCGGAGACGGGACCCTCGTATGGAAACGGCAGCTCAACAGCTCCATAAGGTCACAGTAAGACAAACCGTTCACTATCTATCACCCGTGTTATTAAGAAGAGGCACTCATAGTGGCAAATGAGCAGCTAAGGATAATAACGAAGATTGTGAATGAAGGAAGTCACCCTGTCGATGCTAAATGAAGACTGTGAATGAAGAGTGTCACCGTGGTGTTGTACACTGAAGATTGTTGAATGAAGATAACCCCGTAGAGACTAATGGAAGCTAGCAGGCTCTAGATAAAGTGTCACGTCCACCCTGTGAAAGAAGACAGGCCCGTGTTATGTTTATTTCACCCTTTGAAGAGACTTTCTCTTTCAATGATTTTTATTTGGTTTTTAAGTGTTTGACATGGATCACATTGACGTACATAAAACAAAAACAAAACAAAACAAAAACAACAACAACTTGCCAGCAAATAGTACAGAAAGGTAGTCAGGTATACAGTTGGTATTTCATATACATTCACATAAATAAATATAAATATAAATAAATATATTATATATACATAAATATACTTACACAAATATATTCCATATATATACATACATATGTTTGCATACCTATACATACGCATATTCATATATACATTCACATACTCCTATAACTTCTTCTCATACTGTTACCCCCATACATATTACTCTTTTCCATTCCTCTTTTAAAAATCTTGCAATAGGTGACCAGTCTCTGACGAAGTCAGTAAGATTGCCTTTTAATACATATGATAATCTCTCCATTGGCAATATCGACATGAGTTTTTCATACCATAATTGTATGTCAGGGGGATCCTCATCTAACCACTTTTGTAGAATTGTGAGCCGTGCAACATAAAGGGCTATTCGTAATATGTATCTATATCTTAAATCATAATCAAAGTCTAGACCTAGTATCAGGTTCACTGGGTTTAACTGTATCCTGATCTCAAAGATCTTCAATATCTCACTTTGAACGCTTTTCCAGAATGTTTTGATTTTATGGCATGACCACATTAAATGGCTATATGTACCAGCATTATTTTTACATTTAAAGCACTGCCCAGAACATGATGGATCATATTTACTGCGTATAGCTGGAGTTACATGTAACCTGTGAATGATCTTATACTGTGTCTCATGAGTTCTGTTAGAGCATGTAATTTGTTTTGCATTTAGTAAGATTCTTTTCCACTTTTTAGAATCAATTTGGTGCCCAAAATCCTCTGCCCAAAATGTTTTACTACTTATATTTGGGATTTTAGTGAACATTTGAGAGTATATATAGCTTATCACCGTCTTCTTTAAGGAAGAGGCTTTCATTAATATTTGTTCCAGGTTGTTTTCCCTCGTTTCTCTTTTATATAATGGTACAGATTGGATATAACTCCTAACTTGTAGATACCTGAAGAATTGTACTTGAGACAAATTAAATTCATTCCTAATTTGGGCAAAGGATTTTAAGGTTCCACCCAGAAAGAGATCTTGTATTTTTAAAATGCCAGCCTCTTTCCAGGCTCTGAACCCAACATCTGAACATGATTGAGCAAAGTCAGGATTACAAAAAACAGGAGCAAGAACAGAGTATGTATTAGTAATACCAAAGTGTTTACGTATTTGATTCCAAGATTTCAAGGTATTTCTCACGATAAAGTTTTCTCTTAACCCGTGGAGTGAAATAGCTCCGTTTATAAATGGCAACTCAGAAAGAGCAGACAGACATCCAACACCCTCCAAGTCAAGAAAGGATGAATTTGTATCATTTTTTACCCACTCTGCTATATATCTAATTTGTGATGCCCAGTGGTAATACATTATATTTGGGAGTGCTAATCCCCCTTCTATCTCTGGTACCTGTAGTTTCTCTAGTTTAAGCCTGGGGCGTTTGCCTTTCCATACAAATTTGCGAATGATACTGTGTATTAGTTTAAAATACTTATTTGGAAAATAATTAGGCAACATCTGCATTGGATAAAGAAGCCTCGGTAATATATTCATTTTAACAATAGCAACCCGTCCAAGTAGAGATATCTGTAAGGGGCTCCATCTTTGAAGATCAATTTTTATTTTGTTTACCACTGGGTCTACGTTAAGTTTTATCATTTCCTCAAATTTGAGGGTGACATGTATACCTAGATATTTAAAACCACTGGGAGTCAATTGAAACGGGATGTGTCCTAATAATTCTGTGTATGTTGTACTTCCAAGAGGAAGTGCTACGGATTTACCAAAGTTTATTTTATATCCAGAGAATACTGCAAATTCATTAATAATCTCAATAACAGCTGGGACTGAGGATAAAGGGTTATTTAAGAATAATAAGATGTCATCAGCATAAAGAGAAATCTTGTGTGTGTTTTGCTTGGTTTTTATACCAGTAACTGCGGTGCTTGATCGGATCATTTCTGCTAAGGGTTCCATTACTAACGCAAATAATAAAGCGGACAGCGGACAGCCTTGTTTTGTACCTCTGCTAATTGTAAACGGTGAAGACATTGCTCCATTAACTGAGACTGATGCTTGTGGTGCCACGTACAGCAACTTGACCCATTTCATAAATCCCTCACCAAAAGAAAACTCTTCTAAGGTTCTAAACATATATTTCCATTCGACACGGTCAAATGCTTTTTCCGCATCCAGCGTTACCACTAACGAGTTACTTTTCTTAATCCTGACATACTGTATAACACCCATTAATCTTCTAATGTTTGTGTAGGACTGTCTGTTTTGGACAAAGCCTGTCTGGTCGAGTCCTACAATTGTCGGTATTATATTGTTTAGTCTAGATGCAAGAAGCTTTGCTAATATTTTACAGTCTGTATTTTGAATACTTATTGGCCTATATGAGGCTGGGTCTTCTGGGTCTTTATTTTCTTTTAATAGTACATTGATAGTAGCGATCCGCAATGATTGGGGAAGTTTGTTGATTGATAGAGAATGTTTAAACATTCTAGCTAAAAGAGGGGACAGAATACCTTTAAAGGTTTTATATATTTCAGGTGGGAGGCCATCGGGCCCACAAGCTTTCCCAGATGTTAGAGTGTTTATTACTTCTTCGATTTCATTGCTAGTAATATCCTGATCAGTCTTATTCCTGTCCTCTTCAGAGACTTTTGGAAGTTTAATGCGTTGAAAAGAATATTCAATCCTGTCCTCTGTTCCGGTTGATTCTGAAGTGTATAACGATGAGTAAAATTCATTAAATACTTTAGCGATTTCTTGAGTTCTGTGGTGTAGGTTACCGCTCTTGTCTCGGATTGTTGAGATTGAATTATTTAAAGTTGTATTACTTATTAGGTTTGACAAGTAGCACCCAGCTCTGTTAGCATGTTCATAAATCTTGTGTTTTTGTTTAAACAAGGACTTTTCTGCATTCTGTGACAAAAGTGTATTCAGTGCTGTTCTAGTTCTCAAGGTTTTATCCCAGTTGGCTCTTCCTCCGCTCCGCTTGTGTTCTAATTCTGCTTCCTGTAATTGTAATTCGAGGCGTTTCTGTTCTTTTAGTTTTCTTTTCTTTTTAGTTGCACAATATGATATAATTATACCTCTTAAAAAGGCTTTAGTTGTTTCCCATAAATTTGAGGGGTCTGTATATTCATTATCATTCTCTTGGATAAACATTTCCAACTCACTTTGGGCCATTTGACAAAAATCTGGATCAGATAGTATTGATCTATTACATTTCCAACTGTATTTCTGTGCATTGCTACTGGACATTGAGCTAATTAAAAATACTGGTGCATGATCCGATATATGAATAGAGCCAATATAACATTTCTCCACTAGTTCAACAGAGATTCGTGGGACAAGGAAATAGTCTAGTCTGCTGTAGGATTTGTGCGGGTTCGAATAAAATGTATAGTCTCTATTGTGTGGGTTTAACATTCGCCAAATGTCAGTCAGGCCAACCTCGTTTAGCATTTGGCTTATAGCCTTTTGCCTGGGGCTCGGTATAGTTGAGGTGGCAATTGGCTTTTTATCCCAATTCCCATCTTGAACAGAGTTCCAGTCACCACCACAGATGATATTAGGGCAACTGTACTTCACCAATAAGGAAGTTAATTTAGTGAACATATTCAGTTGAATATTTGGAGCTGCATATACATTTAAAATACTTATCATTTCACCATACAGAGACCCATGCAAAAATATAAAACAACCATCCGGATCGGATTCATGATACTCCACCTTTAAAGGTAAATGTTTATGAATTAAGATAGTGACTCCCCTTGAAGAGACTTTAAGTTGGCTTGCGCCGCCAGGCCCGGTGAAAGAAGACCGTTAGAAACTAGAGCGCTTACTTTGTGTTAACCCCCTGACTGCCGTTGTCGTACCGACACGGCCACCCAGTAGATAGAGAGAAATAAGAATATAAATGCTTGTGTATCTTCCTGTTGGCCGAGCCTAAGGGGCCCTCCGTACCATCCCCGCCCGGTACCATACCAAGTACTTTTACTCTAATTACTCACCACCCCGTATCCGAGTACTTCTACTCTAAAGTACTCTTCTGTGCCTTGTGGATAGAGAAAGATACGCACCCCCTTACCTACCTCCGGGGGAGCCTCCTGGCCTCCTCTGGAACCTGGAAAAGAAGAAGAGAAAGAGTTATACAAAGGTCTAGTTGGTAGACTGCCTAGACCGGGTGTCTCAGGCCCCAACTTTGTACTTACCTTGTGCTCTGACCGTATGCTAACATCCCCTCTCATCCTCTGCAGTGACGACTCCCGCCTCGGAACCGGGACCTCATGCAAAGAATATTACTGTCTGAGTTCTGTTTGTGAAAACTGACTTTGTTTGAACCTGTTGGAGAAATAAAGCAAGGGGCGCCATCGTGTGTCTAACCCCTGAAACTGCACTCTGAGTTGTATTTCCCACCCGACCTCCCACAACACAATGATTTGTATTCCTTAAGGTGCTTCCATTCAAGTGTACACTTAAACTGTATTGTAACGATCCCAAGAACGTTATATTATGATTAAGCATCCATACAACGACAGCATTTACGTGTGTGCAACTGTGCATCATAGTGAGGCACTTTCTATGAGTGACGTAGGCTAGTAGCACACAACACCACGTGACCCATATAGCTGTCACCAACAGGTCTGCTCTCGCTACAATATATAAAACTTAAACGCCAAAATCGCGAGAGAGTCAGCTGTTCATTACAAAGTATTCCACGGACCTCGATGTGATCGTTAGCTGCGATAAAGTAACAAAATGCTCATGATGACGACTCGTGCAGGAAAAATAATATCATAACACAGAAAAACAATAGAAGAAGAACAGAGTCATTCGGCAGTGACATTCAGAACAGCGCCACGGCCCATCCACAACCACTCTGTGGCCAGATATATATTACATCGGTAGTGAAGTTTAGGACAGCGCCACGGCCCTTCCGCAACCACTCTGTGGCCAGATATATATTACATCGGTAGTGAAGTTTAGGACAGCGCCACGGCCCATCCGCAACCACTCTGTGGCCAGATATATATTACATCGGTAGTGAACTTTAGGACAGCGCCACGGCCCGTCCGCAACCACTCTGTGGCCAGATATATATTGCATCGGTAGCGAAGTTTAGGACAGCGCCACGGCCCGTCCGCACCCACGTTGCGGCCGGAAAGGGTACTGCGCCCGTAGTGAATTTTCCCTACCATAGACAATGCATTGGAGCCCGTTTAGCTAAAGAATACTCCACGGCGCCACGGTGCAAACTTTGGTTTCACATGTCTGGGACTTCTGCAGATGCCCAAGAGCTAAGTTAGAAAGGAACTACCGGTAATCTGAGTTCCCAGACATTTTGGCCACTAGGGGGGCAAGAAAGAAAGTCACTAATCTCTGGAGAGGAATTCATCGTAATATGACTTTGCTCGTAATAGATGTCTACCCTCAGGTTTCACTTGACTATACATTGTGTACATATGGCTAACAATTTGCACTGCATAAATACCTAATCTATAAAGAGTGTAGGTTCAATTTCCATCTTGCATAATAACTCAGAGCAGAGTGGCGCAGCGGAAGCGTGCTGGGCCCATAACCCAGAGGTCGATGGATCGAAACCATCCTCTGCTATCTCTATTGGCAAATCATGTATTCTAGTTCTCAGAACTTACTACAACATCAATCTGCTATCGTTCCGATTTCATGATGTTTCCTATTGATGTCAAATACATGTAGTTTATGTCTTTATGGAGTTGTGGCCTCAAATGCCACCACTGCCAACACTGCTTCATGAATATGCCTTATACACATGTATTAGACCATGAACAAGCTATTTAAATCATGATTTACGACTCACTTCACAAACGATAGAAAAGTAGGATGAGTTGGAAACATGGCTTATATTGAAGGTCATCAACAAACTATTAACTATTAAGTACTCAATTAACCGATTGTGGTAGCGTGGCCGAGCGGTCTAAGGCGCTGCGTTCAGGTCGCAGTCTCCCCTGGAGGCGTGTGTTCAAATCCCACTGCTGCCAGTTGAGGTTTTAGGTGCCAAATTCCAGTACCGAAACTTCAACACTAGCTCACTCCACTGGCGAGTTACCACAAGAGGCATATTCTGTGCCTTTGGACATAATCCATCCTCTGCCAAGGCTGTAGACGACCTACCATTCCTTCTGAAGAGTTTAACTCTGGGAACACCAATCACTTTTCCTGACAACCTCCTCAATTGTGGCCTTGTCTGCTTTGCCTGCTTTGAGTTAAGAGCAAAAAGTAGGCATCAGCTGAATACAGTATAACCAGGTAGTGTGGCCGAGTGGTCTAAGGCGCTGGATTTAGGCTCCAGTCTCTCTGGAGGCGTGGGTTCAAATCCCACCACTGCCACAAATGTGCAAACTTTGTTTTCACATGTCTGGGACTTCTGCAGATGCCCAAGAGCTAAGTCAGAAAGGAACTAATCTGAGTTCCCAGACATTTTGGCCACTAGGGGGGCAAGAAAGAAAGTCACTAATCTCTGGAGAGGAATTCATCGTAATATGACTTTGCTCGTAATAGATGTCTACCCTCAGGTTTCACTTGACTATACATTCTGTACATATGGCTAACAATTTGCACTGCATAAATACCTAATCTATAAAGAGTGTAGGTTCAATTTCCATCTTGCATAATAACTCAGAGCAGAGTGGCGCAGCGGAAGCGTGCTGGGCCCATAACCCAGAGGTCGATGGATCGAAACCATCCTCTGCTATCTCTATTGGCAAATCATGTATTCTAGTTCTCAGAACTTACTACAACATCAATCTGCTATCGTTCCGATTTCATGATGTTTCCTATTGATGTCAAATACATGTAGTTTATGTCTTTATGGAGTTGTGGCCTCAAATTCCACCACTGCCAACACTGCTTCATGAATATGCCTTATACACATGTATTAGACCATGAACAAGCTATTTAAATCATGATTTACGACTCACTTCACAAAGATAGAAAAGTAGGATGAGTTGGAAACATGGCTTATATTGAAGGTCATCAACAAACTATTAACTATTAAGTACTTTCCTAACCGATTGTGGTAGCGTGGCCGAGGGGTCTAAGGCGCTGCGTTCAGGTCGCAGTCTCCCCTGGAGGCGTGGGTTCAAATCCCACCGCTGCCAGTTGAGGTTTTAGGTGCCAAATTCCAGTACCGAAACTTCAACACTAGCTCACTCCACTGGCGAGTTACCACAACAGGCATATTCTGTGCCTGTGGACATAATCCATCCTCTGCCAAGGCTGTAGACGACCTACCATTCCTTCTGAAGAGTTTAACTCTGGGAACACCAATCACTTTTCCTGACAACCTCCTCAATTGTGGCCTTGTCTGCTTTGCCTGCTTTGAGTTAAGAGCAAAGAGTAGGCATCAGCTGAATACAGTATAACCAGGTAGTGTGGCCGAGTGGTCTAAGGCGCTGGATTTAGGCTGCAGTCTATCTGGAGGCGTGGGTTCAAATCCCACCACTGCCACAAATGTGCAAACTTTTGTTTCACATGTCTGGGACTTCTGCAGATGCCCAAGAGCTAAGTCAGAAATGAACTAATCTGAGTTCCCAGACATTTTGGCCACTAGGGGGGCAAGAAAGAAAGTCACTAATCTCTGGAGAGGAATTCACCGTAATATGACTTTGCTCGTAATAGATGTCTACCCTCAGGTTTCACTTGACTATACATTCTGTACATATGGCTAACAATTTGCACTGCATAAATACCTAATCTATAAAGAGTGTAGGTTCAATTTCCATCTTGCATAATAACTCAGAGCAGAGTGGCGCAGCGGAAGCGTGCTGGTCCCATAACCCAGAGGTCGATGGATCGAAACCATCCTCTGCTATCTCTATTGGCAAATCATGTATTCTAGTTCTCAGAACTTACTACAACATCAATCTGCTATCGTTCCGATTTCATGATGTTTCCTATTGATGTCAAATAAATGTAGTTTATGTCTTTATGGAGTTGTGGCCTCAAATGCCACCACTGCCAACACTGCTTCATGAATATGCCTTATACACATGTATTAGACCATGAACAAGCTATTTAAATCATGATTTACGACTCACTTCACAAACGATAGAAAAGTAGGATGAGTTGGAAACATGGCTCATATTGAAGGTCATCAACAAACTATTAACTATTAAGTACTTCTTAACCGATTGTGGTAGCGTGGCCGAGCGGTTAAGGCGCTGCGTTCAGGTCACAGTCTCCCCTGGAGGCGTGGGTTCAAATCCCACAGCTGCCAGTTGAGGTTTTAGGTGCCAAATTCCAGTACCGAAACTTGAACACTAGCTCACTCCACTGGCGAGTTACCACAAGAGGCATATTCTGTGCCTGTGGACATAATCCATCCTCTGCCTACCTACCATTCCTTCTGAAGAGTTAAACTCTGGGAACACCAATCACTTTTCCTGACAACCTCCTCAATTGTGGCCTTTTCTGCTTTGCCTGCTTTGAGTTAAGAGCAAAGAGTAGGCATCAGCTGAATACAGTATAACCAGGTAGTGTGGCCGAGTGGTCTAAGGCGCTAGATTTAGGCTCCAGTCTCTCTGGAGGCGTGGGTTCAAATCCCACCACTGCCACAAATGTGCAAACTTTGGTTTCACATGTCTGGGACTTCTGCAGATGCCCAAGAGCTAAGTCAGAAAGGAACTAATCTGAGTTCCCAGACATTTTGGCCACTAGGGGGGCAAGAAAGAAAGTCACTAATCTCTGGAGAGGAATTCACCGTAATATGACTTTGCTCGTAATAGATGTCTACCCTCAGGTTTCACTTGACTATACATTCTGTACATATGGCTAACAATTTGCACTGCATAAATACCTAATCTATAAAGAGTGTAGGTTCAATTTCCATCTTGCATAATAACTCAGAGCAGAGTGGCGCAGCGGAAGCGTGCTGGTCCCATAACCCAGAGGTCGATGGATCGAAACCATCCTCTGCTATCTCTATTGGCAAATCATGTATTCTAGTTCTCAGAACTTACTACAACATCAATCTGCTATCGTTCCGATTTCATGATGTTTCCTATTGATGTCAAATACATGTAGTTTATGTCTTTATGGAGTTGTGGCCTCAAATGCCACCACTGCCAACACTGCTTCATGGATATGCCTTATGTATTAGACCATGAACAAGCTATTTAAATCATGATTTACGACTCACTTCACAAACGATAGAAAAGTAGGATGAGTTGGAAACATGGCTCATATTGAAGGTCATCAACAAACTATTAACTATTAAGTACTTCTTAACCGATTGTGGTAGCGTGGCCGAGCGGTTAAGGCGCTGCGTTCAGGTCACAGTCTCCCCTGGAGGCGTGGGTTCAAATCCCACAGCTGCCAGTTGAGGTTTTAGGTGCCAAATTCCAGTACCGAAACTTGAACACTAGCTCACTCCACTGGCGAGTTACCACAAGAGGCATATTCTGTGCCTGTGGACATAATCCATCCTCTGCCTACCTACCATTCCTTCTGAAGAGTTAAACTCTGGGAACACCAATCACTTTTCCTGACAACCTCCTCAATTGTGGCCTTTTCTGCTTTGCCTGCTTTGAGTTAAGAGCAAAGAGTAGGCATCAGCTGAATACAGTATAACCAGGTAGTGTGGCCGAGTGGTCTAAGGCGCTAGATTTAGGCTCCAGTCTCTCTGGAGGCGTGGGTTCAAATCCCACCACTGCCACAAATGTGCAAACTTTGGTTTCACATGTCTGGGACTTCTGCAGATGCCCAAGAGCTAAGTCAGAAAGGAACTAATCTGAGTTCCCAGACATTTTGGCCACTAGGGGGGCAAGAAAGAAAGTCACTAATCTCTGGAGAGGAATTCACCGTAATATGACTTTGCTCGTAATAGATGTCTACCCTCAGGTTTCACTTGACTATACATTCTGTACATATGGCTAACAATTTGCACTGCATAAATACCTAATCTATAAAGAGTGTAGGTTCAATTTCCATCTTGCATAATAACTCAGAGCAGAGTGGCGCAGCGGAAGCGTGCTGGTCCCATAACCCAGAGGTCGATGGATGGAAACCATCCTCTGCTATCTCTATTGGCAAATCATGTATTCTAGTTCTCAGAACTTACTACAACATCAATCTGCTATCGTTCCGATTTCATGATGTTTCCTATTGATGTCAAATACATGTAGTTTATGTCTTTATGGAGTTGTGGCCTCAAATGCCACCACTGCCAACACTGCTTCATGGATATGCCTTATGTATTAGACCATGAACAAGCTATTTAAATCATGATTTACGACTCACTTCACAAACGATAGAAAAGTAGGATGAGTTGGAAACATGGCTTATATTGAAGGTCATCAACAAACTATTAACTATTAAGTACTTCTTAACCGATTGTGGTAGCGTGGCCGAGCGGTCTAAGGCGCTGCTTTCAGGTCGCAGTCTCCCCTGGAGGCGTGGGTTCAAATCACACCGCTGCCTGTTGAGGTTTTAGGTGCCAAATTCCAGTACCGAAACTTCAACACTAGCTCACTCCACTGGCGAGTTATCACAAGAGGCATATTCTGTGCCTGTGTACATAATCCATCCTTTGCCAAGGCTGTAGACCACCTACCATTCTTTCTGAAGAGTTTAACTATGGGAACACTAATCACTTTTCCTGACATCCTCCTCAAATGTGCCCTTGTCTGCAGTGCGTTGCCTGCTTTTAGTTAAGAGCAAAGAGTAGCCATCAGCTAAACACAGTATTACCAGGTAGTGTGGCCGAGTGGTCTAAGGCAGCGGTTGCCAAAGTGGGGTCCGCGGACCCCTAGGGGTACGCGACGCATAGCCAGGGTGTACACGAAATAATTCCCAGATTAGTGTTTTTTAAAAAAAAAATTAAATGTATTAAATGCATTTTTATCTACGTGGTCATTTCTGCCAAGATGCGCAATAAACGTAGTTTTGTGTTGTTCATTGTGTTTCTCCCATGTTTGCTTTGGGCCAATAGCTGACATGATTACTAAAACTACAACATCAGTCAACCTGCCGTGACCCCAAACAGTAACAGCAGGACGCATGCGGCGGAACCAACAAAAATAAAGGATTCTGCGGCTGCTTCATGTTGGGCTATTTTTAGCCAACTAACATTCGAGCATGGATAGGTATGTGTGTGCGTCCACGTCATCAAGTGTAAGTGATGATATGCCCAATGACAAACACGGCAAAAAAAGAAAATATAATGACAGTTATCTCGAGTTTGGTTTCATTGAGAACAGCGACGGGAGACCAAAGTGTGTGCTGTGTCTTCGGTGCCTAGCAAAGGAGGCTATGAAGCCAGCCAACGTGAAGAGGCATCTGCAAAGCATGCACAAAGAACATGTCGGGAAAACAAAATAATTCTTCCGCCGACAGAGTGAGAAATACACACACCAGAAAACACGAATGGAAAACATTTCCACAGTTCCTGAGAAAGCACAAAGGGCGTCTTATTTGGTCGCTCAACAGATAGCAAAAAAAAGAAAAAGCACACACCATCGGAGAAGAACTCATACTTCCATCAGCAGTCATAATTAACGAAGTTATGTTTGGGAAAGAGTTTGCTGATAAAGTTAAAGCTGTACCTCTCTCAAATAACACTGTGCAGAGGAGGATTGAAGAGCTATCGGGTGACATTCAGTCACAGCTACTGGATAGATTGCGTTCCTGTCAACAATTTTCAATTCAATTGGATGAGTCAACAGACGTTGCCAATGCTGCTGAGTTGGCTGTTTTCGTTCGCTATCCATGGGAAGGAAAGATTTTGGAGGATTTTTTATTTTGCAAGGAAGTGCCAGGGCGGACAACAACCCCTTCTCAACACCAACTTGTCTTTTTATGAAGGGCTGTCAGGGTACCCGACCTGTCAAATGTATGACGTCTACGGTAGGCTAAAGGTGATGAGTTGGTGCCTGGGGGTAAATGTGTCAAGTCACGTGACCACTGGCTTTCTTGCGCTGCATACGAATTAAACGAATATATAATATAATATAGCTACTTTCTAATAGTTCCTGCGTTATAAATCCCGTTTTGATTATTTCGTTAGTGAGAATTAATTTGATGCCTTCCATCTACTTTCTGGAAATGCATAATGAACGGCGCTGATTTACGTCGTTGTCTGTATGCAAGCATTTTTTTTTTCTGCTCTCGTTGCAAAGGATCTTTTAGTCCATTGGAACAATTCTTTAAAGTGAATAATGCCTTTTCATAGTGTAGCGGTCCGTGTTGTTGCCTTTCAATTTATTGCTGTATCTCGCAGGTGGTTCAAATCCCGCTCATGGCAAACTTTTATTTTAAATATAAAATTAAGTATATGTATCTTTGATGTAAATATGTATTTATTTATTCATTCATGTATTATTTTGTGCCGGCCAAAATGACAAGAGCACCGTATTGAATTAATAGATCTAATTATTTGATATTATGTAATGTGGCTGGGCCACGTCTGTCACGTGACTTCCCCTGACTTCCCTCTGTGAATCAAAATGAAATGATCCAAGCTGATATCGTTTACTTCCTCCATATTTGGTCCTTACTACATAAACGTTCATCTTCATGCTTGCTTATACCAAGGCCATAGATGTTACAATATTTGACGGACCCACGGAAGTACCCGTTCTATGGAGTTACATTTGTGTCTTTATTAACCAAACAAAATGCTTTATTAACAAAAGAAAAATATTTGAGAGAGAAAAAATCTAAACGGAACAAAAAACTATTTTTAATTCAAACAAATTAAAAACGCAATCAAAAAATATATTTGCAAGCAAAAAAAATAAGATTTGAAAGAAAAGAAAAAATAATTGAGAACAAAACTTATAAAAATTCAAGAGTAAAAAAATAAGGAAAAACTGTTTAAGAGTTAAAAAAATATGGAAAAACTACATAAAACAAAATACTTATTAAAATGTTTGGGTAATAATAATATGTGTTGTGCTAAATAAAATGTTTTTTATGTTTTTTTTTCCTCGTTTGCGAATGAAAGTTTTTTTGTTCTGATTGCAAAACGCCTTCTCTCTCAAAACCTATGTCTTTGGTCTCGATTTTTTTTCTCTCTCTCTCGGATTATTTGTGTGAGGTGAAAGTTCAACTGAAAGTTCAGAAGGCGGGTCCTACACTGAAAAGATGTAAGACACCTCTCCATTGGCCACCTTCTTAAACCCTCCCTATCCACCGGAACACGGAAGAGAATCTCACGGGCGGGAATTGGTCAGGGCAGACTTCAGTCAGCAGCAGCAGCAGCATTCCGCACAACAACAACACAACTGAACAAACACCAGTGCCACAGTCAGTCAGCCATCTTTGTCACAGGTGCCACTTTTTACATGCGATTTAGAAATCTTTGAAGGCCCACAGAATATGTTGTGCTATACCAAAATATGATGTCACATATCTCAAATGAAAGATCTACTACTCTACTTTGCCCAGAAAAAAGAAGTGAGTCGTTTGCTTTCACCGTTCTGAAGTTATTGACCTTTGAATGAAGCTTGGTTTCATAAAAACGGCCATCTTGGAAACAAACAGCTGAGAAAACTGCCTTTTAGTGTGAGGTACTTTCTCACTCAGAATTCTCACTAAAGACTTTTATTTTTTATGTCAGTGATATCACACAGTACTTGTTCTCACAAAAAAGAAAAAAAAAGGGGAAAAAAAAGAAAAAAGTTTTTTTTTTTTTTTTACTGAAAAACATTTAAAAAAATTTAAAGCTAGGCCCCCCCATTTATACAGGGGCCCCCTGGCTCCAGGCCAGCCGCCAGGGGTACCCAAGTACCCAATCTGGCCCTGGATAAAAATATCGTTTTGAGAGAGTTGGTGCACCACCCTGTGGCACCAGCTGGCGCTGCATGCTGGTTGCAAAGAGGCAGCAAAACGCACGCATGCACGCGCGCGCGCACACGTGCACACTCATGCACGCGCGCGCGCATGCACGGGCAACGCGTGTCGAGTACTTTCGGGGTTGTTGGGAACAGTCTCAAATATAAACTTTAATACCAGGAAAATAACGTCAATATCAGCAGAGGAGCTAAACCCAATATGTTCTGTGTCTTGAAACTCATTTGCAGGTAAATGTTGTTGCACTACGTTCTGTATTAAGTCAGATCTTTACAAGTTCATATTGTATTCTGGACCACGGACGCCATTTTAGAATAATCGCGCCTAAACTGCCGGCTTTATTTACTGTGTACCACCAGAGGATGCTGTTATGCAGTTTAACATTGATTTTGTCTACCATCATGTATTTATGTATTTTCTATTTCATTTCTATATAAAAAGGATGTTGTAAGTTAAAAGCAAGTTAAAAACAGATTGTATTTGAATTCATTGTAAAGCATTAATGTCAAAACCCAGTTAAAACCACTACACGATCACATGTTAAAAATAACCATTGTAAAAAGACATCTGAATGCATTTAATGTAAAGTATTATTTAAGATGTTTGTACTAGACAGTCTGACTAGCTCTCTGCTGTGATGTCAATATCAGCGGAGGAGCTAAACCCAATATGTGTCTTGAACATCTCTGACTTAATACAGAACGTAGTGCAACAACATTTACCTGGTATTTTCACGTCTATAGGAATCAATTGTTAGTGGGTCTTATGTTCCGTGCTCTCATATTAACACTATTTGAATTAACCGTCACTCCTCAACTGTCATTCCAGCATGATGAGCGATCGGCCACAGAGGCAGTTCACCACCTCCTATCCATGCTCCACAGAGAGGGGGGGCCTACAGTCACTACTGAGATGCACGGGTAAAAAAATGTTTTTGTAGTCTTACACTATGTTGTTGTACATATGTATTGTGATTCAAGGCACTTGCTATGAATTGCATTTAGTGGCTTAATCATTCCTAATAGCACCAGCGCTGTCATACAGCAGTGTTTATCAGTGTGGGGACCAGGGGTCCATGACGTTAACTTCTCATTGTCACCCTTGCAGAATGCTAAACCAGCCATGCCGACCTCAAGCCCAGTCAGGCCAACCTCAGGACCAGGTAAGGATAATTTGCTCATGCATATACATTTGCTCACCATGTGGTTATAGTGGGGGAAATGGGGACAAAATATAAACTTGTTTTCCAATGTTGTCCTGCATGCGTGTGACTGGAATCAATTTTTGGTTGCTGATAACTCCTTAACTGTCATTCCAGTATGACCAGCTAGCAGCCGTGGAAGCTGCTCAGACATGTCTGTTAGTGCTCAACAGAGCCATTCCCGAGGAGCCTAGACCGTTTCAGAGTGCTACTACGGCAATGCTTACTGTAGATGATGAGATGCACAGGTAAAAAAGCAAATTGTTTTTTTTATTACACAATGTTGTTGTACATTTGTATTGTGATTCAAGGCACTTGATATGAATTGCAGTTAATGGCTTTATTAATAACAGCAGTGTTTATCAGTGTGGGGACCAGGGGTCCTAAAGGAAAATGACTTAATTTACTGTTTTTATTTATTTTTCCCCCCAACTGTTTGGCTTCATAAAAATATGTTTAACATTGTTTTAAAATTGTAATTATTATAGTGCCTTCCCTGGAACCTTTCTAAAAGGCCTTGCCAAAAACAAAGGTCCCCCTTGCCACGTTCCAGAAAAGAGGTCAAAGAAGTCGTGGAAGCCATTCCAACTGAACTTCCTGTTACTAGCCTCTAAACACGACACTACACCTTCACCCCGTGATGAGCTGGAGCTCATGCAGGCAGGCATGGGAAAGAGGACATTGGCCATTACAAACGACTTCAGTCATTCAGAGGTGCAATGTTTAATTCAAAATGCATTTTGTTCCCAAGTGTATCAAGACTCAAGAGTATGGATTGTGTGCAACAAAGCTATGCTGTCTAAATGCAAGCAAGCAGTTGAAGTTTTTCTTTTCCCTTATCAGTTATCCAGTTTATTAAGGACAGCATTTCCAAAGATGAACAACCTTCAGGACAGATGGCTTCTGTACAAAGCATCAGGTGCACTTTTAAGTTGTCACTAGACGTATTCCAACAAAGTAATTCATCCAATAGATACAAAATAATGCACTATATACTGCATCATTTCAGTTGTGCTACATGCTTTTCAAAGGTGGAAATGGGAGGAGGAAAATGTCATGAGTCGTGTTGGACGCAAGGGGTGTTATGGCTGGATTTCGGACACTAAACGCGTGAGACCATCTTCCCTTGTTGATCATTCTTTATTAACGTGCACTCAGTATACACGGATGCTACTGGCTCGCAGGCCGGTCCTCCCAAGAAGCATAACATAACAATCACAGAGGTATACCTTATATACAGTCTTAGTCCCACCCACAAGGCGGACCAGAATGAGAGCAGACAGGATGGGGAGGTGAAAATGAGCTTTGAAATCAAAGCTCATTTGAAGCTAATTGAATACACTAAATTAGTCTAGACGGGCCTTGGAACACTGAACCATGCTGTAACCATGCTGTGATCTGTGGGCAACATTTGGCGGTTGTCACTTAGATCCTCTCCACACCTCCACCTCACAACCCCCGTCTCTTCCTGTCCATGTTGGGAGAGCAAGTCCCCCCCGCCTTCCCTTCTCACCTGTTCCGTCCCCCCCCCCCCCCCCCCCCCCCTTCCTCTTCCTTTGTGTGTAAACAAATGGTCCTTTGCTTATTCACCTCCCCATCCTGTCTGCTCTCATTCTGGTCCGCCTTGTGGGTGGGACTAAGACTGTATATAAGGTATACCTCTGTGATTGTTATGTTATGCTTCTTGGGAGGACCGGCCTGCGAGCCAGTAGCATCCGTGTATACTGAGTGCACGTTAATAAAGAATGATCTACAAGGGAAGTTGATGTCTCATGCGTTTAGTGTCCGAATTCCAGCCATAACATTTGGTGTCAGAAGTGGGATCCTGTGTCGTCTGAAACTCCGGAAGATAAACAGCTCCAAAAGGACAGATCTCAACGAAACGGCTCCAAAGGACAGATCTACTACAGAAGGAGTCAATGCTGCATGCATCTTTGTCCATCACGTCAACGAAACGGCTCCAAAGGACAGATCTATGGAGTTTCAACGCCTGGATTTAAAAAAAACCCTGTGGCTACACTGAAACGGTGAGAACCTTCCAGTTTTCCAGACAATTTAAGTGCTAATTCTCATATTTTGCAAAACCTATCTCCTATTGTATAAAATCTAGCCCAGTAGAAAAAAAAAAAAGAAAAGAGAGACCTTGCATAAAGTCAAGTTTGTAAAACATAAAGAGAGACCTTGTTTTGCATTAAGTCAAGTAGCAGCACAAAGAACCTTGTTTTAAAACAACATAAAGTACCGTGCTTGCATTACCTTGCATTAAACACAAAGACACCTTGTTAAACCTTGTTGTAAAACAACATAAAGAATAACATAAAGATACAGTGTTTTGCATTAAGTAAAGAAAAGAGACCTTTAAGTTGAAAGCACAAAGACACCTTGTTTCACTGTTGGCATAAGTCACAGAATGACATAAAGATACAGTGCTTGCTTTAAAGTAAAGAAAAGAACGTCAAGCTGACAGTATTTCATTATGGGGAATAAAAAAAGTGCCCCTTCGGCCACAGAAAAGAAAGAGATGGTTGCAAAATATGAGAAGAAAATTAGTAAGAAAAAGTCATTTAAGACAAATATGACCGCCACAAAAAAGTATTTTCAAGGTGGATGGAGGAAGAGACAACTGGAGGATCGTATGGAGGAACTTCCAAGGGCAGAGAGCGGACCGCTGGCTCCTCGGAGGTCTCCTTTGTCTTCGCAGCGGGCACTGACTCTCGACCTGGGCTGCATGGAGGCCAGTCGATGCCCAGACGGAGAGGAGACGGTGCCTGCGGGAGCCCGTGCGGACGGTCCACAGCCTCTGACTCTCGACCTGGGCTGCATGGAGGCCAGTCGATGCCCAGACGGAGAGGAGACGGTGCCTGCGGGAGCCCGTGCGGACGGTCCACAGCCTTCAGCCGGGAGGAAATCGTCGGACATCGAGGTGGGGAGAACAGAACCAGAACCAGCAGGAGCAGAGCAGCCAGCGACAGACGTCGACGACAAGGGGACGTCTCCTGTGCACAGCGCAAGAAGGCTCCTGACTGCAGGGGCGGACCTTTTCGGGACCGGAGACGGGCCAGCGGAAGACGTCAAGGACAAGGGGACATCTCCTTCGGAGGCCCTGGAGCCTACCTACACGACCCTAATCGTCAAAGCAGCGACGGACGTCGAGGGTGTGGCCGGGAGTCTACTCGTCCACACACTCATGCGCCATGAGAAGGTTCCGGCGGGCCGGCAAATGAAGGGGAGGACGACCAAAGTACCGGCAGTTGCGTTCTGTAAGTTTTTACACGCACTGTCAGAGTTGGCAGGAAAGGAGAGGTTCACGCCTCCATTCCTTAAATCTAAGGCCAGAAAGATGCCTTTATTTTCCGATCCCGATGGGAAGAAAAAGAAGGTGAAATGGAAATGGAAAGACACTTTTCGTAAGTCTGCTAAAAAGTAGCAGCATGTGACTTGCCCACCGCCTCAACAACACACACACACACACACACCCCTATCAGAAGATGGCCGCCGATGCAGCCAGGGGAAAAGTGTCCCATTGCAGCTGTCAAAACAGTGAGAGGCAGTGGGATTGATCTGTGTTGTTAAAACAATTGTATTGTGTAAATTGTGTTATATAGAAAATAACATTACCAAGTACAAAATCTCCTAACCAAAATCAGGCACACCAAAGATGACCTGACTCATAGGATGAAATGGAAAATAATGTCTATACCATGTTAACTTCTTTCCTTCAGTTAAGGTAGGTAGGTGTAAGGTGTGAAAATCGACACCTGCGGCATGCCAGTTTGTTGCTAAAAAAGCTAATGCAATACCTGGAAAGAAATATTGTTTGGAATATATGATGTTCTCTGGGCTATTTGTTATGTTATAGTTTGCCGTGCTAAATCAACAGGGTACTGTATTAGTATCATTTTTAGGGATTTCTTGGATCCTTTGTAAATTAGATAAGATTTGGATTGTTAAGCCTACAGGATTTTCTTATTAGTCAAAATATATAGTCTCCATGTAAAAAAAAAAAAAAAATAGAGGAGTATGTGTATTTTGTCTATAAATGTGGGGACATAGACACTGCACATAACTTTATGGAAAGTATTGCTACAATTACAAGTTGACTTGAAGTTATGTATTGCTACAATTACAAGTTGACTTGAGAAGTTATGTGAAGCTGCTCGAGAACGAGGACTGAACTTCACGACAACATGCACAAAAGTTCAACAAAAAAATCGCATTGACGCAGCTGCTTAAACCATGCTTACAATGTATTTTGTTCAAATGTATTATGATGTATTATTTTGATATTGATGGAAAATTCAAATTATTGTTTAATTAAGCTGTTTTAATTAACAAGAGGAAGGATTTGACGAGGAATTTCCATCATCAAAGCTCATTTGAAGCTAATTGAATACACTAAATTAGTCTAGACGGGCCTTGGAACACTGAACCATGCTGTAACCATGCTGTGATCTGTGGGCAACATTTGGCGGTTGTCACTTAGATCCTCTCCACACCTCCACCTCACAACCCCCGTCTCTTCCTGTCCATGTTGGGAGAGCAAGTCCCCCCCCCCTTCCCTTCTCACCTGTTCCGTCCCACCCCCCCCCCCCCCCCCCCCTTCCTCTTCCTTTGTGTGTAAACAAATGGTCCTTTGCTTATTCACCTCCCCATCCTGTCTGCTCTCATTCTGGTCCGCCTTGTGGGTGGGACTAAGACTGTATATAAGGTATACCTCTGTGATTGTTATGTTATGCTTCTTGGGAGGACCGGCCTGCGAGCCAGTAGCATCCGTGTATACTGAGTGCACGTTAATAAAGAATGATCAACAAGGGAAGATGGTCTCACGCGTTTAGTGTCCGAAATCCAGCCATAACAGGGGATACTCTGGTTCTGCCCTCAGAAGTGCCTCCGGAGGTGGAGGCAAACAAACACTCTACATAGTGCCCCTCCAAGATGAACTGGACCTAACTCCACTGCCACCTGATGCTCCAGAGTTCGCACAGATGCCAAAAGTGGCATGCAAACGTTGCATGACCTTAATGCCACTACAGATGTTGGAACTGCACATCGATCAGTGCGGAAACTCATCCGGCTCAGAAAACGAGGTAAAATGTTTCCTACTTTGCCTCTTAAGTAACTTGAGATTGTCCTTTTCTGATGTTTTACTCCTCTGCTAACTTAACATGTTTTACTCCTCTGCTCAGGATGCAGATGTGGTGTTGCTGGAAGAGGAAGAGTCCAGAGGTCAAAATTGCTTTCAGCAGGTGGGTCAAATGATGATGGACATCTAGGTGGCGCATGGTTGTGTACTTCCTCATTTTAAATGGAGAGCAACATAACATTCATATTAAGTTGTTTTAGGTCTTAGTTGCAATTCAAAATGTCTCAATGATGTTTATACCGTAATCTGCTTATTGGTGCTTATGTATGTTAACATGCACTTATTTATGTAGACATTTTGGGGCTCAGGTGAGTGAGCGTTTCTTTTTGTTAAATGTGCTCCTCACAATTCTGATTGTCAATGTTTTCCATGTGCCTGCATCTAGATGGATGGGGTCCAAAGTTCAGAGGGTTGTACCAGAGGGTTACCTGTGTTAGACAATATGGGACATGAGAGCTTCTGCTGTGAAAGGTGATTATTTGATTTATGTCACAGGTCAGATATGAGGTAGTAGATGGTAATCTGTGTATATTTATTTACATGACAAGTGTAAATGTGTTACTTTTCTATTTACATTAGTATGCCAGCTTGACACAGAATGCGCCGATCGAGAAGATCTCTCACAGTTCGACCATGACAGCATTCGCTCCGATCTGGATCATATATCATGGTAAGCAATTGTAGCATTTCAATACTTTTTGAAAGGGCCATGCAGTCTAGTTCATTTGAATGAACCCCTAGTATAGAATAACTGCATGTTTTTTTTTTCTGTTTAGCTAGACCAGGGCTGCCCAAAAGGTAGATTGTGATCTACCAGTAGATCACACAGGCTGTGCCACACCACATGACATGCAGCCTAAAATATATAATTTAAATAAAAACAAACTATTTTTGTCATCTCCCACTTGAATTAAAGTGACTTCACTTGATTAATTTGATTAATAGACAAAAAAAAGGAAGCTCTAACCCAAAATGCAATACTTTGTTTTTTGTTTTTTTGTTTTTTTCCCCTCTATTTCCCATTCCAAGTGTGTTTGTCTAATATGTAACTATTTTCAGCAATGGGATAATAGGCCTATATATTTTTTTTGGTGGGTAGATCTGGTTGAGCTGGTCATTTTGAAAGTAGATCTCTAGTCTAACAAGTGTGGGCACCCCTGAGCTAGACTAATGCTGTTTTGTGTTTTTGCCTGTAGCAATGATTTCTACGCTCGAGAAGCGGCTGTTCGAAGGGGAGAAGGGAAAAATGCCCAAGTACTCTACAAATGAAGCAAACAATGACCTGTTCAAGTTTGTTCTATCTCTTAACCACTTGAAAGTTAGCATATAGGCTTTGTTTGTGCATATCTGCGGTCCATGACTAGTTTGACAGGTGGTACTGCCTGATGGACAAAAGTTAATTCATCCCCTAAGCAAATGGCTTGCTCTATTAGTTCAGTGGTATACAATTTGGTGTACATGTAGGGGACACAGATTTGAATCCTGCCTACTATGAGCTTTATTTGCTGCTTTAATTTTGTAAACGGTGTGTGTGAAAGTTGATAAATTCTTCTTGCTGTCAGTCATGTTAGATCAGTACTTAAAACTGTCTATTTATTTGTGTTTCATCCAGAGCTGCAGGTGAAATATTTGCAGTGAGCCTTGCCCAAGGAGGACCAGCACCACGGTTCCTGCAGGAGTGGTGTTACAATTACCTCGTCACTGGCGTCGTGGACAAAACTGAGATTATGCATTACCCCTTGATCAAAGAGGTATGTTTGGTAAACTGCTTCAGGTTCATGTGTAAAATGTTTCTTTAGTTGTGTGAAGTTGCCCGAACGGCCAAGGCTCCAAGAACAGTCAGAAATGCCGTTTCAGGGTATTTATTTCGCCCCCAAAACTCCTCCGCCAAAGTCCAGTACAGATTAGGACAATAACAATAATACTGAAAAATGACAAAATTAAATAAACACTTGAGCAAACACTACTGAACAAAACCCAAATGGATAAGAGCTCTCTTCAGGCTGTACCTTGATCCCACAAGGCCCTGTAGCTCTCCCTCAGGGATGTTACCTGTGTCATTGCCCACATCTAACTAACTCACTCGTCCCTGCAGCCTCCCTTAAATAGGGGTGGATCATACCACAGGACACAGAGCAATTAGCAACCTTTCTTCTCAATAAATACTTATAAATAAATACTGCCATAAATAATCCCTTGTATAAAAGTAACCTAAACCTACTAAAGATGCGTTACCATTAAACAAATATAAATAAGCATGAACACTCAATGACAAATACTCAAAGCATAAGAAGTACCCCCCCTCCCCTGCATAACACTTGGCCCCTTCCTAAATCAAGGGCAATGCCACCAGCAGTGCAGGAGAGACAATTAGCAAACAATCAGTGAACACGCAGTTTTCCATACACAAGTTTAAAACATTAGTCCTTGCATGTTATAGAAAGCCGTTTCAAGTGTCTTTGTATATAGGGCACGGGTTGCCCCGTGACAAGTTGCATAGAAAGTAATCTGACCCCAAGTTTTGAACAGCTGTTTTAGGCCATACCTTAATATGACTGTAGGTTAACTAAATGACAATTCATCAATAAGGTTGGTTCTTGCATTAACTTAATTCGTTTTGGCAAGTCAGTCGCTTAACAGGAATTAACTGTAAATTATTTAATTTGTGAGATGGGTGAATATGTATGGTGCTGTAGACTCATAATTCAAAAGTTGTAAACTTAATCCTTGTTGCTTGTAAATAATTTCAGATCGAGGATGCATCTGACCTATCTCCATTCGGCGAAAGAATCGCTGACTGTGGCTACACTGGTAGAATCGACGTGGACCGTAAAGAGAGCATCTTAAGGTTTGTTTTGCATTTTGATGTCTTCACTAGTATGGAGAAATATTATACTATTGATTTATTACATGTGTATAGGTCAATGGTATTTTAGCTATGTAGTAATATGCTGCTTTGAAGGGGTCTTTATAAACAAATGTTATATACCGGTAGCTAATTGTACAGTTTACATTGTGTTTTGAAATGGCTGACATAAAACTTGCTGTTTGTTATCCTTTTCCTTCTAGGGCTATTGTCTTGCATATCACCATTCATTGCACTGCAATGCTGCAACAGCTGCGGGAGGGGTTGGAGGTGTACGACCTCATCAAGGTCATGCAGAAAAAGCCTGTAGAATGTCGCAGTCTCTTCGTTGTTGGGGAAGATGACAAGGTATGTTCAAGTGGATATGTTCTCGTTAGTTTTATTGCTATATCCTTTCCTGAAGTTCGCAGTGGTATTCTCATTTGTCATACCCAGTGGAGTTTTCAGGTATATATATATATATTTTTTTTTAATTAATTTAATTGTACATTCATGACACAAATTGTAATATTTACATCAAAGGGAGCAGGGATAGAAATATACCCTCTGCACAAGCGGTATTGAAATTGCCACTGGGCGGGTACCAGTGTGTGAGTGATATTGGATCACATTGATTCAACTGTAATACTTTTTTTGTTCTTAGGTAGACGCCCATTACCTGGCATCACACCTGATCCCAGAAATGAGTCCAAAAGGCTCCACAAACCATGTGAAAGAGGCAAAGATCATGGATCACTTCCAGGACTTTTTGCATGAGCTTGAGGGTAGGTAAAACTTACAACATTGTTATATAGTTTAGGAGATCCTACGCTAATAATGCATATATAGATATATCTCCAGATTGGAACAAATGTTAACCTGGCTCTAGTAACTGATACATGGCAAGCAATGTGTATCTTGTAGCATAAACACTATTTCATTATCTGGATATTGATGTCAGCCACATAATACCGTTTCCGTTCACATGTGCTCCTCCATGACTTATTTAAACCAGTCACCAGAAGTTGTTGATTCTGATCTCTTATCTTTTCTAAGATGCACAACCAGAAGATGGGGCTGAACAAGCGGCACCATCTGTGGCTACAGTGATGCAGTGGCTGACAGGTCAAAATCACAGACATATGCTGGTGTCAGAGAGGGAGGATTTCCAAATTACTGTACAATTTGACCACAACTGTCTTGTGAACATGCCAGGCCACACGGTGTGTTTCCCAATTGTTAGTGCATGCACTGACACCATAACTCTTCCATCAACCCATATGGAAGATTATGAGTCATTTAAGAATACCTTCCTTACTGCTATGAAGTATGGTACTTTTTCTGGGGGGGGGGGGGGGGGGGGGGGAGGGGAGGAATACGGTTCATGGGAAATTGTCATGTTTGATATCTATGTTAAAATTGCACATGTTTTGTACCTGGATTTTAAAGGCACTTTAACGTTGGGGGGGGGGGGGGGATTATATGCAATGTTCAAATTGCACATTCTGTTTGCACTTTGACCTTTGCAAATGTTTGCACCATTTCTTAAAGGGGAATTCGGTTTTCTTACCTCTTCTATGATGTGATATCCTAGGATGAATGGTACAGTTGAAAAACTCCATCCCGGGTCTGCCACAGCTAAACACGGGTGCCAATGTGCCTTGCGCTAGATCGCTTATTTTAATAGCTTTTTATTTAAGATCTGATGTTCATATTGACGGAACACACTGTCCAACACTGTCCAACAAATATTTACTTTAACTTGAAGTATTTTGTGTTCTGCTTTTATACTTTTATACTTTGTGTGGGCAGTGCAACTGTCCAACAAATATTTACTTAACTTGAAGTATTTTGTGTTCTGCTTTTATACTGTTTTAAATCTATGGTAGCATATGTAGCTTTTAGCGTAGGTTCAATAAGGAAGATCCTAACCATTCCATTCGGCCTTCGTCTTCAGTATCATAATAGTCTACGTCACTTCCGTTCCCACGGTGTCAAAGCTCGTTCATTCACAAAACCAAGCGAGCACTTTTCGCAGCAGCCAACCAGCGATTAGGCTCGTTCTTTAAAATGCCCTGTCTCTAACCTGTCATTCTCCTTTCAGCCAGCGACCAAGCAACAACCTTGCTATTGCTCCCGGCATGATATTTAACCATCTCAGTTGTACATTCTTGCTATTTGCGCTCGCTCGCCTCATCATGTCCGATTCTGACGGGGAAATAGAAGATTTATCTCTTAACGGAGATATTGTCTTCGACTCCCAGACCCAGGATGATGGCACTACTCCTAGGAGGAGTCACAGGCTGTCAGCTAGACAGCCAGCTCATAGGCAGGAGGCGAACGATATACTACAGCACCTGGCCGCCGCCAACGTTTTTCCAGCACCAGGGCTGTCTGCTGCCCAAGTATTCAACCTGATGAATGTCGCCGACCAAGCCCTAGCTGCTCCATTTCCACCCGGCTTCGCTGCGCCTCCCGTCTCCGCAGCAGTAGCGGTTCCATTCGCCGACACCATCACCGCTCCCATCGCCGCCGACTTCACCGCCTCTGCTCCCGCAGCTCTCTTCACCGCCACCACGGCTCATCCTCCCGTGGCCACTCGCGGAAGGAAGAGGTCCAAGAAGACCTCTGAGCCAGATCCTCGACCCGGCCTCCAGTTCCAGCCTAAGCCCAGCGACATGCAGGCCATTCTCACCAACATCCACGCCATCAATGCACGCCTGTCGTCCCTGGAGAAAGCCACTGCTCCCCCGGCGCGCCCAGATTCTCAGGCTTTCATGCTCCCTCCACCGGCTCCAGTCTACCCCGCAGCGTACCAGCCTGCCGCGCCTAGTGCCCCCGCTGTCGCAGTTCCCATCCAGCCGCCTCAGTACTCCCTGGCCTCTGCCGTCAGCTCCACCGGTCAAGGTAGAGCTTATATCCCTCAAGCTGCTAATGTTTCCCCCCGCCTGAGAGCTAAAATTGTCCAAGGCAAGGATATCAATCTGATCAGCCTCCTGCTCACCTCTCCCGAGTGTGACAAAAAAATCGCTGAAAGTGATCACTTCACGGCTATCGTGAAAGCCTCCGACCCTCGCCTATCGAGGGATCTATCTATCGGTGAATTCATGGTGGCCTTCGGCATTTACCGTGACGTAATGTGTTCGGTTTACCCGCAGAGAAGGCATGAGCTTGATATTTACCTGGCCTTGATCGGCGACCTTAATTTAAAATATGGGAGGAACATTTTCTACCAGTATCACAAGGCCCTGTCCAGCAAGTCTGCGCTATACATTGCGCAGTACAACACCATCATCAACTGGTCCGTCCTCGACACCGAGCTGCTCGTGCTGCTAACCGGGGGGCAACAGGCCCTCTCCTGCGCCACATGCGGCGATTTGGGTCACTCCGCCCCGCTTTGCCCCAGAGTGCCGTACCATTACCAAACCCCCCCACCGGCGGCTGCCGGAGATGCGCCAGGGCTCTTCACCGCCCCCCCTACGGTCCGCACCAAGGCCGATGTCCGTGGCCGAAAGGTGCTCCTCTACAACAACAAGCCAATCTGCAATAATTTCAATTTTCATGTATGCACCTATCCCAATTGCAACTTTCTCCATATTTGTAGCGAATGCAGGGAAGCTCATCCCAGGTGTCCCCGCATGCCATCCCGCCCCCGAAAAGAAAAATAGGATGGTTCGAAGAAATGCTGCATTCCCACCCATCTACACCAATAAACATCAGCGCGTTGGCCGGCGAACTGGCCGAACATCAAGACCATGTTTTCGTCGATCATTTGCTCACTGGCTTGTCACAAGGTTTTAGAGTAGGCACTGTTTCTGATATTCATGAGAATTTCGTGCCTAACAATTTGCAATCAGAGCCCGAAATTGCTACGCAGCTCATTGAGAAAGAGCTAAAAAAGGGGTATTTAATCGGGCCCTTCACTCGTTCACCTTTTTCCCCGTTCCGCACTAGCCCCGTTGGCGTCGCCACCCGCAAGTATTCTGGGAAGAAGTGGCTAATTTTTTATTTATCTGCCCCTCGTTCAGGCCCCGTGCCAAGCATTAATAGCTTAATTCCGCCTGTACCTTTTTCCCTGCACTACTCCACGGTCGACAACGCTATCAGGCTAATTAAACTAGCCGGCCGTGGCGCTTGGCTCTCTAAAGCAGACATCACGGATGCGTTTAAAATAGTGCCCATCCATCCCTCCCAGTGGCATCTATTCGGAATCAAATGGGAATCCCAATTCTACTTCGCCGTGAGACTAACATTTGGTTGCAGGAGTAGCCCAGCCATTTTTAATTTGGTCTCAGAAGCGCTTTGCTGGATCCTGCTAAACAGGGTTCACTTGCCATCCGTGTTGCATCTGCTCGATGACTTTCTCCTCGTCGACCCCCACGGCGATAATTTGGGCGCTTCTCTAGTCAAATTAAAGGCCTCATTCGCGCATTTGGGCATCCCTCTGTCAGAGGAGAAAACTACCGGCCCTGCCACCTGCCTCGAATTTCTCGGCATCATGCTGGACAGCGGCGCCATGAAAGCCTCTTTGCCAGAGGAAAAGTTGCTGCGCATTCGAGAGATTACGCAATCTTTCACTTCTTGCGCCTCAATTTCTAAACGCCAACTGCTATCCCTGCTAGGTCATTTAAATTTTGCCATGCGCGTCATCCCTCAAGGCCGGTCCTTCATTTCTAGGCTGCTGTGCCTGGCCTCCTCCGTGCCAAATCTATTCGATCGCGTGTCTCTAGATGATGGCTGCAGGTCCGACTTGCGCTTTTGGTCGCTTCTGCTAGACGAGTGGAATGGGGTTTCGTTCTTTTACGACGACATTGTGCATTCATCCGATTCAATGCATTTTTTCACGGATGCAGCACCATCCGTGGGTTTTGGGGGATATTTCCAAGGTCAGTGGTTCGCCAGTAAATGGCCAATTCAATTTGCTGATCTTTCGCCCTCCTCCGCTCTACATGAAATGTACCCCATCGTCGTAGCTTGCTCAGTCTGGGGCGCGTTATGGAGCCGTAAGCGCATAGCCGTTCTCTGCGACAACCAAGCCGTGGTCGAAATTATTAACAAAGGGCGTTCTGCTATCCCCGATATCATGTTGTTCATGCGGCGACTGACATGGCTGTCTGTCACTCATAATTTTATTATCACGGCGCGGCATGTCCCCGGCCACGTGAATCTAATTGCTGATTCTTTGTCTCGCTTCAAATTTCAGGTATTCCGCAGGCTATGCCCGGAGGCCGATTCGACTCCCATTGCTCTGCCCCCTTATTCGGCATTAATCCTCTCCTAAACAGCTTGCTTAAATCCGCTAAATCCTATATGAGGAATGGTTTAGCTGCTAGCACTATCGCTTCCTATGATTTTGCCTGGAAGACTTTTGCTTTTTTCTGCTTATCTGTTAGCATGCCTATTTTGCCTGTCAATTTCACGACCGTCTGTATATTCATTTGCTTTTGTAAGGATGTGAAAAAGCTTAGTCCAGCTTACATTCGCATTTTGGTCGCAGGGGTTCAGTTCAATGCCAGGTGTCATGATCCCTCATTTCCTAGCTTGTTTTCCCATCCCTCAATAAAGTTGATATTAAAAGGCATTGCTAAAGAGTCCCCCCTGGCTCGTGATAAAAGACGCCCCTTTACTCTTTCCATTATTCACAAGATGATTAATGCATTAAGGTCTGGCATGTTTACCCCCTATGCGGGTTCCCTACTGGAAAGTGCCTTCCTCCTCGCTTTTTACGGGTTTTTAAGAAGCGGCGAATTTACCTCTTCAAGCTCCCTCTTCAATCCTGATAATGATTTGGCTCTTTCTGACTTAAATTTCCACCCTGACTATTACACTCTAATGCTTAAACATTCCAAATCAAAAGGCGCTTGCTCTATCATCATAGCTCGCATCAACTCTCCTTTCTGCCCATTCGTTGCCATGCTGAAGTATCTCAAATTAAGAAACCCAGCCTATCAGTTAGGCCCCCTCTTTCTAACGCCAGAGTTTAAGCCCATGTCCAAATCCTGGTTCATCAGGCATTTAAGGCTAGTTCTTCTCCAGTGTAGGTTATCTCCTCAGCTCTACTCTGGCCACTCATTTAGAATAGGCGCTGCTACTTCTGCTGCTAGCCAAGGGATCTCCTCGGCTTCCCTCCAGCAGCTGGGACGGTGGTCCTCGTCTGCCTATGCGTCCTACATCCGCCCAGACGCCGATGCCATTCTCTCCGCTCAAAAATCATTTCAGCCCTGATCTCGGTGAGTTCTAATCTGCATATAGCTGATGGTGGTCCTCTGTCTACGTGCCGCTACGCTGGTCGCATATTGCATACCGTAAATCCTCTTTTAGGAACCCGGGCTATTATTTGTCTCAACCGATCCCGATACCGGGCTTTTATTGGAAGGAGGCAGCTATAAGAAGGAGGAATTTTATTTCTAATTTTCAAACTGATCATAATTAACAAATCACATTTTGGGTCAGTTAGAACACAGTAAAATGTATTGGGCTCATAGCCTATTGAAACCAAGTCCTCGTGAAATATTGAACAGTGCAGTTGCAGGTGCTCAATGGTCATTTTAACTATTTTTCCATTATTGGCATATTGCCTATGGTAAATACCATAATAACATCAACACATCAATTTAACTTGAATAACCAATGAATAACCAATGGTATATAACTTCAACTGAGATAGACTACCACAGTACTGTGGTAAAGGCCTACAGTTAGGCTACTGACAAGTTCAGATGCAAATAATAACATAAAAATAAAATGTATGATAGGCTATTTCATATACCGGTAATATCAAATCAGAACAGTGCAACACTGCAGTGCTTCATTCAACGGGAGAGAGAGAGAGAGAGAGAGAGAGAGAGAGACGTCAGACGTGTTAGAGAGAGCGTCTCTCTCTAACGCACGCACGCGCGCGCGAGAGAGAGAGAGAGAGAGAGAGAGAGACGTGTTAGAGAGAACGTCTGAGAGAGAGAGGGAGAGAGAAAGAAAGACGTGTTAGAGAGAGCGTCTCTCTCTAACGCGCGAGCGCGCGCGCGAGAGAGAGAGAGAGAGAGACGTAGAGAACGTCTGAGAGAGAGAGACTTGTTGCTAACGGGGTCCCGTTAGCAACGTAGTAGCACCGGTATGCTGTTAGCTTGTTAGCTTGTTGCTAACGGGGTCCCGTTAGCAACAAGCTAACAGTATACCGGTGGTACTACGTTCGTTCCATAAAATGAGGGCAGATCTGTGGGGGCTCTCTCCCGAAGTTATTACCAGTAACTTTGTAGTTGTATTGTGTGCGAGCTGAGCACCGCGGCCACGGCATGGACAGTGGACGCTGACGTGACAGGCACAGCCAGCCAGAGTAGCGAAAGTAACAGATACGGCACTTGAAAAAAAAAACAACACAAAAAACCCCGGCTCATAAAAGGAGGCCGGAATTTATTTACTTAATTCAACGCCATCACCGGTGATTAATAGGGGCCCGGTAATTAATAGAAAGGAGGAGTTTATTGGAGGATTTACGGTAATTGCTTATTTCTCTGCGGCTAAGTTATGCCGTCTTCTCGCTCCGTCTTGACCGCCCTCTGCTTTAACTTGCTAAATGTATAGTTTCATTTATCTGCCTTCTCAGGCGTAAATTCATACCGCTAATTTAACTCCTCATATTTTGGGGTTCATTCCATATCAATTTCATATACCTGCTAAAATGCTCATGGAGTCTAATCGCCAAAATAATCTTGCAATAAATGTGTTATCCTGCCCGCTCCATGCTGCCAAAAGATTCCTTTAATAAACATTATTATATCATATTGGTGTGATATCTCCTTTATTGAAATGTAGCTTTTAGCGTAGGTTCAATAAGGAAGATCCTAACCATTCCATTCGGCTTTCATCTTCAGTATCATAATAGTCTACGTCACTTCCGTTCCCACGCTGTCAAAGCTCGTTCATTCACAAAACCAAGCGAGCACTTTTCGCAGCAGCCAACCAGCGATTAGGCTCGTTCTTTAAAATGCCCTGTCTCTAACCTGTCATTCTCCTTTCAGCCAGCGACCAACCCACCTCCATCCCCAGCTCCACCTTGCTAAAATCCAGGAGCCAAAGGGGAAGTGGGCCTTGCATCATGCTCCACCACCATCAGCGTCTAGACTCCATGGGGGGTTCATTCCCTATCAATTTCATATACCTGCTAAAATGCTCATGGAGTCTAATCGCCAAAATAATCTTGCAATAAATGTGTTATCCTGCCCGCTCCATGCTGCCAAAAGATTCCTTTAATAAACATTATTATATCATATTGGTGTGATCTCTCCTTTATTGAACTAGTATAGTAACACAAATGCAATTATATTCACTGTTTCAGGTGCCGAAGGTGCAGTAATGCCCAGCTTGTTTCTGACACCTCTCAAGACACTGGAGGGAGTAAGTCACAACTCACATGCAGCACACCACAGCAATGCATCTATATAATATAATATACTCATCTCCCACTCTGTTTTCATTACATAGATTGCAAATCCTCAGACTTTGTCTAGGTCCAACAACCCCCATGCCCAACCCCAACTCTGCATCACGTTTGAGGCTGTAGGTGACGTGACAGATTGCAAATCCTCTGACTCCATGCAAGCCCTTTAGATCTGCCAGTGACCTCTGGGATTCTTGTGCTGTTTAACCTGAAGTGGCCTGTCTGTACATAAAAGGTATTTATGTCACATGATGTCAAAAATACTAATAACAATAATTCACCCTATGGGTGGGTGGTAGCGTTGTAATAACAGGAGTGCTGTTGTGCCCACCATCTGTAGACATCCGCACCCCGCGAGCGTCTACTCCAAGTGCAAGACGTCCGCTCCTTGTATCCACTCCTCATGCAAGTGAAGGAAACACCAGGACCAGTCAAGAATGTGCAACTGGGCCCAGGCGGTGGCATAACCGTCTGGGCACCCAACTGGTGATCCAGTCGCAGTGTGCCGCGGGTTCGACTCCCGAGCCCAACACGGCCTTTACTGCATGTGATCCTCCCATCTCTCTCCCGTTTCCTCTCAGCCTACTGTCTGTCCCTTATAAAAACCAATAAAAGGCGTAAGCCGCAAAAAAAAATCTTAAAAAAAAAAAGAATGTTCAACTGGAAGTTCTGCTGACCGACCGGTGCTGAATCATGAAGAGGGTAAGAATTATATAGGGGCTCCATCTTGCGCCACCCTTATCCCTAAACGTATTTGCCATTTTTTACTATTTTGAAAGACATTGTGAGCTTGTAGATTTAATTTAATTTGAACTATTTTAAAAGGTAAGGTAGTAAAAAATGGCAAATTAGTTTAGGGATAAGGGTTAAGGGGTGGCTGTCTGGTGTGTCAAAGCGGAAGAGGAGTGGCCATGATCACTCTTACGCCTTGATTAAAAAAAAACAAGGCTGGCTGGGCACCACAGATCAGCAGATTATGTTGAAAGAAATTGCTCACATCCAAATAAGTGACATGGTGACAAAATAGCATAGGGAGTAATGCTGCTAATTGTCTCAAAAGTGACCAGGGCTGCCCACACCTTTTTGACTTGAGAACTACTTTTAAAAAGACCAGCTACCAACCTTCTGTAAATAATGTTTTTTTTTGTATATTTATGGGTTCTTTGTCCACGCACATTTTGTTAGACAGTCTGAGTGTTCTTGACAATTCTGTCCCCCTTTTGCCGGTTCAAGTTCGGTCGGTCACTCTTTCTGTCTGTTATAGTACGATGAAGCTGAGTTCCAGGTATATTTATATAGTGGATTCAGATCCCAGGACTCTACAGCGACTCGCCTGTATATCCTGGGTATCTATTGAACTGCTGATGAAGAGAGAGCACCGCCCTATACCCCCAGCGTCTCGCCTAAAGGATAGTGCGGCCTCTGTTATTAAGGCCCAGGCCTCAGGCCCCTCAGCGCTTCGCCTGAGGAGTCTGGCCGTTGAACACAGAGGTCATAGCGTCTCGCCTGAAGGATAGTGCGGCCTCTGTTCTTAAGGCCCTGCTTCCTCAGCGCTTCGCCTGAGGAGTCTGGCCGTTGAACACAGAGGTCATAGCGTCTCGCCTGTGACATGAGTTGGGTTGAAATGCAAACTTTAGTAGATTTCTTCTATTTGTCCTGACTGTGCATGGCAATTGAGGCAACTGACACATCGCTCACCCAATACTGCATACTTATACCCTGGAAACATAATTCAATATTAGTTACAACAGTATACTCACCAAAAATAGACGGATACAAGACCAGGGTGTTGATTTTCCAAAAATGTGAAGATTTATTATACAGTTGTAGTTGCACACAAAAATGATATAATCCAAAAAATAAAGTAAAATATAAAGTCGTTTAGCAAAACTGGAGATATTCGGCAAATTACTACTAAGTTTCTAAAACTGGGCTATCTACTTTCTTTGAAAAGCTTAGAGCATCCTCTGTGATCTGGTACCTCTCCTATCCCCTCCGGACTGAAGACTGGAACCCTGAACCCTCTGCCCCGAGGGGTTTTATACTGTATGGTCCTGAGGGGGAGGTAACCTCTGCTTGTTTTCTGTTTTTTTTATTATGCTTTGATATTTTTGGAAGATGGCTGGCGCCAAATAACTCACTATGGCTTAGTGAGGGGAAAACAGACACACATTCTTATGCCAACTCCTATTTATTTATGGGCCTTTACTTATCAACTAAAGAGATCTAAGAACCTTTTACCATGTCCTCTACAAACACACCTCCTACAAACATTACATTTTAGCATTAAAACTAATTCAAAACACACTACTGTCTCTAAGAATCCAGGGAGGCTAAAATAACATCATCCCTACTTTATATTAAAACTTGTATTTTTACTTAACCTGTTTAGGCTTACACCATATGTCATATGATCACATGAGCAACCTGGAATCAAACTTCTACTTAGTTAATAGGGAGGCGAAAACAATCATCCCTTTTTCAATTCAATTTGTAAACTATTAAAAACAAAAACAGTTAATAATCATTATATCAGTTTCAGAGGTGAAAACAAAAACAACACACAAAAAATTGAACTCATAGTGTCTGCCACAATCAGCCAACATGGGGTGAAACTAGGGGGGGGGGTTGCTAATCTCCAAACCAAGGGAGGTCACTAGGTCAGCCAGACAGTTCACTGATATCCTGATAAGGAGGACAACATGCAAGTCAGCTGCTTCCTTTCTTCTTATCCAAATGGGGTATAAAATATATTTTCACAGTACCCATATAAACTTGACCATACAAACTTTCCAATAGATTTATACAAAAACACTTTGGCGAACAACACCAAAGATCTCATCATGGTTATGACATCAATCACCACTAAACCGCCGTCTTCCCTGATATATCAGTGGGCCATGTGGAACTTCAAAAGTCCCCCTTCCTGCAGTCCGCCCTGGCCTCGCCGCCTTTGAATCTTCTCCTGGGGTGTGGTTCTGGTCGTTTTGACATGTGGTCAGCTATCAGATCTGTGTCCCTGGCCAGAACGTCCTTCTTCTGTTCTCTTGAATGTAAACATGCCCATATTCATTCTTCTGGACATGCTCTCTTGAAAGAAACTCATAACGCCTTGGGTAAGCATTATATCTCTTGCGACCCCACTGCCCATATTAATTCTTCTGGGATCGCCCGGTCTGCATTCTGGGGACCTTTTCCTCATACTTTGAATACTGCGTCATCTGCTGGGGAGGCGGCCTCTCCTCTATTGAGGATTGCCCTGTGAAATCACTGGCCCTTGACCCTTGACCCCAGCCAACTTCACAACCTACTGCCGGCCTGTCGACACATTTTTATGTGACCAAATAGCATAGGGAGTAATGCTGTTACTTGTCTAAAAAAAGACTGCAAAAGACACCAGGGCTGCCCACACTTTATTGACTGCAAAAGATTGCTGTTATGTTTCAAAAAGCTTTATACGAGGGCTGCCCACACCTTTTTTGACTTGAGAACTACTTTTAAAATGACAGCTATACCAACCTTCTGTAAATAATGTTTTTTTTTGTTTATTTATGGGTTCTTTGTCCACGCACATTTTTATGTGAGTCAGATGGGACAGCAGGCTCAATCCGTGTGGAGGAACTGAGTGAGTCAGAGGAGACTGGAGGCTCAAGCCGGGTGGATGAATCCACACACCAGACGTGGACTGCAGGTGCACCAAAACGGCTTTGTTAAAGTCATAAATGGGCAACTGGCATCCCGGGGGTCGCATGCGCCCCCCGCCTTATTTATTTATTTTATGCTATTTTTAATATGACAGTATGCAATGTTAGTGTAACAGGTTTTTGGGAGAGTTGTTTCTATAAAGTTCAGACTCCAGTTCACACCAATACAGAGTAAAACACAATAGGGATAAGGTATAAAAGTACAAAATAAATGTATTACAATCTAAACATATCATGAATTCAACAATGCAATAATTAAATTCAAGGGTACCCTTTTTTTAAACAAAACAATAAATCAATTAATTAATAAATCACTTCATCGGCATTTAAAATAGCAAGCATCAATTGATAAAACTGTAGGGGAGAGAGTCAGTGAGTCAGGAGAGTTAGAAATACCACAGTCCAGTCCAGTAGTGAATCCGATCCGGGTTTTGCGCCTCGCCACAGCCGTGACGAGACAGCTAGTTAAGTTCAGTTCGATCCACATTATCCAGTCCGGGACACTTTAAAACCCTGACAACACACACACACGCACGCTGTACAAACTCGACGAAAGAGACCTCGTGAAGGAAGAAGACACAGGAGAGGAGAGGAGGTCGAACTTGAGAACAGTCAAACCTTTTCCAAGCCAAACCAACCAGATCCAAAGTATGTTAAAAACCAAGTTTGTGCCAAGAAGAATAGAGTATTCAACAAAGCTGGTATGAAAAGTATACATACAGCTGGCTTAATTTCATTCCAGGAATTGATGGTGTTCTGTGTTTTCACTGATGAAAGTACTTTAAGAGGGCCACACCAACCCAGGCTAAGAGCATAGAGAATGCCTTTGTTAGGACTGGATTTACAAATTGGAGAAAAGCTATTGAAAAATGTACAAATGTACTTTCCCCCCCCCCCCCCTCTCTCTCTCATTAGCAGGCTACAGTGCAGGACTACAGCGCCCCTACTGGCCCCTACTGGTACATACTGGTACATACTATGTGACATTAACGTCACATAGGTGTACAACACAGACATTTCTGTTCCTTGGAGTGGTTTCACCAATCAAATACCACCATAGTAGCTCATGATCTATATCGACCTCACTCTGACCGTCACTCGGTCAGAACAACGAATGATGCTCTCATCTTCCTCTTTTCGAGATCAAATATATCAAAATAGTCATGCCCACATGACCCGTAGGAGGCGGTCTCACCGTATAAGTTCCAGCCGGTGCGGCCGGCTCCGCCTCTTTGCCTCTCTCGCCTCATGAGATCGGGAAGGTAGGTATAATAGTATGGTATCCTTGAGATTTCTATACTGTTAATACTGACTGCTGGGCTAGTAGTCTTTTTGTTTTTTCCACACTCACTGCTTGGAAACCCGTACACTTCGGTGCAGGCGCCTGGCGTCCCTGTGGGTTGCGGTGTTGTGAATTTAGCCTACTGTGTTTTTGTTTGCTGATGCTAAACTGTAAACACGTTGTTTGTATACTTGTTTGTTTGCCTACAGGGCGGTGCCCTCCAGCTAGGCTACCTTAAGGGTTCCGCTGTTGCGGGACGGCCGTGATACGGCGACTTATTGTTTGTTTTGTACCCATTGCGGCGCTGTTCGCAGCTGCTGGAGTTGACTGACAGATTCCATCCAAGTGGGTGGCATTCCGGTCAATTCCGCGTGGGTTCACATGCGATGTAGACTGTAGACACTAGTTGATTCTAGTAGAGTCGCTAAGTGATATTCTTTAATTTGTCCTCACTTCATACTGAATCCCTTCAGTCACTGAGTGGGATTGTTATACTTTGCTACATACTGCCTTTGATACACCTGGTGCTGTCCGCAGCCTACAGGGTTTTTGTTTGGTTTTGCTAATTCCCCTCTCATACGTCGCGTATGGTGAGTACTTGATTAATATTGCTATTATTTTGCATACTGCTATTAATACCCCCGGTGCTACGCTGGCCGCAGCGGGCGGGGTTTGTTTTGTTACAACTAAGTTCCCCTCATACGTGCGCGTATAGTGGGTGTACGTTTGTTAACATTGCTATTATTATTGCATACCGCTATTACTACCCTTGATGCTACGCTCTCCGCAGCTAGCAGGGTTGAGTCTTTGTGACGTTTAGTCCCTCGCATACGTTCGCGTATAGTGAGTAGACGTTGATTGAATACTGTGATTTGTACATATTGCTGTTCGCTACCCCTGGTGCTACGCTGTCCGCAGCTGGCAGGGCTGGCTAGTATTACCCTGTTACCTGTTCAGCGGGTTGGGTTCGGCGTTCTGCTCCCTCAAGTACGTGCGCGTACGGTGAGTAGGCTTTGTTTACCGATATATATATATATTGCGGCCCCTGATACTGCTGTTCGCAAGCGGTTTGGGGTTTCCTGCATATCCCTATCCCTATCCCACATAGGTACGTTGCGTACTGTGAGTGGGCGGTAACTGAGCTACTATGGCCTCCTACGTCTGCTGCTGTTGTCAGGCAGCCATGGACCCCCGTGACGGCCACCGGGAATGTCCCGTGTGCTTGGGCAGGGCCCATGTGCAGCGGGACGTTGAGGACCCCTGTGTTGCTGCCATCGACTTGCCCTATGCAGAGAGGGCTCGGCGTGCAGCGCTGGGGGGGGAGTCAGCGCCCCCTGCCCAGGAACCGGGGCCTGGCCATAGGGACAGACATTCTAGAAAGCGCCATCGACGTCGCTCAGGTGACCATGATTATAGGAGGTCCCGTGAGCACACCTCTCGGGCCCCTAAGCGTGCTGCTCACGCCCAGGAGGTCGGGGAGACGCAGGGCGCCACTCAGAGGGAGATTTTAGCTGCTATTCAGTGCTCCTCAACTGGGGTGTCGCATGATACTGCGTCCACGCAGGCATCTCCCGTCAGGCGGGTGCCTGACCCGGAGGATGACCCAGATGTGCTTTCCATCCATGCGCCTGGTTCCCTTACTCTTAGCGGTCCACGATCGGACCACGCTTCAGTCTCAGGCAGCACCGGATCGGCGCTCTACACGGAGTCCGCTCCAGACGTCGCTGCTATTGAGACACTGGTGTCGCACGTGCTATCGGCGGCTAAACTATTGGGTATGACACTTACGGCCCCGAAGTCCGCCTCGGCGGCGGGTGTCTTCAGTGCGGTGTCCCAGGCTCGCTCGTCCCCCACTGTTCCGGAAGCAGAGGGGTATGCGGGGATGCTAATGACTAACTGGGGGAAGCCTGAGAGGGGCGCCCTATTTAATGCTGGGTGCAAGGGCCTGGCAAAGATGTCTTACCCCCCCGAGTCCGGCTTGGGAGACATGCCACCGGTCGAGCAGGGCATGGCCGCGTTGACCGATCTTGGCCCTGACCGAGTTACCACTGTCCCACGTTGCCCCAGTAAGCAGTGCGAGAAGACTGATCGTCTAGTGTGTCGCACATATAATTCAGCAGCCCGTGCAGCTCGCTCGGGGAATGCAGTGGTCCTCCTCTTGGCTGCCCTAAGGAAGACAATAGCGACGGAGGACACAGACTCCCGGTCCCCAGCGACGGCTCCAGACATTTGTGCATGGGGGAGCTATGGGGGGGCTGGGTTTTTTTTAGCAGGGGCTACTGGATTTGGGCAAAAAATATGAATATATATATACTACGACAAATGACATTCCAATGATTCAGTGGTCCTAGTTTATAGGCCACATAACGTAAATACACATAATAAGTGTGACACAACAATGCAAATCATTATTGTGACACCGTCACCGGCTAATTTTTCGAGACAGAAAAGAAGGTTGAGTTCAACTTTATTCCCTATTAATGTTACAAGCTGACGGAGACAAAGAGGTGTGCACTTTAATTGTCCTTCAGACAAAATAACAATTAAACAGCCATTGTTTCTCTTCTCTTCCGAGAACTCTAAACTATTCTGCAACACCTTCATCCAATTAATCAATTATAATGAACTTTGCCTAATTTTACATTCCTTGGGCTCTTCGGGGCACAGTGACAGCACAGCATACACAGACCGCAGTTTGAGAGATCTGCAGAGATCACACACACACACACACACACACACACACACACACACACACACACACACTAGTGTTGTCACGATACTGGATTTTCAACTTCGATATGATATTTGGAAAAGTATTGATATTTCGATACCATTTTCGATACCACGCAACCACGGCAATTTCTGAGGGTTTAACATTGTAAGTACAAATAAAAGCTGTGCAGTATTGTGCACTTTCATTGTTTTTAAAATGTTTATTATTTTTATTATTATTATGCCTATAATTATTTTAATAATTATTATAGGTTTATAATCCATAGTTACTATGTATAATATTATTATTATTATACATAGTAACTATGGATGATGTCAACCACATCATCTTGGTTTCTATTCCTTATTTATAACTCTAGATAATGTTCTATTCAGATATTATTCAATGCATCATGGCCAGCATACTCAAACTAAGATTATTATTTTAATATCCGGAATCCCCCCGCGCATGCATGCGCGCACACACACACACACACACACACACCGCAACGATCCTGTTGCAACGTTAGCTTGCTAGCCTAGCAAGGTTGTGTTTACTGTTGATAGCTTTAGCAGCTATCGCTAACATGAGGAACAGCAACAACAAGTCCTCTTTGGCTCTCCGTGTTCATCGGATTATTTATCTTACATAAAGAAATACGAGCGACCTGTTAAAGAAGTTAAGAACACAGCGTGGGGACAGAAGTCACAGTGACAGAACGAGACAGACTTGTAGTCTTGTACTGAGCCTATGTGACTGTGAGCACTGCGGGCTGAGAGGACTCCCCCCTCCGCTTCCAAGGCTCAGGAGGGAGGGGGCTGTTTGACTGTACTGTGCGCTGGGCACTGGGCAGGAGAACAGAGCGGCACTAAAAGTCAGGTTATGGATTATTTCAGCATTCCAAAAATAAAAAGTATGATTTTATAGTGTGAGTTGATTGATGATTTATATAAAAGTAAGTCAATTCTGTCTTTCATATATTTTATTTATTCCATGAATATTTTTCATCACAGTTAGGTTTGTGGGCAGGGGGTGCTTAGGGATTACCGTCGCTGCCGGTCCCTGGTAGATGCTGCGGTGTTAGCTCATTCTCAGCTCACACGGGACATTGGCGCCACCATGTCATCAGCCATGTTGACTCGGCGTCACGTCTGGCTGGCTCAGATGCGTCTCCCGGAGAACATCAAGAAGGAGCTGTCGGTGAAAGCCGTTGTCCCTGGCCATAATGTTCAACCCAGACTTCCAGGACACGCTGGACAGAACCGAACGCTGTGCTCAGACACGGGAGAGCGTTCAGCGGTTTCGCCGGTCTGTTGCCTCCAAACGCGGACCACGGCGTTCCTATCAAGGCCCAGGTCCCCACCAAGGGTCCTGGGGGCGTGGCAGGCACCAGGAGGAGGAGTTTCGGGCCCCCAGTTCGGCCGCCCGGCAGCAGCCTCACTGGCAGCAAGGTTCTAGATCGCGAGCCACTAACAGAGGTGGCCCTCAAGGGCGTCGCCCCCGCAAGGGCACAGGGCGCCAAGGGGGCTCTGCATGAGAGTTCGGGGCCGGCCGTCGAACGTCTCGCCCGGCTTTGCTTGGGCAGCTGGGTAGAGCGTACATCAGACCCCTGGGTACTGGAGACAGTCGCCAGAGGCTACAAACTCCAATTTCGATGGCGTCCCCCCCCCTTCTCAAGGGTCCGTATGACTCTGGTCAGGGACCCTATCCAAGCATGCGCGCTGGCGGAGGAAGTTTCCACCCTGCTGCAGAAAGGCGCAATTACAAAGGTGAGTTCAACCGATCAGAAAGCAGGTTTTTACTCGACATATTTTCTGGTGCCAAAAAAGGACGGCGGGTATCGGCCCGTCCTCGATCTCAGGTGGCTAAACCGGTACATGAAGGTCCTACCTTTCAAGATGTTACAGACAAAACACATACGTCAGTCTATTGGCCAGGGAGAGTGGTTCGCCACTCTCGACCTGAAAGACGCGTACTTCCATGTTCGCATTTGGCCGGGTCACAGGCCTTTTCTCCGCTTTGCCTTTCAGGGGCAGGCCTACCAGTTCAGAGTGCTCCCATTCGGGCTGTCATTGTCTCCGAGGGTGTTCACAAGGGTAGTGGCGGCCGCTCTGTACCCTCTTCAACTTACAGGCATGAAGATCCTACCTTACCTCGACGACTGGCTGATCGTAGCTCCGTCTCGCAGCCAGGTGGCAGCAGACACAGAGCAGGTGTTGTCTCATGTCCGGTCCTTGGGTTTCCGAGTGAACTTAAAGAAAAGCAACCTCGAACCCAGGCAACAGACAGGTTTTCTCGGCCTATGTCTCGATTCAGTGACCATGGTGGTCTCTCTGTCCCCGGAGAGGGTTCTACGGATCCAAACGCTCCTACGCCACTTCCGTCTCGGCACGCGTGTCGAGATGCTTCGGGTCCAGCGGCTGCTGGGGATGATCGCATCCGCCACGGCAGTCGTCCCACTCGGCCTGCTCAGGGCCAGACCGCTCCAGAGGTGGCTGAATTCGTTCGGCCTCGATCCCAAGCGGGACCGGCATGTAAAGCTGGTGGTGACAAGGCCTTGCCTTCACGCCCTACGGCCATGGAAGGACGGCGCAATGCTGACACGGGGGGTCCCGCTTCGGGACCTTCCATTCAGGAGGACTGTGGTGACGACAGATGCCTCCCAGACCGGCTGGGGAGCCGTATGGGAGGGCAGGACAGCGAGGGGTCAGTGGGCGCTTCCCTGGACGTCCGAACACATCAATGTGTTGGAGCTGAGGGCTGTTCATCTCGGCCTCAGGGCCCTACTCCCTTTTATCCGCGACAAGGATGTCCTGGTGAGATCGGACAACACTTCAGCGGTCTATCATATAAATCACCAGGGAGGCACGAAGTCACTTCGTTGCCTATACAGGTGGCTCAGGGTCTGTTGTGGTGGGCCGCGCCTCGCTTGGCCTCCCTCAGGGCAATCTATGTGCCGGGAGTGGCGAACACTGCAGCAGACCTTCTGTCCAGGTCTGGCCCCCTCTCCGGCGAGTGGAGACTTCACCCACAAGTGGTCGCGCAGATATGGACCCGCTTCGGGCGGGCCCGAGCGGACCTGTTCGCCTCTCGAGAGAATGCTCACTGCGAGCAATGGTTCTCCCTGACAGGTCAGGGGGGCCCCTTGGGCCTGGATGCGCTGTCAGGAGAGTGGCCGGACGGCTTGTTGTACGCTTTCCCTCCACTCCCCCTGATTCCTCAGGTATTACATCGGGTGAGGCGGGGTTGCTACAGAATCCTGTTGATTGCACCCCAATGGCCAGGGAGACATTGGTTTCCAGACCTCCTTCAGCTGGTTCAGGGGTCTCCATGGCCGCTGCCGGCCAGAGTGGACCTCTTGTCCCAGGCAGAGGGTCAGATTTGGCACCCCAAGCCGAGGACTCTGCAGCTCTGGGCCTGGCCTCTTCTGAGCCCCTCCCTCAGGGGCTAGATGAGGCCGTCCTTGACACAATGCGTAATGCCAGGGCGCCATCCACCCGTGCCTGTTACGACCACAAGTGGAAGTGCTTCTCGGCCTGGTGTGCTGCCCAGCAGGCGAACCCTGTCACCTGCAACGTATCCCTGGTTTTACGTTTTCTCCAGTCCCTCTTGGATGCTGGCAGAGCAGCCAGCACCATCAGGGTGTATTCCGCCGCTATTTCGCTCCGGCATGAGGAGGTTGAGGGGCTACCAGTTGGTAGACATATTTTTGTCACTCAGTTCATGGCTGGTGTCAAGCGGCTACGCCCCGGACGGACCTTGAGGGCCCCTGCTTGGGATCTCCCTCTGGTACTGCGGTCCTTGATGGGAGCCCCGTATGAGCCGATGGATCAGTCCGATCTGAAATCCCTCTCTCGTAAGACGGCACTTCTTTTGGCACTTTCCTCTGCCAGACGCGTTGGTGAGCTGCAGGCCTTGTCAGTCAGTCAAGACTGCATGAGGTGGAAACCTGATGGCCCAGGGGTGTCACTGTGGCCTAACCCGGCATTTCTGCCCAAGGTAATCACGCTGCAGACGGTGAACCGAGTGCTGGACATTACGGCATTGCGTTCTGCTCTGGACCCCCAGGAAACTGGGGAGGGCCTGTCTACATTGTGTCCAGTCCGAGCACTTCGTGCTTATGTGGATCGCACACAGGCCATACGAGGCACAGGCACGCAGCTGTTTGTCTGTTATGGGGGCAGGGGGTTGGGACTTCCCTTGTCCAAGCAACGGTTGTCGCATTGGCTTGTGGACACAATCTCGGCGGCCTATGTCGATCTAGGCCAGCCGGTCCCGGAGGACGTGGTGGCCCACTCCACAAGGGGGGTGGCCACTTCTTGGGCTGCACTGAAAGGAGTGTCCATGGAGGACATTTGTGCAGCGGCGTCATGGACTGTGCCTTGCACATTTGCAAGGTTTTACAGACTGAACGTGGAATCCCAGCTATCGCTGGGGTCCACCGTGCTGCTTGCAGCTGCCCAGCGAGATGGTGATGGGGCTGAGTACCTCGTTCCTCGCGACCCGGTTGGTATAAGTCATCCGTTGTTCTGACCGAGTGACGGTCAGAGTGAGGTCGATATAGATCGTAAGTTATGTCTATAACTATGGATCTATGAGACCGAACGATGACCGTCACTCTCTCCTGTCTCTCGGAACGTTATGAGGCGTTCGAGGCTGGAGGCGGAGCCGGCCGCACCGGCTGGAACTTATACGGTGAGACCGCCTCCTACGGGTCATGTGGGCATGACTATTTTGATATATTTGATCTCGAAAAGAGGAAGATGAGAGAGATTCGTTGTTCTGACCGAGTGACGGTCATCGTTCGGTCTCATAGATCCATAGTTATAGACATAACTTATGTTATGAGCTACTTTATGTCAAGTGATTTTTCCCCCAAGTGTTGGAGTTTGGAAGCGCTCCCTTTCAGTAACGCAACATCCTGCTGCCTCCTGCATTATGTGCAAATTCAAAACAGGTGGTACGCATGCAGGATGTTGAGTGATTAATCAACGAGCGCTTCCAAACTCCAATACTTAAAATCAATCCGATACAAAATCCGATACAAAAATCAACTGCAAGGCATTTATTGACATAAAGTAGCTCATAACATGTCTACCGTGGACTTTTATGAAACAAAACTTTGCAGATAGAAAGAGGATAATTAAAGCTTTTCGTACAGCTGCAATGTTGGTGGGTTTGACATAATTTAATACAATTAGATAGGACTTTGTCTGTTTGGATGTAGGCTGTGGGCGGTCATTGGCAAATTGTGGCTAGTTTCCACCCTGCCATTAACTTATGGAAAAATCACACACGTGTGAACTGAGTGGTGCAATCCCCCCCCCCCCCTCTCTCTCTCTCATTAGAGACACAGCACTACCCCTCTCTGTTTCTGCCGCCCCCTACTGGTATAAATAAGTAACATACTCGTGCTCATACATACGCACAAACAGGTACACGGACATTGCTGTTTGTAGGAGTGGTTGCACCACTCAAAAATGAAGTGCATATCTTAGCCAGGTCCTGGAGTATAACACTGTGGAAACACTATACAAGATGCCCGACAGGGGGCACCCTTGTCTCACTGACCTTTCCAATGGAAAAGTGTCAGTCAGAACTCCATTTCACTTTACACAGCTCTTGGCATTACTAGGCTACTATACAGCAGCTGAATCCATTTAATGAGCATAGGCCCAAAACCGCATATCTCTCCATTGTTTTGTAAAGGACATTATGCTGAACTCTATCAAATGCTTTATTTATTTTCTGGACGGGAAACCCTTTTGGTGTTTTAAGCATTATGTAATACTTTAGCTATTGAAAAATAGCAGTTCTACAAGCTCATAGCATGGCAGCTTGTAGATCTGCTACTTTTTTATTGTGATAATGTGGCGCAAATCTTAGAATGTATATTCTTCCAGAGAAAATGTTTTTAACTCAAATCTTTGCTTCTGGGGGGGTTCCTGGAGCAACATATGTTCAGATGGGGGTTGGTGGCCAATAACATATAATTGTTGGGGTCCTTGACATGAAATATTGAGAACCACTGATATAGAAACATGAGGTATTTCAGAAAACTTTTAGAAGACATTGTTTTTATTTCAACGTCAGGCCTAAATAGTCTATATTTAAGATTATACCACCTTCTCCATCATTATTCATATGGGGAATCACATCTCGTATTGTACATATTATATCTTCTATATCTCTATATGCCTGTGTAGAAGATATAATGCTACCCAATACCTTTTTAATCCTATTTGCCAGAATCTTATAGCAATAAAGTCATTGTTCAAGAGACTGATTGGTCTGTAGTTCTCTACTTTCAGTTTTCTACCCTTATTCTTATACAAAATTGTGATTACACCAGTCGACATGGATTGTGACACCAGCTGCATCCTCCATATTCCTGTAAAGCCTTAGGTGCCACCGTGCCAGCACCTCTGAAAAGGTTTTATAAAAGTCCCCTGTTAGCCAGTCTGACCCTGGGCTCTTGTTAGGCTGAATAATATAGCCTCTCTAAGCTGCATCAATCAATATATCATCATCACATACAGTAGCTGTTTCTCAGATTCACTTATTTTCACCTTGTTCAAAGCATTCTCAAGTCTCAACACACTCATTGTCAACATCACTTTTCCTGAAATTGGCGAATTGGCGACGCGAATTGGCGACGCGAATTGGCGACGCGAATAATTCGCATTTTTTTTAAACCAATTGAAGTCAATGGAAGCTTCCACATCAGTGGCGAATGTGCGAATGTGCGAAAATGCGACAGTTTTCGCTCTTTATTTGTTCGCTCTGGTGTCGAATTTTGCAGACATTCGCAGGCGAAATTCAACGGCTCTGACCAATCAGAATGCAGCCCAAACTTGTTGCTGTGTATAAACAGCGGCGTACCGTACAGTAGCTGTCAACAGAGCAGCCGCCGGTCCGGTTACGCAGGTCGGGATAGCACAGCAGCACACTGTTGCACACCTCCCCTCCTACAACTCTGTTGGGTGTGTGTGCGCTCGCGTGTGCATGCGCATTGCGCGAGCGTGCGTGCGTGCCGTGGACATGGCACATGGGTGTGCAACAGAGCAGCCGTCGGTCCGGCTACGCAGGTCGGGATAGCGCAGCGTGGACATGGCACATGGGTGTGCTAACAGTAGGGGAGAGCCGCCACGGATGTAACATTTTGCACGTTTCATTTTTTTACTCTGAGATCCGTTTATCTACATATGTAATATTTTCAGGCAACGGACCTACACTTGTCTGCTTCCATAAACCATTTTATTTTTCAATTGATCAAACAGGTCGGGAGTTATTAAACCGAAAGTGGACGCTGTTCCAGTGTTACATTTGTTGCGCCTGTCGGACTAATTGTAACAGCATGGAGTATAAATGTAACAACGCTAAAAAAACACCATTAAACATATCGTTTTCAGCTTAAAGCAATTATATTTCATTGAAGCAACTCCTTAGCATTGTTTTCATACCATGGATGTGATAAGAAAATGTATCAAACATATTGGGAAATATTAAATAGTATCGGGTGTAGCCTACCAGTTTGGGCTTTTTTTTCAGTTCAATGGGGAAATACATCAATTAAACAAACGTTTGATTGATTGAGTTGTACAATGTTATACAACCCGAAACTAATTTTAGAATACACTACACAATACAATACAATTTTAGAACATATAATATTGGCCAATATGTCAAATATGTAAATATTACTTATAATGGCATTGAATGGAAGCGGACCATTTGTAACACATGTTACAATTGACCCTCCCTCCGAAGTTTTCTTTGCCGTTGCTTACAGACCAGAATGAACGTGAATTCCGTCTAAACACGATGCAAACTAATGAAGAACATAAGCATGAAGACATCCATGTGGATTTTTATTCACCAACACCAAAGAAAAATATATAAAAAAGTTAAAATGACCAGTGAACAGGCTCATCAAAAAGCTAAGATCTGCACTAGGCTATTTCTACTGTGCAGACCCGTTTTTGACCCGAAAATAAAGACTTTATAACCGGAATATATGCCCACATGCACGGGCGCGGCCGGTACCAATTGTATACCTATGTGGGCCGGTACGAATTAATTGGACCCCTCCATCTGTGAAGTACTGGATACGGGGTTATTAAAGAAAGGATACCAAAGCGGGAGGGGGAGGAGAGGAGAGGATCGAGGAGGGAGAGGAGAGGAGCTATAATCGCACAATACGCGTCGCATAGATGTGTACGGTGTATAGCCAAACGCGAATAAATTCGCCGGGCAAATATTTCGCATTTTCAGATCGCTTATTCGCATCGCGTCGCTAATTCGCCAGTGTGTAATGACCTTAAGTCCCTATAAAATGATTCTACCGTTTCTAGAATACATTTCCTTTTCACCATTTTTATTGAATGAATATAATTTATCTTTTGCTTAGTTTTTTCAAGCACTATAGGAAGAAGGAAGTACATGTTTCACCCTCTACAGCATATTGTGCCCTACTCCTCACAATTGCATGCATAGGCTACACTTGTTTTTCTCATATTCATCTAACGCAGGCTTTATTTTCAAATATGTTTTAACATTGTAATTCATATTATTACCAGCATTTTCAATTTCCCTTGATAGCTTTTCCCTCAGTTCATTTTCCTCCTGTTTCTTTCTGAAATGACTTTGTTTTGCATATAGGCCTATACTTTTCTTTTTCAGGGTCTCCCACCATTCACTATAGCAAGTTCCCAAACTTGTTCATGCCAAGGAAAGGACCCCCAAATTGACACTTATTAGCCCACGGACCCCCAATATGAAAAATATGCCAGGGACTAGCAATGATTCCTGTTTAATTTCAAGGACCCCCCCCCCCTTATTCTCATCCAGACGGGGGAAAAACTTGAGAGACACTCTTGTGCATGCTGACTTTCATTCTCCCTGGGTCACTCAAATACAGACCCTCCTGAGTCCCTTGCCCAAGGGAAACTATCCCTGTGGCAATTGTGCTCAGTGCAGCAATACCTTTAAGGCTGCTTTTTTCACTCATCCCCATACAGGCAAGAAGTTCAAAATTCAGAGTATATAAATCACTTGTATTTCCATGTGGTCTATATGATCCGTTGCCCATGAGGATTGGCCTATGTGGGCAAAACCACTAGACAGCTCAAGCAACGAATTAGTGAACATAAGAGCTCCATTCGGAGAAACGACCGTGATTACCCTATTGCTGTCCATTTTAATGACTCTAAACATGACATTTCTTCTTTTCGTTTTATGGGTATAGAACAAGTTCGCCTGCCCAACAGAGGCGGTAACCATGACCTGTTACTCAAACAACGTGAAGCATCTTGGACCCCCCCCCCCCCCCTAACGCTATTTACTAATACGTCAAATATATTAGCACTTTAATTCAGAACTTCTTGCCTCGTTGAGTGAATTTGGTTTGTGTATATATATTCTATGTATCTTTCCACTCTGTCTGTACGTCATGAGAGCAGGACCTAGTGACTTTTGTCTCTTATTGTTGACTATGTTGATTTCCTATTGTATTTGTACAACCATTAGTCTTTACATCTTTTCTCGTATAATGTAAAAGTTATTTGGGGTCCTTGTGCCTTTAAATGATGTCAGCAAATTGAGGATCATCACAAGCTGTACCTCTTCCTCTAATTAGACTCTGTCTATTGTGATTGGTTGATTCTTTTTAAAACGTTTGTATATAAGTAACTCTGTTAAAATGATGTGTTATGCCTGAGAAAGGTCCGGAGGGACCGAAACGTTGCTTCATTAAATAAGACAATACTCTTGTGCCGAGCAGATACACAGTGTGCGGGTGTACCTTATTGCTTTCAAGGACCCCAAGTTTGACATGTATTACGGACCCCCATTTAATGGAATTTCTATCTCTGGGACCCCCAATTTATATTGTAAAATCGATATTAATTTAACTCTGACAGTGTACAAATGGAACTATGTCCCGTTAGTGGGTCCATTTGGTTCCATGTGTACACTATCAGAGTTAAGGATGGGTGGGGGGCTTTTATTTTGTATTTAATTTGAATTATGAAGTGAATCTCACTCCAATTAAAGTGAGAGTGAGTTTAGTTATTGTATATTTAGTTGTATTATGGTTAAAACATTGAGAGCTTCTGCTCTGTCTGCACAGCAAACAAGACCTGCTGTGTTGTGGGGTAGCTGCATGTGGAAAGCCTGATCCAGTCTACAGCCCGCCATGGACAGTGACTATGAATGAATGAATGAGTTTATTTCAAACATTATTTGAAGTCAAATACATAAAAAAAAAGAAAAACACTGAAACAAAAGAGAAAATACTCTTAACAATGTCCGAAAAGGAGTAGGGTGAAGTGTTAAACTTATTAGTCCCCTACCCCCCTGGGTTTTTACCCTTATAACTTAATAGTATATATACATTTTTAACAACTCGGTTTATCGTTGCTTAAAGGAAGACATGAAAATAGAACAAAAAATACAACTGGTAAAACCAGTACTTTAACTAAATAAATAAAAATACAAAATATATATTTCCAGAGGCCCACAACGGGCTGAATTACCACAAAGGGGCTAGGACAGACAACCAATGCGTCAACGCCGCCCCCTCCTCGTCTAGATACCGCCTAAATATAATCATTTTGTATGACCTCTTAAAGTGGTTAATGTTAGGGCTGAGTTGCACCTCCTTACTTAGTCCGTTCCACAATTGGACTCCACAAACTGAGATGCCCATACTCTTCGATTTTAATTTAACATAGTGTACTTTGAAGTTGAGTTCTCGTCTTAAATTATATCCCCCCTCTCTATCACTGAACATTTTTTGTAGGTTACCTGGTCAAATATTTTTCCTTGCTCTAAACATAATTAGTGCAGTCTTATATTCAACAAGGTCCATTAGCTTCATGATGTGTGATTGTAAAAATAGTATATTGGTGTGATCCAGATATCCTGCCTTGTTAACTATTCTGATTGCTTTTTTTTGCAGGATGCATAGTGGTTTTATATGACTTTTATAGGTTGTTGTATTATAGTGTTCTGATACTTGGTGCTGTGTTCGGATACTCGGTACTGATACGTACAATGTACTTATATGTATGCACTGTCTGAACTGTAACATACTTTAGCTGTGTTAGAGCACGCTGAAGGCCGTGCTGCAGGCAGTGAATTGTGATGTCTAGGCTGTGACGTCATTAGGACATGAAGTATCAAAGCTATATATGTTGCTGTATGGGTAATAAACCTTGTGAACGTTTTAATGTGACCATGTCTCCGTGTCATGTTAATCTCTTCTCCCGGGCCGGCCTGTCTGTCTGTCCGCCGCCGAACCATGGAAATGCCAACCGGGTCGTCACACACCAGAACCAGACGAGGGTCCAATACGTAGAATACAGTTACTATAACAAATGGTGTCAGAATCGGGACAGATAAGAGGTGAGTCACTTCATATTTTACTCTTCATTAGAGAAAAGTGTCTCTCCTCTTACCTGGTAATATATAAGTTATGATGCAGGGTTTACCTTAGTTAAACCTTGTCTTTTTGTTGTTCCCACATAAAGGTACATGCTTCCAAAGTTCACTGATATAGACCCGGTTAATTTAACATTTAAGTGACTTATACAGTTCTTTTTTTTTTTTTAGTGACATGACAGAGTTAAGAGATAAGACTGTTTGGGTTCAAGCAGCAATATGGTTAGAGTCCATATTCAGCCTGACGTTTGGTACGCCAGCAGTGTTTATTACACTCTCCTTGAAGTAGGTCAGTGGTCCTAGTGATGTATCCCATGCTAGGGTTAACAAAGCCGGACGAGTGCTTCCGTCCGCACAACAGCTGTGAGTTATGCTGCAGTCTGTTGTTTTTATAAATCTGTTAGATGTTGTCTAACAGGGTACGTCTGTGAGATAAGCGTACTAAGCCTGTGGTGTGTTTCCCACAGCAAACTTTAGTTACACTCTGGTCATAGTCAAAAGTCACTGCTAGATTTAGCTACCAATTTCAAGGTAGCAGAGATAAGGGCTGGTGTGTGAACAGACATCGTTTGAGCACTCCATGTGGTTGTCCATTATTTTGTGTTCTGTGTTATTTGTCTTGTCGCAAATGGAAAGTCAAAGTTAGGCTACCCCCAGAAAGAGGGGTGGACATGTGCAAGTAACGTGACGTTGTGTTTCCCTGTCACGCTTTAAGAATACACAGTAGTTGCCACATTCATCCAAATATGCCAGGATGATAAGGAAGTGGGCATATAAGAGTGGTTTAACGTGTTATCCCTGGGGTTTTCATATAACACTGGCATGCTGCTGAGCTACACTCTGTGTATTGAGTTGAATGTTAAGCGATTACAAAGTTAAAACAACCCCTAACCTAAGGGGGCTGATGGATTGAATAAGTGAAATATTAATCAGTATTCAGTGAGACAACGAGTACTTTCTGTTTCATCTCACTTAAATGAGTGTGCAAAATAGCCGATCTACCAGTGCTATAAATAGCCAAAATTTGGTGTTAAGAAAGGTCTCCAGCCTATTAGTTAGAAGGCAGCAGAAGCTGCTATATATATATAGAGGGTTTATATAAGTCAACTACAAATGGAACTGGAGAATTAAGTGGCTAAATGTACCTTGTATGGCTGGAATATAGTAATCTAATGTTTGATTAGAGTAAAGTGTCTATTTAGCCTGCCATGTGAGCTGGAAGAGTCATTACACCAAAACGTACTCGAAAGAAAAGGAAGGCCTTAAAGTAAGGACCAGAAGCGCATATAAAGTTCTGAGAAAGCTGTAAGCGTTTTTGGTTGGTAGAGCCCGTTAGAGACGAGTATTCATCTTTTCTGATCAATGGGCCATACTCTCGCGACGGGAGAGCGCAGAGGCTTGCGTAAACATGGCAACTTGGTGATTTCTTTCACCAGCACACAGGCCTTATCAGAAGAGGAGAAGCTATCTCTTTTCTCACTGGGCCAAGGGAGGAAAGCCGAAAGAGCAGTGTTGTGAACTTGTTTATAAACCTCCCCCACAGCAGTCAGCTAGTAAGAATCACTCCCTCGCGAAGCCAAGGTCAAGTAGCTCTCAGTATGAGAGCTAATAGTCACTGAAAAAGCAAATATAGGCCTGGTAAAAAAGACAGCCTTAAAATAAGGATTAGAAGAGCTATAAAGTTTTTTTTGGGGGGGGGGGATTTCGGTTGGTGTAGAGTCAGGTTGAAACTCAGTATTAACCTAGAAGCGGAGAAGTAGAACTCATCTTTTCTGTTCCGCACGTCGGGCGCTGCCTTATCAGCAGAGACAAGCACTCCCTGACTCACATTAAACTGGGCCAAAAAGCCGGGAGAGCGTTGGCGCAGATAACTTCCCCACACAGCAAAAGAGTCACTTCTCGGAGCGTGTTATCTCTTATCTCATTAAGCCAAGGTCATAGACATGTGTGCTAAAGACATAATGGGCCATTCGGTATGGCAAATTAGTGGCTGAGGCAGACACCATGGAGACTGAATGAATTCCGTAAGTAAGGGGTAGACAGCCAAGTGAGGTGAAGACTAAGATGATAATACCAATAACCTATATGGCATTCAGCCAAAGGTCAGAAGTGATGAGACATTGACCACTGGACATTAGTGAAGTAAACAAATAAACTGATTATTTATCAGGAGTGAAATAGATCTGCAGTAAAAGTAAAGAAAGTTGGACTGGTGTAGTTCTTGTGACTTGACAGAGTTTGGAAAAGACTGCGTTGTGTTTCACGCAGCAAATGGTATTAGTCCATATTTAGTCTGGTGTTTGGTATACCAGCAGAACAGATTTATTCTGTGTGGTTCCACTCTGATCATTTGTACAAAAAGTCACTGTAGATAGAACATTTAAGTGACCCAACTGAGTGTTCCGTAGAGAACTAAAAAATAGCAGAGCTACAAGCTCGTTATGGCCGGTAGGGCCTCATTCACTGTCGGAAAAATATCATTCACTGTCGGAAAAATAGCATTCACTGTCGGAAAAATAGCAGATCTACAAGCTCGGTAATGGCCGGTAGGGCCTCGTTCACTAAGTGTCATAGCTCAAAATTGGCCAGGTTAAGTACATTTACTTCAAGTTTAAGTAATTTACCTTAATGTAAGCAACATGTAAAGTAAAATTAATGCAGTAATTTGGTGGAGTTCCAGTCAAAATACAATCATTAAACAGCTTTTTAGGTTGCACCAAATCCATGATCCCATATTTAGTGTCCCATATGGAGGGGGGTGTGTTGAATATGAATCAGACAGGCCTGAAACAGATATAGGTATTTTATCAAACTAGTGAGTCCATAATGGAAATGACTCAGGTAGGACAGGATATATTTTAAGCAATAGTCAGCCTGAGAGGTCAGTTCATATGCTAGGTGCAGTCAGTAAACACTCCATCTCATACAACTATACACACTACACTAAAAGGAAGTGTAAGTTTAGTCAACATTTATGTTCAAAAACATTTTAGTGCCACATTCAAAACATTCAAAAATATACCCAGTGTATTAAAAATATTTATAATTCCCATTTTTTGTCACATCTAAAAGCTGAATCGTCATCTGCCCATGCAGCCAGCACCCAGCCAGCACCCACCCAGCCGAAGGGGGGGTGAACTTCAACCAGAAAGACAATACAATGACTTTTTGTCCTAAGAGTGGATGCCGAAAGACATTTTGTGGAGTTTTACCACTGAACATTTGTTTTTGGCACTGAACTTTGGGGACATGGGTGTTCGGGGGACACATTGATGTCATGCGATGGTTTGTGTGTTGAGGACACGCGCGATTGAACCAGAACCTGGACCTTTTTCTTTTTGTATTAAGAGAGGATGCAGAAAGACATTTTGTGGAAGTTATCACTGAACAGTGTTTACCACGGAGCGTGAGACATATGGTGTTTTGTGTCAGGGGACACATTGAGGGAAGGGTCCGAAGGACCTACGTTTTTTTGTGAGACCACACTCAATTGAACAATGAACATTTTGTGGTTTTTGCATGTCACGGCTGCATGTCACTCCTGCGGAGAACGATGTGAAATGGGAAGGTTAAATATTTATTTTACCAGTGTTATGGTGGAATTAGGCAAAGTGTGGCAAAGTTTTTTTCACATTTAGAGGAACAGCTCAGAGGCACATACTAATGTGCACACACGCACACACGCACGCACACAGAAAGATAGACAACAGGGTTTGTTTGGTCTAGGAAGAAGTGCCTGTTCAAAGGGAGGTACGCGCGTACGTGAGTGCATTAGGGTAGATTTGACATTTTTCGTTGTATTAAAAGTCAATAAATCAAGTATATCATGACTTAAAGTTAGGGAAGGGGATTGGGCTCCCCAGAACCACCAGGGGACGGTGGAACCGTAAGGTTCCGAGGGCACGTTAAAGACGTCATATAGTGCTGGGGAGAGCTACTGAAGGCCTCCGTGTCTGATGAAGGGTGGATTAACACCCTATCGTGGTATCCTCTAGTCAGCGCACTTGTCGGCAGTAACTCGCAGGCGATGCGTGGTACGTGGGCGACAGCCCACACCTAGCAGAGGGTTCGTACGAGACGGCCTCTGTGAATAGGCAAGGCCAGTGAAAACGGTCAAAGTTCGAATAACCCATAGCTAAGTGGGATTCAGATCAGACCGTCGGGTTCCTCCTGGGTTTCTAACCGTCACTACGGGACCAAGGAGCTCGCTATCGACTGCGTCTCTGGCCGGTGGGGTCACAATGGCATTAAGTCCAAGCCAGTTGCTTGAAAGATAGAACTGGTGGCTGCCGTGCTCCGCTCGATGTACAGTCAGGCCGCTTGAGTTAGTAGGCGAGCAGCGCTCTTTGTGATCGGCTGCCTTTGAAAAGAAGGAGCCGGGAAGCAAGGAGGCTTGATTTCTCTGTCCAGGGTTGCCTGGGGGGAGACCTCAGGCGGAAAGGGGTCCAGCCCGGGACTGCGCCCTTCACAGGGAAGTCCGAAGGACCTAAGTGTATAGTAGGGGCTAATTCATCCTTTAGCCCAGAAGTGTTGGTGCAATTTATAAGCTCAGCTGTAATCCATTTGGAATGGAACTCCGCCGGTATAAGTGTAAAAAGAAATAACACCAATACTGTATAGATCCTAGGCCCAGTCAATAGTGAATTACAAGTAAGTGTGTCCCATCGGGTTAGTCCAACGTTAGTCCTATAAAGTCTGGATAAGTAAGTGCAAATGCGAACACTAAGGACAATAGAAAAGTTTTAAATAATGACCTAAGTGGTGTTAAAATGTAATGCAGGACTGCAGCACAACATACACCCTATACAACATAGGTCCCAGTCAGTAGAGTTAAAGCGGGTATGACACGCCCCTCGGGAAGCTATTAAGGCTATTAAAACTAGCATCTAGATTGTGACGTAAGGTCGGGCCAGCTCAATTTGACCAATGAAATTGATCTTGTATCTGGGCTAAATGGCAGAGCGGCTCTGGGCTCTGCGAGTTAGCGTTCCTGGTGGCTATCAACTCATGCTAGTGGTTTTGAGGTCACTTTTAGCTTCATAGCTGGGTGAAAGTTTGGTGGAAAAATTATTTTTTGGCTCGAAAATCTTCGTTAGAATGATATTGAGTTGACGTGTAAGTTTTAGCGTAAACTGTTGCATAATCGCAATTTCGCGTGACGGGTTCCATCGTACCTATCTTGTCTATCTGTCTCCCCCGCTCCCCATGCACTCAACCACGGCTAAGTGCTGAGCCCGGAGCCCTGGAGCTTCACAGCCAGTTTACCACTGGTCTGCCTGTCTGGCGGCACTGCGCCAGGCTAACCTGAGCCCTCTCTCTCTCTCTCTCTCTCTCTCACACACACACACACACACACACACACACACACACACACACACACACACACAGTACACACACACACACACACACACACACACACACACACACAGTACACACACACAGTACACACACACACACACACACACACACACACACACACACACACACACACACACACACACACTCTCTCTCTCTCTCTCTCTCTCTCTCACACACACCGATATGGGGGGGCGGTCTCTCTCTCTCTCTCTCTCTAATAATAATAATATAGCGCGACAACATTTAGAAACCACTGGAAAAAATAACTTGTATCCGTGCACAACTTGGAGCTCTCCAAATAGCCACCAGAAGTATGATGAAACTTGACATAGCGTTATTTAGGCTATAATGATCAACTTGTATGGGTGATCATTTTATGTATATCAAATATTATACCCCTCCATACACACACACACACACACACACACACACACACACACACACACACACACACTCTCTCTCTCTCTCTCTCTCTCTCTCTCTCTCTCTTTCTCTCTCTCTCTCTCTCTCTCTCTCTCTCTCTCACACACACACACACACACACACAGGTTCAGGGAGGCATGGCCGATTATCGCATGGGTGACAATTTGACAAAGCTTTGTAAATAATAAACACAACTCTTCGCGTTCACAACAGCTATACACAGGCTAAAACATATCGATATAATCCATTTGGTATTAAAATGAACGTCACCCCACTTGATCTAGTAAGAGTATAATATCTGTTCCAACGTGGGCTTTGTGAAATACTGTACAAAGAAAATGTGTGCTGTAAGCCCTTACGTTTCTATGGAGATAAAGACTAATCATTGTGTATATTCCTGCACTATACCTGCATCGAGTGATCTTGGTACATAGAAGTTGATCTATTGAAGATTCTGACCTTCAAAGTACATAATTTTTGTTTTGATTGTATTGCTGTATTGTTCTTTCTGCTTTGGCAATGTAAACGTATGTTTTCTCATGCCAATAAAGCCCTTTGAATTGAATTGAAAGGCACAGATTCTGTGCGCGGGTAAAGTGCGCGGGGCATCTGAGCAATCATACCAAGTTGATTATATCGATATGTTTTAGCCTGTGTATAGCTGTTTTGAACGCGAAGAGTTGTTTATTTACCAAGAGCATCGGCTCTATCCGTCATCCATTGCAACTGCAAGACGGCGAGACGCGGTGTGTGTGTGTGTGAGAGAGAGAGTTTATTTTTTCATGTCATTGATATTATGTTGTAATATCTGTGATTGTGCTTTGGCAACACTTGTAAAACGTCATGCCAATAAAGCCTGTTGAATTGAATTGAATTGAATTGAGAGAGAGAGAGAGAGGGCCCTCATAATACCCAATTACCCATACAATGTTTTTCACTCATGAATTCTGTAGACAGTCTTAGCCATAGCCGACGTCAATTCCAAGGACAGGGCAGAGAGGGATCGGCTTGACTTGACTGTAATGAATAAACTTGGAATAAATAAATGCATGTTGTCCGTCTTGTGTTCTTATCTTCTCGGGGCTATTGTTAATGCATGTTCAAAATCAATCAGCAATTTGACCTAAATATTCCCATTTCATATTTATATTATGGCGACGAGTATAGTCACTCATGACGGACAATCGGACATATAGGCAATGAAACAGTCAGTAAAGTGGAATGAATCACAGCATTATATCGCCCCTTGCTGCAGAATGGAAAATAATGCAGAATATTTTCATGGCTTAGAATCTAGGACAGACGGGTCAGATGATCAGTTGAGGCAATTTATTATTTCGTACAGACTCACACTCACAGAGTAAAGTAGAGTCTTAGACTCATAAAAAATACCTCCCTCACAATCAGAACAATGACGGTGCGACAACTGTTTCACACCTGGTTATTGGCTAAAACATTCCTGTAGCCTGAATGATTATGCAAACACTGTAAGTACTGTAAACCCGGGACACGCGATTCTCATGAATTCATTATGCATAAACAAACATTTCACATGAAGAAACAATGTTGTGTGTGTGTGTGTGTGTGTGTGTGTGTGTGTATGTACACACATGCCCAGTTCAATGCGGGGCAGAGAGGCTATACCGTGTGCACACTGCGCAGCCTGCATGAACAGAATAGGCTCTGTGCCCCGGCGGTGAGAGGGGACAAACGGCCGTGAGAGGGGCTGCATCCCAGCTCTCTGTGCCCCGGCGGTGAGAGGGGACAAACGGCCGTGAGCGGGGCTGCATCCCAGCTCTCTGGAAGTCCGAGTGTGAAATTGCGATTATGTAACAGTTTACCCTAAAACGTACACGTCAACTCAATGTCATTGTAACGAAGATTTTCGAGCAATTTTTTTTTGATGATACTTCCACCTAGTATGACGCAAAAAGTGACCTCAAAACTAGTAGCCTTTAGTGCGCTAGCCACTCAGCTCGCCTAGATGCTAGGTCACGTCAGAGCCTGAGATATAGTCACGTGTCGTTTGAAACCGTTTTCATTCACACCACGTGATGTACCTTATCAGCAATGTTAATCTCGGGCCGGGACACTCCCCCTTTAAGGAGCAGATATGCTCACGAGTAAATCGAGACGATTTTGTTTTGGTGTTCTGGGACAATGTTATGGTAAGGTTAGACAAAATAGGGCTGCCAGTTTTGTGTAGTAATATAGTAAGTGGCACTGGTTTAGACAACAGGCCTGAAATAATTTGTATTAAACACTCAATTAGTAGGGAAACCCCAGTTGAGTGAGAGAAGAAGAGTTCAGTTGAGAGAAGTCTTTAGATTTTGGCTGGACGGGTGCTTCTTTGCATTTCACACATGGACGCATGGTTGTGAAGTTGGGAGAAGCCGCGTGCAGTTCAAATAAATAAATAGCAGTGATAAATAGCTACAGTGTTGATAGCAGCGAAACAAGGAGTTAAATGAATGTTATTCAGGATAGAAAATCGACAGTATGTCAGGTCAGTCAAGGTATAAAGGACCAGAGAGGAAAAATAATGGTCAAGAGTCTGACTAGTATGAGTGAATTGGGCATTAGTAATATTAGGGGGCTCCACCATGGTTTAGCCTGGCGAAGGATTTGCCAGCAGGACAGAATTAATATTCTGTGGGAAAACTACGTTGTGTTTCACAAGCGTGGTTAAGAGTGGACTGTCTAACCCTAAGCTAACCCTGATATATTTCTATTTCCACAGACACACACAGGAAGGCAGTCATGCGGAACCAGGACCTGCGGCATGCTGAATAACTATCATTCATGTTTTTATGTCCCCCCCACCGCCGTGTTTATGAAATTTGCCGAAGTGGTGTAATAGTCTTGCAAAGAGGGCAAATATTAATTTTATTTGCATGTGCAAGTGTGACGCAAATGGTCTGAAAGAATTAACAAATTAACCCATAACAATTGAATGTCTGTGATTGTGGGAGAAGGCCCTGTTAGCTTATCTTGTTGTGAGAACACAGAGCTCTGTAGAAATTGTTTACACAGAGCAGGTGGGCAGACACGAGGCGGAGGTGCAGGAAGCACCAGTATCAGGGGTCATTCATGTAAGTATTAGACACATCACAAGCTCAAAAATACACATTTAGAAATTTTAATTGTATTATTATTCCCCTTGGATGGGTGATTGATTGGTTGGCGGAATATTGATGAAGTCAAACCAATATGGTATTAGAAGCTCCCAAGCACACACACACAGTATGCGTGTGTATCTTTGTTTTGTTTGGGGGGGGGGGGAACCCAGTGCTGTTCAAGTTTGTCCACAGGAGACGGACAGCAGACGGAAAAATACAGAAATTGAGTGTGTTTCCAGCCCCAGTACTGGTGTACAGCAGGGCCAGACCACGGCCTACACCGGATGCTACAGCAGGGCCAGACCACGGCCTACACCGGATGCTACAGCAGGGCCAGACCACGGCCTACACCGGATGCTACAGCAGGGCCTGCGCACGGCCTACAGCAGGGCCATCACATCGCTACTGCAGATGTCTGCAAGAGGGCAAGATCAGCCAAAGCCTACACCGGACGCAGACCGCGTCCTGCAAGGGTCTGCATCTGACAGGTCACACGTCGGCAGGCCAGGAGGGTCTGTGTCGACCCAGTGGGGGGGGCTAGACCGCAGTGACGCAAGTGTGCCATTTGAACAACGTCCTATGACCATTTTCAAGGTCTTGAACTCATGAAGGAAATAGGAAGTAGTCACATTGTGACGAAGACCTATTTTGCTCAGACTATATGAGACAAGCATGGATACTGATCCTGGATCAGAATGAGCGCGAGATTTGTTCGCGCGCGATGTTTATGGAGTAAGCGGGATGCTATATCATCAACAATGCACGGCCAGGTCTAAATGACGCAGGCTGGTGCGGCCAGGTCCATATACATCTGCGCACTATCTGATGGATTCGGTACAGGACAATTGCGCGCGGTCGCCGGTATGGAGAACTGTAGCTTGGGCTCTGTGCCATATCGGTTCCAGTGGAGTAGGGTCGTAAGAGTGGACTGTTGGTTTGTCTTGGACTGTTGGAGTAAGTGTTGGACTGGTGGAGTAAGGGTCGATTCATACTCCTATTTTAGAACCGAATAAAAGTCGGTTCGGCGCTGTAGAGCCTACAATTTGACGTCATTTGGGGGGGCGGGTACCGTCCTAAAGTCGGCTCTTTGGTGCTACTGAAAATTTCTGACGAGCCGAAATCATTTCGGCACTACAGCGCCGAAACAAGAGTATGAATCGGCCCTTAGTCTTGAACATTTTCTGTTGAGTAAGCCAGTTCGGGAACATTTTCGGTTCTTGAACGGATGGAACATTTTCTTTTTATTGTTTAATGACTGGTTTCTTGTACACTGTCCCTATACATGACACCCACACATTCCACTTAGGAAAGAGGGCCTCCAGAGATAAGGGAGGCAGGCGAGTGTAAAAGAGTGGGGTAAAAGAGTCCTGTCAGGTATAAATGTCAGAGATGGGTGTGCTAGATAAGATATGACGGAGAAGGGTAAGATGTACTGAAGAATAGATCAGAAGAGGCTGATCCTGGAGTGTTGATTTAGACACAAAGTAATGTTGCTAAGTGTTCACTAGTTGGAATAAACACACCATTGTGGAAAGGTTTAAAGGTTTTATTGAATGAGATAATGGAGTGATGAGGAGAAGAGTGATGATGAGGAGGAGAGCGAGGCGTGGGTTCCGGGGGGGGTCGCCGACCCTGAAGTCTTTGGGGAGGGGGTCGTGTGGCGGTCATCCCGCGGTACACGTGGGGGCGTGGCCGCGTGGCGGTCAGCCCGCGGTACGCTTGGAGGCGTGATCCCCCCCATGGGAACTGTGAGGAGAGATGGAGGAGATGGAGCAGTGGAGATGCTGCTGGTCTTGAGGTGGTGATGGGGATGGTGGCGGGATACGAAAAGCATAGAGGATGCTGGGTTGTCTGAGGCGGGTATAAGTAGGCTCAGGTAGATTGTCATGGAGGGCGGAGGATTGCGTGAAGGTATGGTCATGGTGTGTTTCTCCGCCTCCTGAACATCAGTTGTTCCAACTCCATTTCACTAGTTGGAATAAACACACCATTGTGGAAAGGTTTAAAGGTTTTATTGAATGAGAGAATGGAGTGATGAGGAGAAGAGTGATGATGAGGAGGAGAGCGAGGCGTGGGTTCCGGGGGGGGTCGCCGACCCTGAAGTCTTTGTGGAGGGGGTCGTGTGGCGGTCATCCCGCGGTACACGTGGGGGCGTGGCCGCGTGGCGGTCAGCCCGCGGTACGCTTGGAGGCGTGATCCCCAAAAGGACTACGGGGGCGACCACTAGGCTAGGGAGTTGTGGGCCTGCTTGATGTCTTGGAGGGAGGAGCGGATGTAGGTTAGGTATGCCTGGGATGACCATCTACCTAACAGGCGGACGGTGTGGTCCTGGAGGCCTCGGCTGGCGGCTGTGGAGGCAGCGCCGATGCGGAAGGAGTGGCCGGAAAAGTTTTCTGCTGGGTAGCCTGAGATGGTGAGGATATGGCGGAGGTGGAGGAGGAACCAGCTGCGGGTGGCGACAGTTCCGTGTTCATCGGTGAAGAGGGGGTCCGGGGGGAGAGCGTGCTGAGATTGTCTGAGGCGGACGTGGTTGGCCAGGGATTCAAAGGGACTGGTGGGAGAGTTGAGGCGGAAGAGGTAGATGGGAATTGGGCGATGCTGGGAGGTCTTGCTTCGTTTTAGGGTGAAGACCAGTGTGTCGTGGTCGTGGGAGGTTATGTCGGAGAGGCAGGGGTGGATTGCGGGGTCGAAGTTTCGGTTGGCGGCCGTGAACTCCGAGCAGCGGAGGAAGCCGTAGAAGGCGAGTAGGAACATGGACTCGAGGGTGGAGTTGAGGGTTTGGTTGGCGTAGCCGGATCGGATGGTATGGATGCAGGAGGCCAGGATCTCTATGGTGAGGGGGAGGCGCCGAGGGGGGAGCTGTGGTTCACCGCGCTGTAGGCCTTTGAGTTGGAGAAGGATTTGGGGGTGCTGAGTGAAGGGATGGGGTGAACCGGTTAGTAGTTTAGTAAAGAAACTGATCCCGCAGAGGTAGACTCGGATTGTGGAGGAACGGGTGAAGAGGGCAGAGGCGCTGTGGCTGATGTAGGCGGAGAGGGAGAGGAGATCGAGGGAAGGGAAGGGTAGGTTGTGGCGGATGTGGAAGGATTGGAAGTTGTTCCAGGCTGTCCGGTAGGATGAGAGGGTGGAGTCTGCTATGCTCAGCAGAATAGATTGCTGGGACTGGAGGATGAGGTGGTGGAGAGGATGCTCTATGGGAAGGTGATGTCGGAAAATGGAGGGACCAGGACCGGAAGGGGATCGGAGTGTGGTGCCAAGGTCTTGAATTTCTGTAAGAGAAGACGAGAGAGGGAGTCAGCGATGGCGTTGTGGTGGCCGGGGACGTGGGCAGCGCGGAGGAGGAACTGGTGGGTGACTGAGAGCCAGGTTAGGCGGCGCAGGAGGGACATGACGGGGAGAGAGGAGCAGCGGCCTTTGTTGATTATTTGTACGACTGCCTGGTTGTCGGTGTGGATGAGGACGCTTTTGCTGGTCCACTCGGTGCCCCACAGGGCTGCGGCGACGACGATGGGGTATAGTTCGTAGAGGGTAGAGGATTGGGTATGGTCGGGGTCGAGGAGGTGGATTTCGCTGGGCCAGGGGGAGGAGAACCACCTTCCTGCGTAGTAACTGCCGAAGCCTGCTGAGGGGGCCGCGTCTGTGTACAGTTGGAGGTCTTCGGGGGAGGAGATGAAATCGTTGTAGAAGAAAGTGATGCCGTTCCAATTTGACAGGAGGAGGTGCCAGAGGCGCAGCTCCATTTGGCAGGGGGAGTCGAGCGTGACTTGGTGGTGAAGGGAAGGGACTGAGGTGGAGAGGTGGAGGAGGTTGGAGATGAAGGAGCGGCCTTGGGGGATGATGCGCATGCCGTAATTGAGGTGGCCGAGTAGGGAGAGGAGCTGTTGCTTGCTGCACTGGGGGAGGTTCATGTAGTTGGAGAGGAGGAGGATGATGCGGTTGAGCTTGTCGGGGGGCAGGGAAGCTTGGAGTGCGACGGTGTCCAGAGTGATGCCTAGGAACTTGAGGGAGGTGGAAGGACCCTCGGTCTTCTCTAGGGCGAGGGGGACGCCGAGGTTGTTGAAAACGGAGGTGAGGGTGGTGAGGCCGGAAGCTGGGGGTGCGTGAGGGGGAGTGACGATGAGGAAGTCGTCTAGCAGGTGGGTGACGTAGGGGAGCTTGTGGTTGTTGAGTAGGATCCAGCATAGGGCTTCAGCGAGTGTGTCGAACAGCTTTGGGCTGCTCCTGCAGCCGAAAGTGAGGCGGACGGCGAAATAATATGCGTCCTTCCAGAAGACCCCAAAGAGATTCCAGCTGTCGGGGTGGAGGGGGAGTACTTTAAAAGCTGCGGTGACGTCGGCTTTGGCCAGCTGGGCGCCTTGGCCGGCGAGGCGGATAAGTTTTATGGCGCCATCGATGGTGGCGTACTGCATGGAGTATGGGGGGCTGGGGATGAGGCTGTTGATGCTGGGGGTGGAGGTGCCGTGGGGGGAGGAGAGGTCGAGGATGATCCTCTTTTTTCCAGAATATTTGCGGGTGGCGATGCCGAGGGGGCTGATGCGGTAGGTGGGGAATGGTGGGGTGGAAAATGGGCCGATCATGAAGCCGTTGCCGACTTCTTTTGTGAGCAGGGTGGTGACGGAGTCGGGGTCGGTGATGGCGGACTGGAGGTTTTGGCAGGTGTGGCTGTTGGTGGGGAGGGTGATGAGGCCGGGGGAGAAGCCGTAGTTCAGGCCTCCGAGGAGGAAGCAGGCGGTTGCGGGGTCTGGGTGGCGTGAAAGAGCGGCGGCTAGGGCGGGGATGTTAATGGGTGTGGAGAGGTGCCGGGATAGTCAGCTGGGTTTTGACGGATTGGTGGGGTGTTGGGGGCAGGTGGTGCGGGCATGGGCGCCCCCGCAGTGGGTGCAAACATGGAGCATCTTGCAGATGGATGCGGCGCACCCTAGGCTATTGAAATTGTTGCAGATGGCTTCGTTGCCGCAGTACAGGACTGGGCGGCCACGAACGTCGGTAGATTGCTTGGAAGCTGGGTATTGGGGGGGTCGTTGTGGGGGCGGGGCGGCGGTGATGGCGAAGAGGGGGGGAATACTGGAAGCTGGTCTGGTGGTGGGTTTGGTGGTGGGTTTGGTGGTGGGTTTGGCGGCGGCGTGGGCGTACTGGTTGGTGGCTGGGTGCTGGCTGGCGGCAGAGGTGCGGGGGGCGGCGTGGACGCACTGGCTGGCGGGGTGGGTGGGGTTGCCGCAGAGGTTGCAGGCGATGGCTAGTCTTCCTGCAAATATCCGGCAGTAGAGCTCCAAGTCCAGTTGGCCCCAGTATGTTGCTGTGTTGGGTTGATTTAGCCTTGCTGCGGCGGTGGCGGAAAACTGGCGGTGATACTCAAGGAACAGGGAGCCGCCAAACCTCACTGCTAGGTCCAGGATGGTGGTGAAATAGTCGTCCAGTTCCTGGCGCCGGGCTGGGTAGGTTGAGCAGATGACATCCCTGTAGAGTGAGAAAGCCAGGCCGAACTCGGCGACGGTGAGGATGGCGGAGCGTGATGGGGTGGTGTTGCGGAGTTGTATGGAGAGGTCTCCGCATTCGATGATGCGGGACTCGGAGTTGGTGGTGGAGGGGCGGTTAGAGGAGGCCAGTGTTGGGTAGCCGACGCTACGTAACTTAATGCTTGTGAATCAATTAAGATTAATTAATTCAAGCAGAAAGTAATCTGAATATAATGCCAGAGGCCCAGCACCGGACGGTGTTGGGTAACTAAGACTACGTAACTCAATACTTGCAAATTAACTACGATCAATGAATTAAGCAGAAAGTAATCTGACTATAATGCAGGACGCCCAACACCGGACAGTGTTAGGCAACCAGCACTACGTAACTCGATGCTTGTAAACTGACCGCAATCAATTAATCAAGTAGAAAGTAATTCAAATATAATGTAAAATACCCAACACTGGAGATGGGAGGGGGGAGAGAGGTTGGGATGACTCGGGACCGCCTGGACCGGCGGGTGACGTCATCATTGGTGGCTGCGCTGGGGGCGCGCCTCGTGACGTCATCTGTAGGTGTCCGGTTAGAGGAAGGTCCCGGCTGTGGTGTTGTTGTTGTAGCTGTGTTGTTGTTGCTGCTGCAGAGGAGTGCGAACAAGCCCGCTTTGTTTGTGGAGCGGATGAACGGGATGTTGAGCGTGCGTAGCTGTCTTTGGAGTCCTACGACAGTCCAGTCAGAGATGGAGGGTTGTGGCGGGCTTGGGTGGCTGGGTTGGTGCGAGGTGGCGGAGCTGCGAGTGGCGGTGTGTACGCGCCTGGAGCGCAGTGCCACCTGGGTGGGTGGAGGGAGGGTAGGTGCCGGTGGTTGGTGGCGAGACTCACGGCTCTTCCTCTTCTCGGAGCGGATCTTTCGGATTCGGTTCCGAATCCGGCTCCGGATCAGGCTGAGCCTGGATGGCTGGGAGGCGGCGGCCTCGGGAGCGGTGGTGGGACAGCTGTCATCGTTGCTGGATGAGGCAGTGTCGGGGATGGGCGTCGGATAGACCTCGGGGAGGTCGTCGTCCGAAGTGGAGTAGTCCATGGCAAGGTGAGCCGATGGTTGCTGGTTGCTGGTTTTGCTTGTTGCTGTTGCTTGTTCCTGCTTGTCTGTGTACGTGCGTTTTTCGTGTACGCGCATACGAAAAGCATAGAGGATGCTGGGTTGTCTGAGGCGGGTATAAGTAGGCTCAGGTAGATTGTCATGGAGGGCGGAGGATTGCGTGAAGGTATGGTCATGGTGTGTTTCTCCGCCTCCTGAACATCAGTTGTTCCAACTCCATTTAGTGTTAAGTGATCAGGGATCTGAAGATGATATTAAGTGTATATTTTAATGTACCCTTTCCTTTACCCACGTCCATCTTCCTTGTCCCGGCCCAAACTGTTGTATATTATATAGTATATATTATATATTGTATATATTGTTGATTTCTTCCCCTCTTTTCTTTCTGTGTTTCCTATTTATATCTCTCTCTCTCTACACCTATGTCTGTGTTTCAAGTGTACAATCAGGTAGCGTGCGCGTGCTTGCTCAGAGGTTAATCAAGGAGTATTGATTAAGAGATCACATTAAATGGAGAGAGGCTTGATACAATTTCCCTGGCGGAGCCCAGGTTTTTCGGTATCAATACGTGATTGTACACTTTTCCGCATTATAAATACAGTATCAGATGACGTTGTCCTTATATGACAAAAGAGTGGACTGTTTTATTATAGTGTTCTGATACTTGGTGCTGTGTTCGGATACTCGGTACTGATACGTGCAATGTACTTATATGTATGCACTGTCTGAACTGTAACATACTTTAGCTGTGTTAGAGCACGCTGAAGGCCGTGCTGCAGGCAGTGAATTGTGATGTCTAGGCTGTGACGTCATTAGGACATGAAGTATCAAAGCTATATATGTTGCTGTATGGGTAATAAACCTTGTGAACGTTTTAATGTGACCATGTCTCCGTGTCATGTTAATCTCTTCTCCCGGGCCGGCCTGTCTGTCTGTCCGCCGCCGAACCATGGAAATGCCAACCGGGTCGTCACACACCAGAACCAGACGAGGGTCCAATACGTAGAATACAGTTACTATAACATAGGTGTTTCCCCAAATTTCTACACAGTAATTGAGATATGGCAGGACAAGCGAGCAATATAGTAAATGTAGTGATTTATGTTAATGTGTTTAGTTTTCCCTAGAACTGCAATGCTCCGTGCAAGCTTTGTTCTCACATAGTTTATATGGGGTTTCCAGCAGATCTGGTGGTTCAACAAAACACCCAGAAATGTATTTTCATATACTCTTTCAATGTTAACATTTTCTATAGACAACTGTACTTGTGTATCTATTGTACGGTTTCCGAATAACATAAGCTTAGTTTTGCTCAAGTTTAGTGATCATTTATTTATATCAAACCAGTGTTTTAATTTAGTCAATTCTGCTGAGGTGACCTGCAAAAGCTGCTGCAGATTTTCCCCTGAACAGAAGGCATTTGTGTCGTCAGCAAATAAAACAAATTTCAACACTTTTGACACACTACATATATCATTGATGTATAAAATAAACAATAATGGTCCTAACACTGACCCCTGTGGGACTCCACAAGTAATGTCAGCCCATGGTGATTTATAGTCACCCATCTGTACAAACTGTTGCCTGTGTTGCATGTAGCTTTTTAGCCAGTTTAGCGCCACGCCCCTTATACCATACCTTTCAATTTTTTTTAAATAATATTTCATGATTAATGCAATCAAATGCTTTTTTCAAATCTATAAATACCCCTAAGACGTATTTCTGGCTATCAATACTGCTGGTGATCTCCTCTGTTAGCTTCATTAAGGCCATTGCTGTTGACCTGTTCGCTCTGAAACCGTACTGGCTGTCTGTCAGGATTTTATTTTTTTCAATGTAATTATCTAACCTTAAAATAAACAAATTTTCTAATATTTTGGAGAATTGGCAAAGCAAGGAAATTGGCCTATAATTTGTGAAAGTGATGTTTATCCCCGGCTTTAAATATCGGAATAACTTTGGCAACTTTCATTTTTTGTGGAAATGAGCCAGTTGTCAAAGACATATTACAGATGTAGGTTAGTGGGACTATAATACAATCACTATCCGAGGGGGGCCCTGAAATACAAAGGAATCTCATTTACTGGTATGTAGGCCTACACCGCACGCACGCACGCACACACACACACACACACACACACACACACACAGTCTTGGCTCAGGTAGATGTGAGCTGACCTGTCCATCATTTTTGGAATTACCCCCCTGTCATGTGTGGACAATATGTCCATATATATGCAAGTCTATGAATGCTGCGTGCGTGCATGTGTGTGTGGTACATGTGTGTAGTTCTTGTCTAAGTAAAATAAGTTACGCCCCCCCGCAACATATTTCCTATAATAACCATGGATATAGAATCTCAGCTGCCAGAAGGAAACATGTAGCTGTTAGTATTAATACACCATACATCCTTTCTACCATCTTCTCCTTAGGCACCCGTTTCTTTTTCTCTTTCTTTCTTACAGCTCTCAAATGTATATGAAATTAGGTTTAAAATGACCTTGTATTTCATATAGAGAAGTACTCCTCTAGTATGCTATTTCTGTCATGTTGCCTCAAGGCCTGTTCCTTGTTTACACTGTTGATGTTGGCTCTGCGGTTATACTATATAATAGGTCAATGGTTTCCTAAAACCAGTGGTGAAAGAAATACAATAACATGTATATTTACAATATATTTAAACAGGATGTCTTAATATTACGGTATGTATATATATCGTGACATTCTGCCTACAATAAGCTCAATACGTCCATTATGTGCAGTTAAAGGACAATGCCAGACTTTAAAGACATGGTGAAATGGTTAATGTTTGGCATTTCATTTTGAAGTTTCAGCCTCAAATGGCAGAATCTTAGTTTCTGAACCAATCAGACGTAAGTCTGTCTCATGCACAACCATGCAGTGTCGTTTGTAAACAAAGTGACAGAGAGACGTGGAGCAAAGCCAGGGGATTATTTCTAACCTGTACACAACCTAAATACATATTTTAGTGTGATGATTAAGTTTAAAACGAATAATACACTGTCTGGATGTCATCTTGAATGAGATTAAAAACGTAGAGTTCTTTAATCAAAACCACCTGTGTTTGGAGGACGATGCAGCAATGGGAATCAAACCGTTGAGCTTCATTCTTATTGGCTTTTATAGATGTGTAGCTCTACACGTCATCACGCAGCACATTTTTGTTTTAAGGAAGTAATACATTTTTTATGGACTTTTGATATAAAAATACACAAAAATAGAAATGTTTCTATTTTTTTGGCATCAATTGTTAGGTATGATGACCACGGAGTCGGATATGGTCTAAAAGTGTGAAATTTTTATTTTTAATTTCACTACACCTTTAATAACATACTGTAGGCTCATTGTCCTATATATTGATCCTGAATGACTTCCCATGTCGTTCAGTTTCCCCAGCAAGCAGCCCTATAGCACAGAGTCCATACATTTTTATGCTATATTTGTTGCCTGTCTTTTTCCATTATTTTTCTTTTCTACTTTTTTTTAAATGAATGAGTCATTAGTTGTCAATAAAAACACATCCATGCCTTCATTGTCCCACAGGAGTCGTCGGAGTCTCTTAAATCATGTTTTGAAGTGAGCATTTGCCGCTTGGCACAACTGCCAATCAAAGTGACTGTACTGGCCAATCACAGCACGTATTTTCCAGGACATGGCCAAACACATAACAGCAACATCAGTTTAGAAGACTGTAGTGGCCCGTGGCATGGATGCATGTGTAATGAGAAATAATAACAGATTGATGAAATACTAAAAGCACTTTTGAACGCAAGAGGAAGAAAAAAAGTTCCTATCACAAAGATTAGGCTTAAAATAAAATGTTGAAAAAAAAAAAATGTAGACCGTTACATTAAGTCCCTCACACCTGCAAATAAAATCCTGCACATAATTCTACAACAATTCTACTCTGAACTCGAACTGGGGATCCCATTGGTCCAATGATGCACGCCCACTGGAAGGAGACCGCCGGGCAGACCAAGGATGAGATGGATCTGCCTAAATGTTGTCCCCCGCGACCCGACTACGGAATCGGAATCTGTTATGCCAAAGCACCAGCACTCGCCCAGCAGTCTGCTGTCACCCAGGCTGATGCGGGCGTCTTACTGGTTTGAATACTTTAGTTACTCGCTATTTTATAGATTTGTATTACATAAAAACATACATTAACCACTTCATCCCTATATAGTACTTCAACTATTTGAAAATGGCCGATTTACAAGCTCACAAGATCTGCTTGTAGATATGGTATTTTCAAAAGATTTTGAAACATTTTGAACACTTTTTTTAAATGGGACATTCTGCATAATGACTCCTTTTACTTTTGGCACTTAACCTATATTTCAGTTCAATACTTTCAGTTCAATGTTGAATACCGGACCTATACTTGTAACAGTAGAGTATTCCTACATTGTGGTATTGATACTTTTACTTAAGTAAGAAATGTGAGTACTTGGTCCACCAATGCCTACAGTATTGTCATTTGTGTGCTGCTACCCCCGTGGGCCTGCTGGTCTACCCCTGTGGGCCTGCTGGTCGTAACACAAGCGGGCCCGTTTGCCCGTGTGACGCGCAACAGCCAACATCAGCAGCCGCTCGCCGCTCTGTGAGTTTTACGGTACCACGTTTTTACTGTGCCAGCCACGTTCACGAGTTTATGCCACTCTGCCAACACTAATCTAAAGGGATCTTCCACCCTCCACCAAGGTTTGTAAGCCAGATGCTTTTGTCCAAAGTTTCTCACACCTTTTTTCATGTCAATGACCCCATTTGTAGACTTCAACTCAGGTCTAAATAAACATGGGTTCATAATTCTTTAATATTTTTAACCGCACATCCTCCACCTATTTGAGTGATCGGATGGCTTCTTCATTCAGCAGACGCTCTTAATCCAGAGCAATTTACAGTAAGCAAGGTCATCACAAGGTAATACAAATGCAGATAAATAGTAATCTAGGATCATAAGTAAACAAAGTATCATCAGTCTAACAGTAGTCTATCAGTAGAATTGAAACATTGAAACTATAAACACTCAATAATGACCTAACATGCTAGATATCTAAATAAAATAAAATAAAATAAAATAGCCTTTGCATAAGCCTGTAAGGTCGTCGAAGTTAGGGCAAATGCTGCGACAAGTGCTATGGGCTAAGGTCGAGTCTGAAGAGGTGAATCTTCAGATTAAGGTGGAAGATCGTGAGTGAGTACGTCTGCTGTTCTAATTGCAATGGGGAGTGCATGCAGGGAGCCAGAAGGGAGAAGAGTCTGGGACGTGTGGAGCATTGTCCCGGATGTTAGTACTCAAGTAGAAGTACTTTCCACCACAACCCTGTGCTGATACAGTTTGAGACTATACTACTATACTATACTTTGAGACTATGCTATACTACAAACATCATGTAAGTCCAAGCTATATACGTACACATTATGTAGCTTTATCCGGAGCGTGCAGCATAGAAGCGCAAACACACTTTTGAGAGAGAGAGTGCGCACGTGTGTGCAGCAGTGTAAACACGGACACACAGTCACACACACACACACACACACACACACACACACACACACACACACACACACACACACACCCCCTATGGTCAATAAAAACAAATGAGGTAGCGCCAAACAAGGCATCCTCTCAACGCATTTACTGTAAGTATTTGCGATTCAGATCTTCCTGAACCAAACCTCAGCAGGTCTACTCCAGTAAAGCCGCGTTTAAATAATGGAACCCACGCCATTTGAAGCGTGACACTTTAAACGCTAAAATCAGATTACTTTGGACTCGTTTTGGCATAAACGCACGGAGCATAACTTCTCCTATCTGAGCAGTGGGCCATAAATTGCCTGATTGCGGCATGTACAAATTGCTGTTTTGTCTTTGCGTCGAAGCATAAATGCATTTCAGGCGTTGCATCAAACTGCTGGTTGTCAACACTGGACCACCAGCGGGTCGAAAAGGGACCACTTAAGAGTCTCTTATTTTGCGTGTCTTGAGTACCAGGTCTTATTCCCTAACTTGAGTAAACTTAAGACCTGGAGGCGTGGTCAATGCTCTTTGGCCACTCAGAATAGCCAAATGGCATTGATCACGCCTCCAGGTCTTTAGTTTACTCAAGTTAGGGAATAAGACCTGGTACTTAAGACACGCAAAATACAGCCCTCTAACTCTGAGAGTGTAGCAGTGGTGCAAAGTAATGAAGTAGGCTCAAGTACTGCACTTAAATACAATTTTAAGTTTTTGTTTTACTTTCAATTGAATTTCCAATTTCAAATCCAAGCTACTCCACTACATCTCTCATGTACAGTACAGTACTGCATGTAAGCGCAAATCTACAAGCTTGTGCAGCTTGTATTCTCCCATCAGCCATTGCAGAATCATTGGCTGCTAATGAGCCATGTGTCATTATGCGGGCACTGCCCATATACACAGTGGTCAAAAGTAACTAAGTACAATTTTGAGGTATGTGTACTTTACTGGAGTATTATCAATTTCCAATACCTTTATACTTTCACTCATCTCAGATCCAAATATTGTACTTTTACTCCACTACATTTATTTGAAAACTTTAGTTACAACCGGTGGTTATTTTGTAGATTTTGATATTATTACAAAACATAACCACTTCATTCATTTAGGCTATTTTCAAAAGATCTTTATACTAGACATTTTGGCCGGTCGGTCGGCGGTGCAACGTAGGTGTGAGTGCCGCATAATGGCCTGAACTCTAGTAAGAGATATATTTAGATTATTTACTCAAGTAAAAGTAGTGGGAGCCTCTGTAATTTTTACTCAATGTATACAAGTAAAAAGTAGACCTCACTTGGTCTGCCGGCTGTTTCTGTGAAAAGCTATTCTTAACCCTATAGAAAACACTAAACACAGACAAGTATATTTTTGCAATTTTCATAATGTTGCTGATGTCTGAGGTGGGTGGGTCTTTCAGTACCTTCATGATGCTCAGTGACATCATAGAAGGTAGGTTTGTTTCTTTTTTTGATTTGATTTGATTTATTTAGAAAAGCAATCATAATACATTATAATCAGCGATTCAAGGATTACACAGCAAAGTCCAAAGACTTATTTCCACTGAGGTCCTCTCGCACTGAACGGAACTGTTAGACAGTCTGAGTGTACTTGACCATTCTGTCCCCCTTTTGCCGGTTCAAGTTCGGTCGGTCACTCTGTCTGTCTGTTATAGTACGATGAAGTTGAGTTCCAGGTATATTTATATAGTGGATTCAGATCCCAGGACTCTACAGCGACTCGCCTGTATGGCCTGGGTATCTATTGAACTGCTGATGAAGAGAGAGCACCGCCCTATATCCCCAGCGTCTCGCCTAAAGGATAGTGCGGCCTCTGTTATTAAGGCCCAGGCCTCAGGCCCCTCAGCGCTTCGCCTGAGGAGTCTGGCCATTGAACACAGAGGTCATAGCGTCTCGCCTGTGACATGAGTTGGGTTGAAATGCAAACTTTAGTAGATTTCTTCTATTTGTCCTGGCTGTGCATGGCAATTGAGGCAACTGACACATCGCTCACCCAATACTGCATACTTATATCCTGGAAACATAATTCAATATTAGTTACAACAGTATACTCACCAAAAATAGACGGATACAAGACCAGGGTGTTGATTTTCCAAAAATGTGAAGATTTATTATACAGTTGTAGTTGCACACAAAAATGATATAATCCAAAAAATAAAGTAAAATATAAAGTTGTTTAGCAAAACTGGAGATATTCAGCAAATTACTACTAAGTTTCTAAAACTGGGCTATCTACTTTCTTTGAAAAGCTTAGAGCATCCTCTGTGATCTGGTACCTCTCCTATCCCCTCCGGACTGAAGACTGGAACCCTGAACCCTCTGCCCTGAGGGGTTTTATACTGTATGTTCCTGAGGGGGAGGTAACCTTTGTTTGTTTTCCTGCTTTTTTTACCATGCTTTGATATTTTTGGAAGATGGCTGGCGCCAAATAACTCACTATGGCTTAGTGAGGGAAAAACAGACACACATTCTTATGCCAACTCCTATTTATTTATGGGCCTTTACTTATCAACTAAAGAGATCTAAGGACCCTTTACCATGTCCCTTACAAACACACCTCCTACAAACATTACATTTTAGCATTAAAACTAAATCAAAACACAATACTGTCTCTAAGAATCCAGGGAGGCTAAAATAACATCATCCCTACTTTATATTAAAAATTGTATTTTTACTTAACCTGTTTAGGTTTACACCTCATGTTGTCATATGATCACATGAGCAACCTGGAATCAAACTTCTACTTAGTTAATAGGGAGGCGAAAACAATCATCCCCTTTTCAATTCAATTTGTAAACTATTAAAAACAGTTAATAACTAGAACTGCACTCTGCCGAGTGCATACTTGCTTGTTGCACACTAGTAGGCCATAAATGGCCTACTAGTGCGCAAGCAGAGCGCGCAAGTACTTTCGACCGCTGGAAAGTATCACATCTCAGTATCTCTGTGAAGGAACGTTTGAAATGTATAATCATTACGTGTAACTATTTGCTACCTAACTACTTTTTTACAGAAAAATGAATCATTGATATGTGATGAAAAAAAAAGGTATATAAACTGAATTAAAATAATTATACAGTATAATTATTTTATTACTTATTGTAAATTGTCAATTGTTTTAAATGTATTTCATTTTTGTAATTTATTTTTGTACTATAGTGATATTAATACTAAATCATGATCAGAGTAATATGTGTCTCTAACTTCAATTTCTGTAATAATAATTTCAAATTTGTTGAAATATACATGATCTAAAATACTTCCGAAATCTGTAGTTGGATTTGTATTTAATTGTTTAAAGCCTAATCTTGACATGAAGGTCTTTATATTTATATCTTTTTCAGTATAATGGTCTTCATTGAAATCTCCTATTATCATAATTGTGGAAGTCGGAGATGATAGATACTTTACCATTTTCTTGAGAAATGTGTTTAATTCCGTAAGGTTTGTTTTAGGTGATCTGTACATAAGAATGATATATAGATCTTTATTTTTTACATGTATACATACGTGTTCTACTTTTTCTAATATCTCGATTTCTTTTTGAATTATTTCAATGGCAATATCTTCTTTTATAGCAGAAGATATATTACAACTACATACAGAGTATGTAGTTGTAATTTGATTAGCAGTATACTGTGGTTACTTGGTTCCAAAAAGTGAAGCCAAGTTTTTTTCAACCGTAGGTTTGTGCCTGGTTTGCTGGGACCAGTTACAACATTACGTCATCGTTGTGAACTGGGACCAGAGTACATGGTGTGTATATGACGTAATGTTGTAACTTGTAACTTGTAACTAGTCCCAGCAAACCAGGCACAGACTGTATGTACTTGTTCTAGTGTATACAATAATTTGATTAGCAGTATACTGTGGTTACTTGGTTCCAAAAAGTGAAGACAAGTTTTCTTCAACGGTAAATCTGTGCCTGGTTTGCTGGGACTAGTTACAACATTACGTCATCCTTGAGAGAGTACATGGTGTGTATATGACGTAATGTTGTAACTTGTAACTTGTAACTAGTCCCAGCAAACCAGGCACAGACTGTATGTAGTTGTTCTAGTTACAACTACATACAGAGTATGTAGTTGTAATTTGATTAGCAGTATACTGTGGTTACTTGGTTCCAAAAAGTGTTACAAGTTACAAGTTACAACATTACGTCATATACACACCATGTACTCTCTCAAGGATGACGTAATGTTGTAACTAGTCCCAGCAAACCAGGCACAGATTTACCGTTGAAGAAAACTTGTCTTCACTTCGAAGAGACCAAGCGAAACGATTACTTGCGCGCTCTGCTTGCGCAAGTAATCATTATATCAGTTTCAGAGGTGAAAACAAAAACAACACACAATAAAATGAACTCATAGTGTCTGCCTTCAACATCCAACATGGGGTGAAACTAGGGGGGGGAAGAGGGGTGGCTGCTAATCTCCAAACCAAGGGAGGTCACTAGGTCAGCCAGACAGTTCACTGATATCCTGATAAGGAGGACAACATGCAAGTCAGCTGCTTCCTTTCTTTTTATCCAAATGAGTATAAAATATCTTCTCACAGTACCCATATAAACTTGACCATACAAACTTTACAATAGATTTATACAAAAACACTTTGGCGAACAACACCAAAGTTCTCATCATGGTTATGACATCAATCACCACTAAACCGCCGTCTTCCCTGATATATCAGTGGGCCATGTGGAACTTCAAAAGTCCCCCTTCCTGCAGTCCGCCCTGGCCTCGCCGCCTTTGAATCTTCTCCTGGGGTGAGGTACTGGTCCTTTTGACATGTGGTCAGCTATCAGATCTGTGTCTGGCCAGAACGTCCTTCTTCTGTACATGCTCTCTTGAATGTAAACATGCCCATATTCATTCTTCTGGACATGCTCTCTTGAAAGAAACTCATAACGCCTTGGGTAAGCATTATATCTCTTGCGACCCCACTGCCCATATTCATTCTTCTGGGATCGCCCGGTCTGCATTCTGGGGACATTTTCCTCATACTTTGAAGACTGCGTCATCTGCTGGGGAGGCGGCCTCTCCTCTATTGAGGATTGCCCTGTGAAATCACTGGCCCTTGACCCTTGACCCCAGCCAACTTCACAACCTACTGCCGGCCTGTCGACACCCCCTGTTGAAGTTTCTGGGGTCACTTCCCTCATATTGCCGGTCACAGGTTCCCCTGCGCCCTTCCTGGCGACCTTTAATCCATTTATTCTCTTCATCAGGTTGAGCTCGCGGGAGTTCCCCGTCCTGTTCATCACTTCTTTATTGATTTCCTTTATGGACCCCCATTGAGCTCCCAGTATGCTCTCCTGTATCACTACCTGGACTTCTCCTACTTGTGTGATTGCCTTTACTTCAGCCCAGTATCGCGTGCAACGAGACTTCAGCGCATATAGAGTAACCGTTGCCACAAGTTGCCCAGGAAGCATGGGTACGGAAGGTACCACACTTAAACTACCCAGAAAGGTAGAGGCATTTATCACCCCTACTCTCTCTCTCGGCGTCCAGTTCCTGAACACCCCACCCCCCTTTGCAGGGATAGGGTTAATTCCCGGCGTCATCATAGCGATATCCTGCCAGTTCCTGTGGTCAGCTAAATGCTTTATGCTGATCCTGGCTCCATTAGCCCCGAAGAACTGCGGCCCGTGTGGGGGAAGCACCACTCGCCGTCCTGGCTCGTAGGTCGACCATAAATCTGTGTCAGTATCCTTCTTGAATCTTTCTCCAGACTTAAACACAGGAGGCCCGCCCCCACGGCCAAAAGGAGCATAGATCGGTGCAGGCCCCCTTCCCCTCTTGACAGCTTCCCTCCCCTCCTCCAAAGACTGCTTCTCAGTATCGGGAACTCCATCGGGCTTGTTCCGGATCGGGAATATTGAAGGATCCTCCGGATCATATAGCGCTATGTTCACCCCTCGCGGATTATAGTGTATGGTTTCGTCACCTGAACTTGGGTTGTGCTCCTCCCACTCACGCTGCCATTCACGCTGCTGTCTGATCCACTGCTCTCTCGATTCCTTATATTCCGTTGAAGGTGAATCCTCACCTGAGTTCTCCCTGTCTTCCCCCATATCCTGCTTTGATCGTTTGTTATCCACTTTAATCACTTGTCCATTGTGTTTCCTCTTCATTAAGGGATTGATTTCCAGATCCCTGTCAACCTGTTCTTCTTGTAGTTGTGTTTTAAACTTGCTTTTTTCTGATGCCGATAGTTTCAGTTTCCACTGCTTCCAACACTTTGAGAATGCAACTAGCAGCGGGCCCTGCCTCTCCTTGGGTATTCCCTCCGTTGTCTTGTCATCATCCTGCTGTCCTTTCCTCCTTTTCCCTCCTGTCTTCTGTCTCTCCTCATCACTCCCAGCTGCCATCTCCCAGCGCTACTTGGATTTCAGGAGCCTTCATGGGATGAAAGACATACAGTAGAGGTCGTTAATGTGGATGATCAGCCCAGATGTAATTCTTACTTTTGTTCCCAGTGACATTATAGTGACACAATCAGGCAACGTCAATCATTATTCATTATACAGGTGAAGTTATTCTTATATACATTTTGTGATGTGGAAACTGTGTTACTCAGTTTCCATAGTTGCAGCTCCTTGTCCCATAGTAGAGTTCTATTTGCTCCACCCATTAACTTCCAGGATGACCTCTTGTAACACCCTTCCTTGATTTTCACCATCTCCGATTGCCTTAATGTCAGCCCATAATTTGCTATCCTGGGAGTACACAGTGACCATGACATCATACTGGTCCATTTGCTTCCAGGCCATCATGTAACCCGAACACTTCACCAAGGTCGACTTGTTCATCATCTCAATCCTATGTGTCAAATTCCATTGTTTATACACTCCCTCCCTGTCGGTAGGTAGTATGCCTGGTGTCATCATCGCAATCCTGTACCAACTGTTTGGATCTGAAAGTTCTAAGGAGCTTAGTTCAGCTCTTCCTGCATCAAAGAATCGTACAAACGGAAATGTGAATGGCACAGGGATTTGCCCTCCGGGCTGCATAATTGACCCATCCTCCAGTGTCTCTGATACCATAACAGGCCCCAGTATCCCTGTTTCCTTATGTACTTCATAGTCTGGCTGACAGGAAACGCTCGTTGACAGTTCTGTTGGTTCCACCGCTTCAGATATGACATTGAGCTCCGGCCTAATTTCAATTCCCAACACCCCATCCACATCTGTGGATTCATCCTGCCAGTGTAAGATTGACTCAAACTGTATGGGGGATGAACAGGAGACTTGAAAACACCCCTCCCCCTCTTCGCACTCATGTGCTGCTTTATCTTCAAAGTCCAGTATTGGTTTCTTACTTTCTTGAGTATCAATCAAAGGCTCAAAGCCTCGTCCACCGGTCAAGGACACTTGGGGGTTCTTGGTCATTTGTGGGATATCCTGAGCCCCTGCCTTCTCACCCTCAGTTCTAAGCCGCTTTGGGGGTGAAGTGAGAAAGGAATCTGATGGGGAGATAACCTCACTCAGGGTTGTGTCAGAAAGATTTATGTCCTCCTCCGAAGAGTCAAAAAGCAACTCCTTCATTTCCTGACTGGGTGAATATGGCTCCTCTCCTGAGGTATTGTCTCTGTCGCTGCTTCCTGCGTACACCACCTTGATGAGTCCCAGGGCTTTGCATGCTTTATAGCCCAGGATCGGTGAGCCAGAGCAGTTCACTATATAGAAGCTCTCTGTGGTTGACATGGCTTTATATGTGCCTATCATCTTGCAGTATCCATTCACTTCCAGCACATGCCCACCGTATCCCCTCAATGTACGATCCGCAGCCATTAATTGTGTGCCGGGCATGAGTGTGTCAAAATCCTTTGCAGGTATTACACTTGCTTGTGCCCCTGTGTCCAGCTTGAAAGTCAGCTTCCTGTTCACTGTATATTCCTCATTTTCGATGGTACAGATCAGCTTTCCCCCCTGTTCTTGGGTCCTCTCCGCCAACAGCCCTACCAGGGGCTGCTGACTGGAGTCGATAGTTATTATGCGGCGGACTTGTTTGATTCGGTGGTGGTCACCTGAGTTGTACTCTCCCCCGGCTGATTGTCCCTCCAGAGCCTTCTGGCTTCTATCAATACTGTACGTTCCTCGCGGGACATCTTCTGCCACGTCTCGTCGTCCACTCGTGGGGGTCCGCGAGCGGACTGTCTTGGTGTGGAAAATCCCTGCTGTGCCGTGGTCTGTGCGGCCCTCTGTGGGCCGCCCTTGCCGTTTTTTGCCGGTTCACTCCTCGGCTGACCTTGCGTCACCTTCTGAGGGTCAGTGTTAAGCCGTGACTGAGAGGGCCTCGTACCCGTAGGGCCCTGCTTCTTCTGCTCCGCTCCCCGCTGTCTCTTTTCCCTCACCAAAATTGATCTTGCGTCATACATTTTCAGATGAGTTCTTAACTCTCCCGCTGTCCAGTAGCTCACAGCAGCTGCCAGTTCCATCCCCCCTGGCACTCTGTTGAACAATTTCTCCAGCATCAACGTATGCCTTTCACTGCGTGTTCGGCCTATCAAGGTATATGCTGCCATTGTCAAAGTTATTTCCCCCGTTGTTACTCGGGATGCCAACTCCATGGCCAGTTGTTCCCCCAAATCCTGGCCCGGGGTGCACACAGTCTCCTGACAAGCCTGCAGTATAGACCACCCCTGAGGGATCTGCATTCCGTATTGATTGTTTTCCTCCCCCTCCCTCTCTGAAGTGAGAGTGTCCACAATCCGCTCAGAGTTATCCTCCTCATTCTTCCTCATTTTCCGTGTACACACTATTGCGAAATGGTTACAATGACCGCACCTTCGGCACTCTCTCCCTTTTGCTGGGCACTCTGTAGACTTGGGGTGTTGTCCTCCACACCTGCCGCAGGCTTTTATAATTTCATCGTGCTCACCCCCTCTCAAGAGGTGAGGCTTTCGTGGTTTGTGGGGGATGGCATGCGCTTGCGATCGCTCATGGGAGTGGGCTATATCGATAGCTCCTTCCAGCGTGAGCTCTGGTCCCTGGCTCAGTAAATGACTGTGCACTCTCCGTGAGTTGGTTGCAAATACAATATGGTCCCTGATCATCTCCTCACAATTTGTGTAGTTACAGTCTTTGACTAACTGCTTCAGCGTAGTCACAAAGTGAGCGACTGTCTCCCCGTTGCCCTGCCTCCTTTCATGGAATCTGCACCGGGCAAATATAGGGTTAACCTTCGGAGTGACGTAGTCTGCAAATCTCTCGTAGTATGTATTTAACTCCTTAGCTTCATCCTCCGATAGCGTCCATGTATTGAGGACATCTCTTCCTTTGTCCCCCATCCAAAGCAACAGGTAACTGCATTTCTCCTCTTCTGCTATCTTCTTAAGTGGGCCTGAGAACATTAATTCAGTATGCTGCTTGAATCTCCTCCACTCCTCCGGTAGGTCATATGAATACCAGTTCATTATCGGAGTAGAAACACCGAACGCATTCATTTTCGTTATTTCCTCGGTGGTTTACAGTCGACCGCTGACGTCGTCCAGTATCCTTCAGGGTCGTCAAAGCTACTAGAGCTAGTCAATCAACCTAAATGTGGGGAAAAAAAACATAGTTCAATATATACAATAATAGTAGTTGCAGTCGAATTCCTTCCTCCATGTCGGCCCTGCTTCCTCAGCCCCCTGAGGGCTGGTGGGGGTCGAATTAATGAAGTTTGGATGTTGCCCAATCCAATCTCAAATGCAAAGAGTTGTTGAATAATCACAGGCTGGTTTTTAAGGAGCTTCTGTTTTCCTCACTGCGACACGCCAGTATACCAGCTCCCTTCATACATCTTCTGGGACCCCTAGCCTGGCTTCACCAGGTCAGGGGTCACATGTTATCTCCAACGAGGTCAACTCCCAACATCCCATGGCTTAGACAGCCTTGTGTTCCACAGCAGCCATTAGACACCTTTGGGGTTGCTCCGATATAATAAATAGTCTCCTCATCTCTTTCCTTCACCATATCTTTCTGGCACATATACATGTCACTGATCCACATGTGACAATACATCCTATATTAGACAGGGAGTAGACAGGTCGTCACGGCAACGCCGTAGGTTGCCACTCCAGTGTCATATAAAGGTATACGAAAAGTTCACACAATTCACATAAAAGATTCAAAAGGGACTGGGACAATTTCCGGGTCTCCATGTCTCCATGACTCGATCCTCTGTCCCATTGTCCATTTTGAAAACACTCCACGGTGGCTCCTATCGTTTCCGACACATTTGCATGTCACGGCTCCACACGTGGAAAACAAAATTCACACAATTCACATAAAAGATTCAAAAGGGACTGGGACAATTTCCGGGTCTCCATGTCTCCATGACTCGATCCTCTGTCCCATTGTCCATTTTGAAAACACTCCACGGTGGCTCCTATCGTTTCCGACACATTTGCATGTCACGGCTCCACACGTGGAAAAACAAAATTCACACAATTCACATAAAAGATTCAAAAGGGACTGGGACAATTTCCGGGTCTCCATGTCTCCATGACTCGATCCTCTGTCCCATTGTCCCTTTTGAAAACACTCCACGGTGGCTCCTATCGTTTCCGACACATTTGCATGTCACGGCTCCACACGTGGAAAACAAAATTCCAACATATGCATGTCACTGATCCACATGTGACAAACACAGTTCAAAACTATGCATGTCACTGATCCACATGTGACAATACATCCTATATCGACACCTATAATATTCCTTGTCACCTCTCGTCCTTCACCGTATGTTTTTCACACATATGCATGTCGATGATTCACATACGACATACTCCTATATGTGCCCGCCTTCATGCATCCAAGGCACGGTTTCACGACTTTATGAATGGATCTAGTAATCTGTTACATCACTCACGTAGGCGTAGGTGTTTGTTATAATACAGTCACAGAATGTCCACTGGCTCTTGCGCAGCGAACAGACAGCGACAGGCTGGAGGGAGGGAGGTCATCGACCCCGCTCCACCAGCATGTCCCTCTCTTCTCCTGTGTTTGTTGCTGTTGACTTCTGGCCTTGCAGATATCAACTGAAATCGCACTTGATCGTATCTCACACCAATATCATTGATGACAAATATCGTTCACCCCGGGAATTCACAAGCTTCTCCTGTGTTGTTGCTGTTGACTTCTGGCCTTGCAGATATCAACTGAAATCGCACTTGATCGTATCTCACACCAATATCATTGATGACAAATATCGTTCACCCCGGTAATTCACAGGTTCCAACCGTGACCATCCTACTGGATCGCCATTTCGTCTGGACCGCTCCTTGTGCAAAGGAACCCTGTTTCATACTTTTAGGTGAATAAAAGCTAACTCTAAGTATGAATATATTTCAAATCATACCTTTATTCAACCAGTGAAAAACCCACTGAGACCGCGTCTCCTTACAAGTGGGAACTGGTCAAGAGGTAGAAATAGAAATCACGCTTAAATACTATAAGCCAAGTAATATATAAGTATATATAATAGTAATAATAATCCAGGTATACAGTAGTACAGTGTACCTTCAACTTAGCTTTAAACTTAGTTTGGGATCACACCTCCAGTTTGTTAGTCAGTTTGTTAGTTAGTTAGTTAGGGGGAAACAACAGGAGGGAGGTGGATCCGTCTGTGCACCAATAATAATAATAATAATAATAAAAATAATACCTTAAACCACCCCACACTCAGTGGTGTATAGGGAGACTAACAGGTTTGGTGACTATCATTTCTCCCTCCTGCCTGTGCCAGGAATCAGGAACCCGGGAGAAAGCACCATTCCTGCTTTAATTCTTATACTTTATATTTAGGGTGTATCTTCATCTTTATCTCATTTAGTTTTTGTTTAATTTAGTCCAACACCTATGTCTTACACGGGTGTTCTCTCCACTGTCCCAGCAGACGCCTGTCCCAAGCCTGGCCCTGCCAGCTTATCTTCCTCATGCGTCTGGCTTGTCTCCCCCTGCAACAGTAGCAGGCGGCTTGTGCACCTGTATATTGCCCATCTCACCGGGTCCATGACCCAGGGTCTGTTCGCCAGACGCACCGTTGCATGTCCAACTCCAAATCTCCTTGAATAGCAAAACGCACATGCAGTAGGCATAAATTCACCACACCGAGTGTGAATGGTTGGGACTGAATGGCTGGGATAAACGTGTGAGTGTCGTGTGAGCGTCCCAGGCTGGGGCTCTTCACCCTTTCTGCACTGCATGTTCCACACTCCTCCCAGCGTCCACACATTCCAAAACCAGTGTCTCCATTTGGGGCTTTGCCCGTTTCATATTCCCCTTTTGTGATTACTTTCCGCAATCAACCCATTCTTTGTGTTATCGTTCACCCAACCAACGCTGTTGCGCGAGTTGCTCCGTTTGAAATGAGTGCGTGTCCTGGCACACGTCAATCACCAAATGTGGAGCACGGGAAGAAATGAGTGCATATCCGTCTCCTTCTATTTTATTTCCCAAGTGCAAATCCGTTTCTTCTTTTTGTCTTTCCCAAGTCCAAATCCGTCTCTTACTTCCCCCAAGTGCAAATCAGCATCCAGAGCCAATATAATTTTCACGTGCACATTGAGAGCAAATATCATTTATGTCCCTTTTGTTACATTTGTAATGCTGTGAAATTCACACTCCATGAACCTCCAACGCTTGATTATTTGTTTGCTTGTGTTCCAGGGTCTGCTTGACACCCGTCATCTTTTCCATACTTGTTCCAAAAGACCCGCGGTCCGGTTTTGAGGATGAACGCGTGCAACGCGCCGCCACACTCAAAAAAAATCCAGGGACGCCATGTTAGACAGTCTGAGTGTACTTGACCATTCTGTCCCCCTTTTGCCGGTTCAAGTTCGGTCGGTCACTCTGTCTGTCTGTTATAGTACGATGAAGTTGAGTTCCAGGTATATTTATATAGTGGATTCAGATCCCAGGACTCTACAGCGACTCGCCTGTATGGCCTGGGTATCTATTGAACTGCTGATGAAGAGAGAGCACCGCCCTATATCCCCAGCGTCTCGCCTAAAGGATAGTGCGGCCTCTGTTATTAAGGCCCAGGCCTCAGGCCCCTCAGCGCTTCGCCTGAGGAGTCTGGCCATTGAACACAGAGGTCATAGCGTCTCGCCTGTGACATGAGTTGGGTTGAAATGCAAACTTTAGTAGATTTCTTCTATTTGTCCTGGCTGTGCATGGCAATTGAGGCAACTGACACATCGCTCACCCAATACTGCATACTTATATCCTGGAAACATAATTCAATATTAGTTACAACAGTATACTCACCAAAAATAGACGGATACAAGACCAGGGTGTTGATTTTCCAAAAATGTGAAGATTTATTATACAGTTGTAGTTGCACACAAAAATGATATAATCCAAAAAATAAAGTAAAATATAAAGTCGTTTAGCAAAACTGGAGATATTCAGCAAATTACTACTAAGTTTCTAAAACTGGGCTATCTACTTTCTTTGAAAAGCTTAGAGCATCCTCTGTGATCTGGTACCTCTCCTATCCCCTCCGGACTGAAGACTGGAACCCTGAACCCTCTGCCCTGAGGGGTTTTATACTGTATGTTCCTGAGGGGGAGGTAACCTTTGTTTGTTTTCCTGCTTTTTTTACCATGCTTTGATATTTTTGGAAGATGGCTGGCGCCAAATAACTCACTATGGCTTAGTGAGGGAAAAACAGACACACATTCTTATGCCAACTCCTATTTATTTATGGGCCTTTACTTATCAACTAAAGAGATCTAAGGACCCTTTACCATGTCCCTTACAAACACACCTCCTACAAACATTACATTTTAGCATTAAAACTAAATCAAAACACAATACTGTCTCTAAGAATCCAGGGAGGCTAAAATAACATCATCCCTACTTTATATTAAAATTTGTATTTTTACTTAACCTGTTTAGGTTTACACCTCATGTTGTCATATGATCACATGAGCAACCTGGAATCAAACTTCTACTTAGTTAATAGGGAGGCGAAAACAATCATCCCCTTTTCAATTCAATTTGTAAACTATTAAAAACAAAACAGTTAATAATCATTATATCAGTTTCAGAGGTGAAAACAAAAACAACACACAATAAAATGAACTCATAGTGTCTGCCTTCAACATCCAACATGGGGTGAAACTAGGGGGGGGAAGAGGGGTGGCTGCTAATCTCCAAACCAAGGGAGGTCACTAGGTCAGCCAGACAGTTCACTGATATCCTGATAAGGAGGACAACATGCAAGTCAGCTGCTTCCTTTCTTTTTATCCAAATGAGTATAAAATATCTTCTCACAGTACCCATATAAACTTGACCATACAAACTTTACAATAGATTTATACAAAAACACTTTGGCGAACAACACCAAAGTTCTCATCATGGTTATGACATCAATCACCACTAAACCGCCGTCTTCCCTGATATATCAGTGGGCCATGTGGAACTTCAAAAGTCCCCCTTCCTGCAGTCCGCCCTGGCCTCGCCGCCTTTGAATCTTCTCCTGGGGTGAGGTACTGGTCCTTTTGACATGTGGTCAGCTATCAGATCTGTGTCTGGCCAGAACGTCCTTCTTCTGTACATGCTCTCTTGAATGTAAACATGCCCATATTCATTCTTCTGGACATGCTCTCTTGAAAGAAACTCATAACGCCTTGGGTAAGCATTATATCTCTTGCGACCCCACTGCCCATATTCATTCTTCTGGGATCGCCCGGTCTGCATTCTGGGGACATTTTCCTCATACTTTGAAGACTGCGTCATCTGCTGGGGAGGCGGCCTCTCCTCTATTGAGGATTGCCCTGTGAAATCACTGGCCCTTGACCCTTGACCCCAGCCAACTTCACAACCTACTGCCGGCCTGTCGACAGGAACAATACTTAAAAATACATCACAAATACATAACAGTACATATTACATACACAACACAACAAGTACGTCCCTACCCATCCGTCTATGATGACCCTTTATAGGGGAACCTTTTCCAGTAGCCATTGTTTAGTCTTCTGTTTAAATGTCCTCAAATTGGGTCAGTTTAACCCAGGCTGTTCCACGGTGTGGCTCCTTATATACATGAATGAGCCTTTGCACACTTTACTTTTAAAAGTAGGGAGCACCACATCTGCCCACATCCCTGTTTTTTTTCTACAGAGAGGTGTTCGGGTGAATTTCACCCGTGTTTAGTGATAGAGAAAAATCCCATACACCCACAATGGGCTTTTATTTTCACTGGACCATTCTCACATGTTTTAGGAATAATGGGTGGACCAAAGTAGAAGTTCCCAGCTCCATTATTGTTTTAGGAATATATATTTTTAAATAATACCCACGTTTTCCACCAATTTTGCCCCCCTATGAATGATAGAGCCTACTTCAAAATTTTGATAATTCTTTTTATGGAATATTAGGTCAAATATAGGCCTACCCGTGTTTAGTGATGGTGTGACAAAATGTATGTTTAGTGTTCTAGGGTTAAGAATATTAAACTCTAATAATTCTCACTTCAAATGAAATAAAAAATAATAGTAAACTAGAACTGCATTCTGTCGAGTGCCTACTTGCTTGTTGCACACAAGTAGACCATACATGGCCTACTAGTGCGCAAGCAGAGCGTGCAAGTACTGTAGAGTAGACCGCTACAAACGTTCAAATCTCAGCCTCTCTGTGAAAGAACGTTTGCAATATTGAATCATTAGGTTTAGCTATTTGCTAAGTACCTTGCTTTTGGAGGAAAAAATGTAGTATTTTGAAGTATGGTAATGATTACGTATGCCTGTTATGGCAGTGGTGTCAGATTACAAACATGTATACATAGGGGCATTACCTTTAATCCACCCGACACTGAAACATGTCATCATTACGTCACCATCGATAACCAATTATACCCTGGCGTTGATCAACGGACCAATCTATGATTAAAGGTACGGTAAACGATTGAATAATAATATAAAACAAAATTGTTGTGAACAGTCTAATGTTGTAAACATCTCTCAAACTCAAACTCTCTCTGTGTGTGTGTGTGTGTGTGTGTGTGTGTGTGTGTGTGCCCCACATGCATCTCCCCTGCCAATCTCTCTCTCTCTCTAATAAGCCTACAATTACCTTTTTCCAGCAGTAATGAATGGTATTTAGCGCTTTTCCAAGTGCTCAAAGCACTTTACTTAATGGTTCAACGCTTCAATATGTATTATTATAGTTGCATGTATTATGGCAGTTGGTATTCTTAATCATTTTACCACTACTCTTAACTTAAAACTTCGTAATGAAATCGTCATGATAAATGTAACTTAAATTCTTAATATTGTAAGCATAATGACATCGTGATATTTGGCCATAACTCCCTCCTCTGAGGGAGCTACCTTTGGGGAAGGGGGTTGTTGCCCAGACAGGGGCCAGACTGGTAATATGTTGTAAAACAATGAGTAATGTTTTCACCTTTACATTTTTTTTTAAATAATATAATATAATAATTCTTCTTTACCACTTGCACCACAGCAAACCTATTCTGGGGGAACATTCACCAAAAGTAGCTGATCTACAAGTTCACAAGCTGTCATGATGAGGTTGTGCAGCCTATATATTTTGGTTCTTTGTACTGTATATAGTGTTTAAAGTAGTCCTTTAATGCAGACCAATTAAAGCAAGGCAACATAAACCCATAATAATTGAATAAGTGTGGAAAAAATCATTGGTTTGTGATCAGTTTGACTGCTTAATGAACAGTAAAGACATCAGGATTAGGTTAAACCTGGCTATTAGCCTGGTCCGGAGCAGGCTAAATCCACAGCATTAGTTTCCATGGTAACTATAGTGTGGCATTGCTTTCATGAAACTGAATCAAGTCTCAACATATCCAGGTTAACTGGCAAACTTAATCTGGCAAGATTAACCAGTTTTCATGAAACCGGTTAATCGCTGATCCAGGATATATTAAACCAGGATATCTGTTAAATCCCGGTTTAATCTCTAATCCAAGTTTCGTGAAACGGCCCCTGGTTGGGACTGCATGATGCTGTGCTGGCTCCCTATTTTATTTGCATGCTTTACATTGTTGAGCCACTAGGTGGTGCATGTATGTTGTGGCCTCTGCCCTCTGGCACTGTCTGTGGTCAAAATTGGGCCTAATTAAGATGAAGTTAGGAACACCTGTATAATTCATTATGTTCTGGAAAGTCCTTTCGCAAGTTTGACGTTTTTTTATGATCACTACAATAATAAATAATAAAACTTTATTTGTATAGCACCTTTCATGACATGAAATGCAGCTCAAAGTGCTTTACAGAAAAATGGAGAATAAAAGAAAAGCAAGGCAACAACATTAAGAACAAGCAGTAATGCAATACAGTGAGGACATGAATAACAAAAATAAAAAAATAAAAGATCAATTAAAAACAATGTTGTAGAAGTGGGTCTTGAGCTGAGCTTTAAAAATGTCTACAGAGGCTGCCTGACGAAGGTACAGTGGGAGCTTGTTCCATGCCGACGGCCCATAGAAGCAAAAAGCTGCTTCCCCGACAGGATCATTGCTTGTAAGTTGTGTGACCTTTCTTTGCATTATGTGCTTACCGCAAGTTCTTTACTGTAGGCTACTTTCATTGTGTTCTGTATTGTCATTTACGCCAATGAGTAATTTGACAGCTTTGTTCAATGCACAGTATAGAATAGGCTACCAATAAATCAAATTTTCTTGTAGTTTTACTGTGTGTGGGTGTGGGTGCGTGTGTGTGTGTGCTTGTGCGTGTGTGTGTGTGTGTGCGCACCTCTGAGAGGAATACATAGAATGTTTTGCGGACCACCTTGACCACCTACCTAATATGAATCATCCCTTAACCCCCCCCCCCCCCCCCCCCTGCCCCAGACTGAGTAGAGTACACCTAAAAATTCATACATCAATATATGATCTAGTTTAAATTATGAATTATATTAGGACTAGTCCTAAACTATTAATAAATCCAAATAAAATTTGATAATGAATTATTAAGAAATTGTAACTTGTAAGTAGACTGCACAGAATGCACAAATTGTAATTTAGCAAAGGAATCTATTTTGTAATATAATATGGCTCCATGCCATTGTGTGTGGAATAAATGATTACACAATAGTACGTGTGTATGTCGGCCTTCCCATCCCATCTCTCTGCATTTCAGTCCACACTCACACATTTTCTAATGGGACACTTCGACACATTGATTACAAACAAAACAACAATTATTAAAACTTCACTACAGTATATTAGTACTAGAAAATAATCACCGTTTGAATGTTTGACCTCTGTTCGCCCTGCAGATCTGACAGAACCTAACCTATCTATTGAAATATTACTGGGTGGGCCTGCAATGTTCAACAATTTGTATAGGAGGGATTGACTGCTGTGAAGAACATGTATTATACAAGCTTATACCGTGTAAACAAAAACTGTGGTCATCGTGACTGATATTGTGCAGTTGTCAAAGATGCATGAGTGGTAGTTACTCTGGCTTCCAGTGATGTCACAAACAAAACCTGTCCGTCTGCTATTGTATTGGATTGACATTGAAGTGGCAGTGATTGAAAATGAGATGTTATTCCAACTACCGGTATTGTAATCAAGGGGCAGGTTAAAACTAACCTGTGGCCCCCCCGACATGCTTGGCAAGTTACAACTAACCCATGGCAGGTTAAAACTAACCCGTGGCTTCCTGTGAGGTTAGGTTTAGGGTTGGGTTCTGGGTGTGGGACTCGGACCAAACATGCATCCAACATATGCATCCGGGCCACGGAAGGTTAGAGATGTTTTCGCCATTATGCTTTCAGCTATGCACCCCTTGTCCCATTGTTTGGGAGGTGTACTGCACGCTGATACATGAGAAAATATCCGCCGGTCAGATAAAAATGCTGATTATTGAACAATATGGAATGCACTGTTTTAATACTCACCTGAGCAAAAACAAAAACACCCGTGGTGTGGTGGTGAGCACTTTATATTTCAAATCTGAACGTTTATGTGGACGTTAACATTATAATTGTGACCTTCAGGACGCATTTACTGTACGGTGAAAACGTACATTTCCTGTTGTACTCCAGGACCTGGCTAAGATATGTATGCACTTCATTTAGCGGAGAATATCTCAACTGTTCTTGGATAATATATGACTGCTGCGAACAACTTAGGAACTGTGAAAAAATCTCTAAAATACCCGGAAATGACCACACCAGACAGCTACTTCAAACATGGCTCTATCTTCTAAACTATCTAACTAAACAGACAAAGTCCTATCTAATTGTATTGAATTATGTCAAACTCGCCAACATTGCAGCTGTATGAAAAGCTTGAATGATGCTCTTTCTATCTGCAAAGTGTTTGTTTCATAAAAATCCACCATAGACATGTTATGAGCTACTTTATGTCAAGAAATTCCTTGCAGGTGATTTTTTGTGTTGGCGTTTGGAAGCACTCCCTTTCAGTAACGCAACATCCTGCTGCCTCCGTGGATTTTTATGAAACAAACACTTTGCAGATAGAAAGAGGATAATTAAAGCTTTTCGTACAGCTGCAATGTTGGTGAGTTTCACATAATTTAATACAATTAGATAGGACTTTGTCTGTTTGGATGTATGGGCGGTCATTGGCAAATTGTGGCTAGTTTCCACCCTGCCATTAACTTATGGCCATTAACTTATATGCACACCGAGTAAACAAGAGTATTCTGAACATTTTGAGCATCTCAGAACATCTGTAGCTCCAATCAGGTCCTGGACTATCAGTTAGTTAGTCACCCTCAGACATGACTTATAAGGTGATGCCCAGCAGTCTGCTGTCACCCAGGTAGATATGTTGATCTGACCTCCCATTTTAAAGCGCTCGCCCAGCAGTCTGCTGGTACCCAGGCAGATATGTTCATCTGACTCCCCATTTTAAAGCGCCAGCGCTCGCCCAGCAGTCTGCTGTCACCCAGGCAGATATGTTGATCTGACTCCCCATTTTAAAGCGCCAGGCTCGCTCAGCAGTCTGCTGGTACCTAGGCGGATGCATGCACGCGACCTCACCCTTTAGGTCGCTTCTCGCCCTCTGCGTCTTACTGATGTATCAAGGTATGCAAAACAGGGTGAAGTTCTGCCATGACGATCAAGAAAGACGAGTCATGTGAACCAACGCTGCTATTGTAACTCAATTTCTGCCGGTTAAATAAGCTTTAACATTGACACCATAGCATACCAAAGCTATATCAAAGGTATTCCATTGTGCTATCAAAGGGAAGTGCCAAATGGTTGTAGGCTAAACATTGTGGGAACAGAGTCAACTGTATCCTTTTAAGTGGGAAGTTCCAAATGATGTGAATCATTGCATGTCTGTATCACGTGGCTTGGATGTTCACTACAGTGGTGGAAAGTAACTGAGTACATTCAAGTACTGTAGTAAATTGTAAGCACAATTTTGAGGCATTTTTTACTGTACTGGAGTACAAATTCAGATTTTTGATCCGATCCAAGATTATCGGACGGGCCCCTTTTCCGCAAATAACTTTTGGTTCTAGAACTGGTTCCGTTCTAGATTCTTGGAACCTTGGGGCTTTCACGGAACAGGCGGCCATTTTTTGGTTCCAGTTCTGAAACAACTTTTAGGGTTGTGAACCAATTCATTTTCAGTGGAAACACTCAATATTAGGCAAGAAAATATGAACCGGTTCCGCCTGTGTGTGCATGCGTGCTGTACTAATACTTGATTGCAAGTGTACTTTCTTTTCTTCTTCCCTTTGGCTTAGACAATGTTGACGTAGTAATTCAGTGTTGATTCAAAGGTTGAAAGAGAGCCTTGATTGATTGAAAACCATCTCTCGTCCTTTTGTTTTTCCTGAGCCAAAGCAAACACAATATCAATAAAAGGATTGCCGTCAAAAAAGAAATACGCAACAGTATATTTCACTCTGACAGTATTTTGCACTCATTCTGAAAGTAATACAATGTGTGACGCAGAGTCATAAAACCTTACACATCTGCCGCCACTGGTGCTGATATATTTTATTAATCAGCTGTTGGCATAACTCCAGGTCCCAGCATGCTAAACACCCCACATTTTTAGGTGGTGTTAGATAGACGGCCAATAGAGCATCGCAGTCCCGTCCCCGACAAATCATGACAATAAACACATTTCTTTGGGCCGAACAAATAATTAGAAAGAGGAAAAACTCGAATAAAAAAAGAAGGTACCCTGCCTTCTTTTTCTTCTTTGTCTCCACAAGGCCGAAGGCATGGGGAGAGAGTATGTTTTGCACGTGTGTGTGTGTGTGTGTCTGTGTGTCCGTCCGTCCGTCCGTCCGTGTACAGATAATCACGGTTAACCCGGTCGATACCCCAAACTTTCCAGAACGGCCTGTTATAGCGCCACCAGGAGGCCGACAAAACACATTTGTTGATATTACTCCTCCAGATTCTGTCCAAAAATCCCGCAAATCATTACACACTATCAGTCATGTGTTCAAGCCGGATCTGTCTGATATTTCATATTCCATCCTAATTGGCTAACACATTGGCTTTCAAAGTTTGCAGGATTGGCACGTTTTGAACAAAACTCAAATCATGAACGCAGCGTGCAATTTTTCACAGACTGAAGAATATATCCCACCCTTTTCACATTGGCCTGTTATAGCGCCACCAACAGGTGGATTTTTGCAACAAAAGCAAATTGTCATCCAAGGCGTAAAAATAAATGGTACCTTTTTCACATTGGCCTATTCTAGCGCCACCAGGAGGCCACAACCTGACCTGCCCTGGTGGAGACCTGCATGTGCCCCGAGGGGCACTTTATCTAGTTCTAATTATTTGTTCGACCCAAAAAAATTGTTTATTGTCATGATTTGTCAACTCGGCTGTTGGCTTTGTCCGAGGCTTATACAGGTCTTTAAATAAATACGTTTTGAAACGTCTATGGGAAAATTAATGGGGAATTCTCTTCCAGTGCCCTCGCAGGGGGCGGGACTGCGTCACTCTATATACAGTAGGGTCAGTCTGTAATTGCTTAAGCTCCACCCCCACTGTGTTCCTAACAGCTATAACTAAACATAATCACTAGTCCCTTACTGGGTGCTTGGCTTCAAAAGCAAATTCCACAATAATCTCTTAAACGTCTTTACAACCATAGCCACAATACTGGTTAACAAACTGCCCTCTCATTGCCTGGGTTGTATTTTAGAGGCAAATATTTCCATTGGAAAAATTATAATAAATAAAGTAATCCAAAATGTCAACCAGGGAACTAGATTTCTGCACAGGACCTCCTCACTGGTCAATCTGAAGACATTTGCTGCAATTCCATCAAGCCGTTTCAAAAATAGGAAGCAAATTTTCAGAAATTCAAAAAAAGAAAATCACATTTTACCCCGATTCCATCCACTAATAAAAAGGTGATAGGAAAATCATGAAATAAGGAGTAGGTGGCCCTATTTGCCAGTCAAGTGAGACACATATATTATTTGACATATATTTCATATACTTTTTGACGTTCTTTTAGTCCTAGCTGTCCAGAGGATGTCTTTTAATCAGGCTTTGGTTTTGTTTCCAAGCATAGCTATATAAATTGTACACAGGGACGAGGTACCCCCCTCTACCCCTCTTCTATTTTTGACTACTAGTGAAGGGTTTTGACACTCAGTGGGTACGAAGTGGGAATGGGCTTGAACTAGGCAAATTATGAGGGTCCCACGTGGTCTACACGTGGGCTAACTGGGCATGGGTTGGAAGTGGGCAAGCCCATGTAGGTCCCACAAGGTCTACATGCAGGCTAACTTGCATGGGTTGGAAGTGGGAAAGCCCATGTAGGTCCAACATGGTCTGCATGTGGGCTAAATTGCATGGGTTGGAAGTGGACAAACCTAGGAGAGAAGTCCGGTCCACGGGCACAGCGTGGAGAGACCAGGAGATATTTCATCTGGCCTACAACATGTAGGGAGAAGAGGACAGAGAGAGAGGTCTGGCGTGATCTGACGACAGCGGGAGCAGGCACTGTCTGAGCAGAGAGAGAGAGCCCGAGGTAGGATCTAGGTGCACCTTTTATGCAGGTTTTCACTGGCGAATGAATGACTCAGTCTGTATCTGATAGGCTGCACACGCCTCGGTTAGAGCACCTGACAGGTAAACAATACTGTGGCATAATGTTCATTGTCCATCGCTATCATAGCGCACAGCACAAAATATAAATAAAGCAATAAAACACAATATAAAGTTAACCATATCATGCTGCTCTACATGGCCCTGTGCATTCTGTGACATTAAACCAAATGGCATTCTCCACACTATAGTGTGGAACTACAGTAGCCCTCTCCATCTGGCCCACCCCTGGTTTAAGTCATGAGTCATATATATAGACACTTTTTTTTTTTACATTGTTCTGACTAGAGAACTTTTATCTCATATAGTATGTGCATCAGGTCCTTTCTGATGACTGTGATTCAGAGGAGACGGCAGTACAAACTCGGCGAAAGAGACGTCGTGAAGGGGAGACGGAAGAAGACATGCACAGGAGATGAGAGGAGGTCGAATTTGAGAACAGTCAAACCTTTTCCAAGCCAAACCAACCAGATCCAAAGTATGTTAAAAAGCAAGTTTGTGCCAAGAAGAATAGAGTATTCAACGAAGCTGGTATGAAAAGTACAGCTGGCTTCATTTAATTCCAGGAATTGATGGTGTTCTGTGTTTTCACTGCTCAAAGTACTTTAAGAGGGCCACACCAACCCAGGCTAAGAGCATAGAGAATGCCTTTGTTAGGACTGGATTTACAAATTGGAGAAAAGCAATTGAAAAATGTACAATTTATCAGGAACTTGCAATGACAACTCTGTTGCATGAAAACAGATCGGTTCACTCATAGCTGAGCTGTGCCTACACAACACAACAGAAAAAAACAGAGCTACCCTATTAAAGGTTATTGGTGGGGTGACAATAGTGGCAACTAGAACTGCACTCTGCCGAGTGCATACTTGCTTGTTGCACACTAGTAGGCCATAAATGGCCTACTAGTGCGCAAGCAGAGCGCGCAAGTACTTTCGACCGCTGGAAACTATCACATCTCAGTATCTCTGTGAAGGAACGTTTGAAATGTATAATCATTACGTGTAACTATTTGCTACCTAACTACTTTTTTACAGAAAAATGAATCATTGATATGTGATGAAAAAAAAGGTATATAAACTGAATTAAAATATATTATACAGTATAATTATTTTATTACTTATTGTAAATTGTCAATTGTTTTAAATGTATTTCATTTTGTACTATAGTGATATTAATACTAAATCATGATCAGAGTAATATGTGTCTCTAACTTCAATTTCTGTAATAATACTTTCAAATTTGTTGAAATATACATGATCTAAAATACTTCCGAAATCTGTAGTTGGATTTGTATTTAATTGTTTAAAGCCTAATCTTGACATGAAGGTCTTTATATTTATATCTTTTTCAGTATAATGGTCTTCATTGAAATCTCCTATTATCATTATCATCAATTGTGGAAGTCGGAGATGATAGATACTTTACCATTTTTTTGAGAAATGTGTTTAATTCCGAAAGGTTTGTTTTAGGTGATCTGTATACATAAGAATGATATATAGATCTTTATTTTTTACATGTATACATACATACGTGTTCTACTTTTTCTAATATACCCCGATTTTTTTTTGAATTATTTCAATGGCAATATCTTCTTTTATAGCAAACATAACTCCCCCACCTATATCATATTCTCTGTCATTCCTGATTGTTTTGTAATTGGTGTTCATTGTTTTTAATTTAAAAGTAATGTTATTATTTTTCTTTAAGTGTGTTTCAGTAAAAGCTATTAGATCCAACATTTCGAGTTGGGAATCTGAGTTTATACCTTGTAAATGTGTTAGATAACCTCTGATGTTCAACAATCCAATTTTTAATGAATGTTTTAATGGTAATTGAGTTATCTTCCGTATATTTGGATTTTCTAGAGGTGATTGTCGTAATCGTATAATTTCTCTTTCTACATTCTTATCTACTTTGATCTTTTTAGGACTAAAATCAAGTATATATAGATCTCTTATCCTTTTCACTCGACTGAATGCTACATAGGCTTGTCCCGGGTTAAAACGTGAGCCCTTCATAGGACCAGCGTAAATGGTGTGTATACGTATGACTAGCTCTCAGTGATGACATAAGAGAAATGATCATCTGTGTAATCTGGTCCCACCAGATACCACATTACGTCATCGTTGAGAGCTGGGACCAGAGTACATGGTGTGTATATGTATGACTAGCTCTCAGTGATGACGTAAGAGATATGGTCATCTGTGTAGTCTGGTCCCAGCAGACCAGGCACAGATTTACAAATTACAAATCACATTACAACTACATACAGAGTATGTAGTTGTAATTTGATTAGCAGTATACTGTGGTTACTTTGTTCCAAAAAGTGACAGCCAAGTTTTTTTCAACGGTAAGTCTGTGCCTGGTTTGCTGGGCCAAGTAACCACATTACGTCATCGTTGAGAACTGGGACCAGAGTACATGGTGTGTATACGTCTAGCTCTCAGTGATGACATAAGAGAAATGGTCATCTGTGTAATCTGGTCCCACCAGATACCACATTACGTCATCGTTGAGAGCTGGGACCAGAGTACATGGTGTGTATATGTATGACTAGCTCTCAGTGATGACGTAAGAGATATGGTCATCTGTGTAGTCTGGTCCCAGCAGACCAGGCACAGATTTACAAATTACAAATCACATTACAACTACATACAGAGTATGTAGTTGTAATTTGATTAGCAGTATACTGTGGTTACTTGGTTCCAAAAAGTGAAGCCAAGTTTTTTTCAACCGTAAGTCTGTGCCTGGTTTGCTGGGACCAGTTACAACATTACGTCATCGTTGAGAACTGGGACCAGAGTACATGGTGTGTATATGTATGACTAGCTCTCAGTGATGACGTAAGAGATATGGTCATCTGTGTAGTCTGGTCCCAGCAGACCAGGCACAGATTTACAAATTTCAAATCACATTACAAATACATACAGAGTATGTAGTTGTAATTTGATTAGCAGTATACTGTGGTTACTTGGTTCCAAAAAGTGAAGCCAAGTTTTTTTCAACCGTAAGTCTGTGCCTGGTTTGCTGGGACCAGTTACAACATTACGTCATCGTTGAGAACTGGGACCAGAGTACATGGTGTGTATATGTATGACTAGCTCTCAGTGATGATGTAAGAGATATGGTCATCTGTGTAGTCTGGTCCCAGCAGACCAGGCACAGATTTACAAATTACAAATCACATAATGACGTAATTTGATTAGCAGTATACTGTGGTTACTTGGTTCCAAAAAGTGAAGCCAAGTTTTTTTCAACCGTAAGTCTGTGCCTGGTTTGCTGGGACCAGTTACAACATTACGTCATCGTTGAGAACTGGGACCAGAGTACATGGTGTGTATACGTATGTAACTGGTCCCAGCAAACCAGGCACAGACTTACGGTGATATAAACACTTACGTCAGTGATGACGTAAGAGATATGGTCATCTGTGTAGTCTGGTCCCAGCAGACCAGGCACAGATTTACAAATTACAAATCACATTACAACTACATACAGAGTATGTAGTTGTAATTTGATTAGCAGTATACTGTGGTTACTTGGTTCCAAAAAGTGAAGCCAAGTTTTTTTCAACCGTAAGTCTGTGCCTGGTTTGCTGGGACCAGTTACATACGTATACACACCATGTACTCTGGTCCCAGTTCTCAACGATGACGTAATGTTGTAACTGGTCCCAGCAAACCAGGCACAGACTTACGGTTGAAAAAAACTTGGCTTCACTTTGAAGAGACCAAGCGAAATGATTACTTGCGCGCTCTGCTTGCGCAAGTAACTAGTGATGAAGGGCCAGTCCTGGTAATCAGGCCTTTATGTCCCACCAGATGGACTGTTAGGGCTCCACTTTTGTCTCATCTTTCTAAAGCCACTATTTGGGGATTTAGGAGTGGAGAAAGGGTGTTCCCCCACTAAAGTTGGTATTTTGGTTACCTGTCTAAATCCCTTAAACACCTCCGTTACCCGTTATATTATGCATAGTTGTGGTTTGGGCGTTAAATAATTAAACAAAATTTAACCAATCACCAGTCCACGTGCCATTGCCTTTAATAGATCCCTTATCCGTTGCCCGTTAGTACTATATTGCTTCATAGCCTTACGGTCTATACCCCATGGAAGAGTGTTGCGTTGCTGTTTTTACGGAAAATAAGCCAGACAGTGCTGGCTGCAGTCTCCACAGTCCAAGACAGCTTTAAAGACAAAAAGGGACTCTGACCACTTTGATAAGATATTTGAGAAGGCACAAGGTATGTGTGAACGACTGTCTCTAGAGCCCATTGTTTTTCCACGCAATCGTAAGCACCCCCAAAGATACAGTATTCTGGGCCGGCCGCTGCAAAACTGTTTGTGCGACAGATTTCCTGAGATGCTCAAAATGTTCAGAATACTCATGTTTGAATAGACCATATGTCGGTCGGTCATCTTTAAGTTAATGGCAGGGTGGAAACTAGCCGCAATTTGCCAATGACTGCCCATACTGTACATCTAAACAGACAAAGTCCTATCTAATTGTATTAAATTATGTCAAACTCACTAAAATTGCAGCTGTATGAAAAGCTTGAATGATGCTCTTTCTATCTGCCAAGTGTTTGTTTCATAAAAATCACACCCGTGTGAAACGAGTGGTGCAACTCCCCCCCCCCTCTCTCTCATTAGCAGGCTACAGTGCAGTACTACAGCGCCCCTACTGGCCCCTACTGGTACATGCTGGTGCTCATTAACGTCACATAGGTGAACAACACATACGGACATTTCTGTTCCTTGGAGTGGTTGCACCACTCAAAAATCCACCATAGACATGTTATGAGCTACTTTATGTCAAGTGATTTTTTTTTCTAAGTGTTGGAGTTTGGAAGCGCTCCCTTTCAGTAACGCAACATCCTGCTGCCTCCTGCATTATGTGCAAATTCAAAACAGGTGGTACGCATGCAGGACTGTTGAGTGATTAATCAACGAGCGCCTCCAAACTCCAAAATCAACTGCAAGGAATTTATTGACATAAAGTAGCTCATAACATGTCTACCGTGGACTTTTATGAAACAAAACTTTGCAGATAGAAAGAGGATAATTAAAGCTTTTCGTACAGCTGCAATGTTGGTGGGTTTGACATAATTTAATACAATTAGATAGGACTTTGTCTGTTTGGATGTAGGCTGTGGGCGGTCATTTGCAAATTGTGGCTAGTTTCCACCCTGCCATTAACTTATGGAAAAATGAAGTGCATATCTTAGCCAGGTCCTGGAGTATAACACTGTGGAAACACTATACAAGATGCCCAACAGGGGGCACCCTTGTCTCACTGACCTTTCCAATGGAAAAGTGTCAGTCAGAACTCCATTTCACTTTACACAGCTCTTGGCATTACTAGGCTACTATACAGCAGCTGAATCCATTTAATGAGCATAGGCCCAAAACCGCATATCTCTCCATTGTTTTGTAAAGGACATTATGCTGAACTCTATCAAATGCTTTATTTAAAAAAAAAAAAACATTTCTGGGCGGGAAACCCTTTTGGTGTTTTAAGCATTATGTAATACTTTAGCTATTGAAAAATAGCAGTTGAGATCTGCTACTTTTTTTATTGTGAAAATGTGGCTCAAATCTTAGAATGTATATTCTTCCAGAGAAAACGTTTTCAACTCAAATCTTTGCTTCTGGGGGGGTTCCTGGAGCAACATATGTTCAGATGGGGGTTGGTGGCCAATAACATATAATTGTTGGGGTCCTTGACATGAAATATTGAGAACCACAGATATAGAAACATGAGGTATTTCAGAAAACTTCTAGAAGACATTTTTTTTATTTCAACGTCAGGCCTAAATAGTCTATAAGATTATACCACCTTCTCCATCATTATTCATATGGGGAATCACATCTCGCATTGTGCATATTATATCTTCTATATCTCTGTATGCCTGTGTAGAAGATATAATGCTACCCAATACCTTTTTTATCCTATTTTCCAGAATCTTATAGCAATAAAGTCATTGTTCACTGATTGGTCTGTAGTTCTCTACTTTCAGTTTTCTACCCTTATTCTTATACAAAATTGTGATTACACCAGTCGACATGGATTGTGACACCAGCTGCATCCTCCATATGCCTGTAAAGCCTTAGGTGCCACCGTGCCAGCACCTCTGAAAAGGTTTTATAAAAGTCCCCTGTTAGCCAGTCTGACCCAGCTGGGCTCTTGTTAGGCTGAATAATATAGCCTCTCTAAACTGCATCAATCAATATATCATCATCACATACAGTAGCTGTTTCTCAGATTCACTTATTTTCACCTTGTTCAAAGCATTCTCAACGTCCCTATTAAATGATTCTACCGTTTCTAGAATACATTTACTTTTCACCATTTTTATTTTATTTTACAATTCATGAATATAATTTCTCTTTTGCTTAGTTCAAGCACTATAGGAAGAAGGAAGTACATGTTTCACCCTACAGCATATTGTGCCCTACTCCTCACAATTGCATGCATAGGCTACACTTGTTTTTCTCATATTCATCTAACGCAGGCTTTATTTTCAAATATGTTTTAACATTGTAATTCATATTATTACCAGCACTTTCAATTTCCCTTGATAGCTTTTCCCTCAGTTCATTTCCCTCCTGTTTCTTTCTGAAATGACTTTGTTTTGCATATAGGCCTATACTTTTCTTTTTCAGGGTCTCCCACCATTCACTATAGCAAGTTCCCAAACTTGTTCATGCCAAGGAAAGGACCCCCAAATTGACACTTATTAGGGGAAACTATCCCTGTGGCAATTGTGCTCAGTGCAGCAATACCTTTGCTGCTTTTTTCACTCATCCCCATACAGGCAAGAAGTTCAAAATTCAGAGTATAATCACTTGTATTTCCACACATATGATCCGTTGCCCATGTGGATTGGCCTATGTGGGCAAAACCACTAGACCGCTCAAGCAACAAATTAGTGAACATAAGAGCTCCATTCTGAGAAACGACCGTGATTACCCTATTGCTGTCAATTTTAATGACTCTAGATATGACATTTCTTCTTTTCGTTTGATGGGTATACCTGGTGACTTTTGTCTCTTATTGTTAACTATGTTGATTTCCTAATGTATTTGTACAACCATTAGTCTTTACATCTTTTCTCGTATAATGATTTTTAGAATGTAACTGAAATGATGTAGAAGTTATTTGGGGTTAGGAACAGCACGTCCCTAGCAGGACTTTTACATTCTTGTTGTGTTCATATAGTTTTAAGCAGACTTATTTCAAGATGCTCCACTGTTTGTGTTCATACAGTCTCTATATAATAAAGTGTCACTACCCAAACCCAGATGAGCATGAAGAGACCACACGCTGCTCGAGCTGTGAAGATCAGAAGACAAGATAAGTGCTTCACGCCTTCCATTAGACTGGTAGAGAGCACACACACACACACACACACACACACACACCACAGAGGCAGTAACTGCGTCGATCAGCCTGTGCGGTTTATTTTAGGGTTTTTTTCTTCAGGTTTAAAGTAAACATTTTTTTCTAAACAGGTTTGTGATGAGACAGCAACAGAGCACATTTCTGACCGTATACTTTTAGTATTAGTATCGGTGTGGTGTGGTGTGTTCCACATGCAGTGAGCTTGCGTGTGTGTGTGCGTGCACGTGTGTATGTTCAGCACAGTTCATTTGGTCTCACTCCATCCCCCGGCTCAGTAAAGAGCGAAAACAGCTAACTCCACCACCTCTCCCCCTCTCATGCACATCATTTGGAATATATAAAGCCACACAACCAACATCGATGAGGCAGTATTGCTTTTTTTTCTTAATTTCCTGAAAAATGACCATTTTGGAGTTAGGTGGTTTCTTCCCCGATAGCAGAGTTATGCTACACAACCACAATGTTGCACATAGACATACAACAAATCCCCATGAAAAGCAACACTAAAGGCCCTGGCACATTCAAAGTGTCAGAAGCCCTCAAGTCCCAGTCCAAATGCACTCATTCAGGGACGCTGCTGACCATGTGGTTGCCCTGCTGCGCATGATATGTTTGTGCTGAGGCCAAATTGACATTTGATGCGTGGCACAGCTGAGCACCATAACACACTACTTACCCAACAGGTCTCAACAGGGTTCAAGATAACTTTGCCAGTGGTCAGACTTTTCAGAGTGCATGAAGAAAGGAGAAAAGAAACCTAAGAAGTCATAACAGACTCTGTTTCTCCACTCAATATACACCAGCAGCAGGCTCTATTAAAAATATAATTTAAAAACATTGGCATGTCCTTCAAAGTGATCCACAAGTGTCCAATATCTGTATTGACCCCCCTCTTTTCTGTTTCAGATGCAGTCGCAGCCTGAGAGACCGTCTGGTGCACTCTGACCTCACCCCAGCCCCCCCCCCCCTCTTGGCTTTCAACCCTCCCCCCCCCCCCAGGGTTTCTACAAGTGCGGGAACTGCGCCCAATGTTCCAACTCCTCTAACACCAAATATATCACACATCCCCGATTCCCCGCACTGGCAAAATTAAATCCTTCATCAATTGTAACTCTACACATGAAATCAGAATTGGGGAACACAAAACAGCAATATGCACTGGTAACCTAGAACAGTGTTTCCCAACCTTTTTTGTCCCAGGGAACACTTTTCATAGCCCTAAAATCTCTGGGAACACCTAGGGGGGGGGGGGGGGGGTGTATATATATATATACATATATATATATATATATATATATATATATATATACATATATATATTATATATATATATATATATATATTAAATATATAGTAAAACGTAAAAGTAAATATACTTTTAAAAACACACATGACAGCACTCATCAAATAACTTCAAAGAGAAAGAAAAGGACAGAGACAGAGCCTCAGTTTCAAAAAAATTGCTCATATGAAATGTGAAATGCCACCTAATCCTTTTCCTTTCTTTATTATGAGCCAACTTGTGAATGCTGCATGCTTTTATTGTGAAGGGTCTCAGTTCTCACAGCCTGCTTATTTCCACGCTGAAAATAGCTGATCGACAAGCTCACAACGCGTTGCGTCCGCAACGCGCTGTGAGCTTGCAGATCAGCCATTTTCAGCATGCAAGCATAACACGTGTACCACGAAGAAGGAAGAATAAATCAGGCATCGCTGCGCTTCTGTGAAGGGAGGGAGATATATTTTGTTGGCCGAACGAGGCGATCATGTTTGGACATCTATGGAAAGCTATTTTGGACAGCTATTTTTCGTGGCACATTATGTTTAATCACAACAACGTCACGTTTACTTTACCTCCTCAGTGTTTGGGTCGGGACTGTGTGTGTCTGCCGTCTACGTGCATATGCACTCTGCGCACTCCAGTCTTTCTGGAGGGAGCGAAATGTAGCGTCTTCTGCATGCATCTAAGCATTAACATTTCAATGGCCGAGGGTCATTAGAGTCTATTGTTCCGTGTTGTAGTTATCGCATGTCTAATGGTTAGACGTGTGACAACAACGACGCAACAATAGGAAGCCTGCAGCTCAATAGCTTTTGCTTTCGGGGGAGGGATAGTGTTAATTTAGTTAAAATCAGGCGGAACACTTGGAGACATCAAGAGGAGCACCATAGCTCCGCGTAGCACAGGTTGGGAAACACTGACCTAGAATATGCCATGGCTATAGGCACTACATACAAGCCAACCAGGGCTCCCCAGCATCATTACGCTTCTGGGGTATAGAAAAGATCTCTGCCTCTTCACGAGGTGGAGACATTATCAAGAAAGTGCTATGCAGAGAGGCCCACTGGATTCATACTCTTAACACATTGGAACCCATGGGCCTAAATGATACCTAAATGAGGAACTGAAACTGGCCTGCTTCCTCTAATTTTCCCTCAAGTGTCACCAAAAGACCACCACTGAGGCTGCTTCTGCTATACATGTATACATAGGAGCATTACCTTTAATCCTCCCAACACTAAAACATATCATCATTACGTCACCATCGAAAACCAATTACACTCTGGCATTGATTACATACATGTATACATGTATACATGTACATACTGTATGTACGGGTCCAGACAGAATCCAGGGATGGGTGCATGCTCAAGGACTGTGCAGCTGAACTAGCACTGTCTCTGGGCTCATGCTGGGTCCTCGCACGTCTCAAGGCAGCGACAAGTCCCTGTTCCCAAGAAACCCAATGTCACAGGCCTGTGACTATACATGCAGACTTTTCACACAGGCATTGACCATAATAAATATGGAGGTCTTAACGAAGCCCTTTTTTCAATTTGACACATTAATGATTAATAATGAATTTATTAGTGAATTAAAAATGCAAAAACGCACCCTGGCGCAGTACCCCCCGCGTGGGGGGGGGGGGGGCAAATATCTCACAACGGGTAAGGGCTAGTGTATATAATCCAGCACTGAGTCTGTGAAATTATTTCAGAGACTCGCGCTGCCGGGCCACTACAAATATCCCAGTCTGTGGTGCCACGTCCTGACAGACCTGACTTTGGGCCTACTAGATCTGATTTTTGGTGTGTACCAAAGGGTGCAGGAGGAGCGAAACATGATCAGAGAGACCTAGATGGGGGTACACCTGGGCTATGTTACAATTACAATTTAGGCATTTAACAGACGCTCTTAATCCAGAGCGATTTACATTAAGCAAGAACAAAAAATCATGGGTGTCATGGCACACCCATGTGGCCTTCTAAAAACCTTCTCTTTTGCACCTCTAGAGGCGATTTCTGTAACAGCCAGTAATTAGTGTTTAGTAATCTCAGATGTGTTAGCTCAGCTCAATTGTTCCAGCACACCTGAAACCCTAATTTGTTTGTAGGTTCATGCAGTTTTCAGTTGTTCATGTGAGACACAGAGGCAGAGCTCCTCTCCCCCCTTTCTTTTGTTGTGCCTTGGAAAAGCCTTTGCTTGTAAGTTTTCAGTGTTTATTTCTACAATTGCATTTCTGTATTTGGTACAAGTGTGCAGTTAAATAATAATGCAATTCATGTGTGGTTTTGAGTTTAAAATACATTTCTTGATGCTGTAAAAATTACTAAGCTAAGCTAATATAGCTTTTGTCATTATGCTAGACTGCAGTAGCTTTTTGTCAACATGCACGGAGGTTGTTTTATGCTGTAATTCATTATACATTTGTGTTGAAGTATATGTTTTCTGATCAAGACATTGTCATGTTTATTTCAGTTTTACAAATTAACCATTGTTGGATATTAAGAAGAGGACAGTAAAGTTTGGAATGCTACCCTGGTTCTCGACTCTGATTCCATGATGATGTTCGCTATCTGTAAAGGGATGTAGAAGGGACACGCATCTATCTGAGACAGAATAATGGGAATACATCACATAAAAAGCATTTATCATGAAACATGCGTAAGCTAAGAAAGTAACAGTGGAATATCTATATAATGAAACTATACATATAAACTATACATATGTACTATGACGTGCTATGACTACATACAATGCAATTATAGTGCTGTCTACTCTACATAACATGTTGGTATAACCCATTTAGGCCTGAGGCCGATTCTAAAAACGCCTCTAAATCCTGACCTAAGGTTTCTGAAAAACTTTAAATATTTATATAGCAGCATCAAAAAAATTACATTTTTGAATACTGTACATACTGTACAGAACCCAAATATGGGTGCCCGGCCTGAGGGGGTAAGATACCAATATGGGTTCCCGCCCAGAATGGGATAAACCTGATCAAGTATATATATATATACACACACACTGTGGGGGCTCTGGTTACATGTCAAGGACACACACAGGAGACAGCGTTACATCAAGCCTATTTAGGCACAGTTTTATTCATCCCAAAATTATATCATAGTATTTACATGCTACGGTGTGTAGGGAGAGGACGGGAGGAGGAGCCAGCCCTACAAAGGTGAGTAACGGTTAACTTAGGGGTTATGGGACTTCTCCGTCCCTGGGTTCCAATAAACGGTGCTCCTGAATAGCGGGCCATGTCCTCAATTCAATAGTGACAGTCTCTGTCACACTTAGTCATTTGTATAGGGGATAGGGGGAATGATTCGCCACAAGCCTCCGAGCCCAACGGTGTATCATTCGGTGCCTGGAGAGTCCTGTGAGATGAGAGAATCACAGTTACTATCGTGTCTATCATACATGGCATAATAGGGTGAGAGGGAACATGGGTTGGTCTTACCGAGCACCGCAGGTCAGCTTGTCCCCCGGGAGAGTCTCGACTAGACTGAGGAGAGAGGAGGCTTTTATGCTGTCTGGGTGTCGGCACGCAGGTGTCAGCTAGTCTGATAATGATAACTGAAGAGATGCCGCGCGTCCTGCACCAATCCCAGCAAGGAGCGTCTCATGCCGTGACTGCCGTCTCTCTCTCTCTCTCTCTCTCTCTCTCTCTCCGGGGTTACCAACCCGTGGTGCGCGGTCCTCGACCGAGACGCCACAACACGCACACACACCAGCCAGGCTGTCTGACACTGAGGGAAGAGGACAGAGGGATAGACACTGATAGAGGTGTTTTACAGAAGAGAGGGTAGACTGGACTGTATCATTGCCATTGTGTTTGTGATATATGGACCCCGAGTCTGAAATAAATATTGAATAACAAATGTCTTGACAAACCCGAGGCTATATTCATTGGAGATTGACAGTAATGTTAGTATTAGTAAATAACTAAAAAGTAGTTTTGGAGAAAAGCATTTAAATGGAAACTTGTCAACCGCAGGATGTGGTTATAGAGACGTCATTTCTCATAGATCTGCTGTGTAGCATTTGGGTTTTCCTGAAAGTGAAGATGTTATCTTCTGATCTACAATGAGTGTATTGGCTTAAAAATAAAATTAAGATCCTATAGATAAAGGCCAATGCACACCTCATACGGTTGGTGACAGTTGGTGACAAAAATGTTGCTCTTTACTCCGTACTAATTGTATTTCACACAACAAGTAGCCTACTCAAGTAGGCTTAATAAATCCCATTTTGGCGAACTGAACTAGCACTAGCACTGTACACTAAACACTCAAACACCAACTTTATACACTTCATATATGTAGGCCATCACAGTCAAAATGGCGCCGGTAGGCCAGTAGCACAGTCTCCATATACTGTAGTAAAGTGTCACTACCTGCACTAACCGTGCAGCCAAACCAGCCAAATCCAGATGAGCATGAAGAGACCACACGCTACTCGAGCTGTGAAGATCAGAAGACAAGATGCGTGCTTCACGCCTTCCATTAGACTGGTAGAGCACACACACACACACACACACACACACACACACACACACACACACACCACAGAGGCAGTAACTGTCAGCACTCCCTGTTCGGTTTATCTTAGGTTTTTTTTTTCTTCAGGTTTAAAGTAAAAAAACATTTCTAAACAGGTTTGTGATGAGACAGCAACATAGAACATTTCTGACCGTATACTTTTAGTATTAGAATCGGTGTGGTGTGTTCCACATGCAGTGAGCTTGCGTGTGTGTGTGCGTGTCTGCGTGCGCGCGTGTATGTTCAGCACAGTTCATTTGGTCTCACTCCATGTCTCTGCTCAATAAAGACTGCTTCACATTCAAACAGCTAACTCCACCACCTCTCCCCCTCTCATGCAAGTAATTGAGAATATATAAAGTCACACCACCAACATTGATGAGGCAGTATTGCTTTGTTTTCAAAATATAAGGTTTTCTTAATTTCCTGAAAAATTTATATATTTTTCATTTACTGAAAAATGACCATTTTGGAGTTGGGTGGTTTCTTCCCGACAACAGAGATATGCTACACAACCACAATGTTGCACATATACATACAACACATACATACAAATCCCCATGAAAAGCAACACTAAAGGCCCTGGCACATTCAAAGTGTCAGAAGCCCTCAAGCCCCAGTCCAAATGCACTCATTCAGGGACGCTGCTGACCATGTGGTTGCCCTGCTGTGCATGATATGTTTGTGCGGAGGCCAAATTGGCATTTGATGCGTGGCACAGCTGAGCACCATAACACACTACTTACCCAACAGGTCCCAACAGGGTTCAAGAGAACTTTGCCAGTGGTCAGACTTTTCAGAGTGCATGTGAGAACGGAGAGAAGAGAGCAGTATAGAGCCCTGCACTGCATGCACGCTCACTCTCGCTGTCTCAGTGTGATACACACGCCACATAATGTACACTGCTTGGTACTTTTTGTAGTTAGTGTATTTGCCTATGGAGACTATACTATTGTTCCCCTAATTTGGAATACTTTGATTCGCTACTCCTCCCACAGTTTTTGCCTCAAGCACTAGAGCCATAGGCCCTATATCAAATCGACCGGCTTCATCGGGAATGGTGTGCTTGCATTTTGCTAAGAGATACGTTGTATAGTTTAATTGATATTAATTAATTAGTTCTCCATAGACGTATAATGGGAAGATCGAAGAGTAATTAAGGCTCCAATTTAAGTATTCTTTCCCTTGGAGACGGTAAGCGCCATATTTACAAGACTTAGGAGGGAGGTTCATAATAATCTCTCTCTAGGTCGTCCTCAGACGAGCCCTCCATCATCGTTTCCAGTCATCCAGATTCTCCATACATCTGGCCAGTTCGATCGTTGGTACTTTGCACTCCTGCATCGTTCTTGAGTACATCCACGTATGTTAGCGTGGGGCGTCCTCGTGATCGATGCCCGTGTGTTGGTTCCCAGAGCACCAGTTTGCTAGCTGGCAGTTCGTGATGCCTTTGGCAGTGTCCTGCTAGTCTCATTCTCCTGGCAGCTATTTTCTGGCTCACCCTTGGTAATCCCTCACACAGAGTCTTGTTAGTGACAATGTACAGTCTTGCTGATGTTAAGTACTGCACGCAGCATTCTGGTGTAGCACCCGTCAAGGGACTTCTGCAGCGTTGGCTTCAGGGTCCAGCATTCACTGCCGTATAGGAGAACCGACTCCACTGAGTCCACAAGCTGAGTTTGATTTGTCGGGGGGGATTGGAGTTCCATACACTGGTCATGCCATTCAGGGCCCTCCATGCAAGTGCCTTCCTCACTTTCAGATATTGCTCGGTTGAGTTGACCCATGAGCCCAGGTACTTGAAGTCCTTGACTTCCTTCAGCACAGTGCCTCCTGTTGTTGTGAGAGGTGGATGTTCCGGTGGGATGTTGTAGGTGATAACCTCAGTTTTCTAATTATGCTTTCTATTTCTATTTCTATTATGCTATAACAGCCCACTTCACGTTTTTCCCTATAACTCTAGAACCTTAAGTCATAAAATCTAAATTTCCTTGGATCATGACGGATCTCCCGAGATAGACCACGGCCATTTCTGTCTAGAATGAAATTGCACCAAATTTGCATTTTCTTCAAAACACACTTTTTGCTCCACCTCCAACAGATTTTGTCCAAATCTCACACAAATTGGTACACAACATCTCTGGCACTATCCGATTACTTGAACACTGGCAGAATTATGATAGTCCATACCGTTCGGCCGCAATCGGCTTCCGAAGTTAGCAGGAGGGGCCTATTTTACAAAGAATGCCACAAATAATGAACGGAACGTTCAATTCACACAGAATTTCAATCACATATCGAGAGTGGTTAAATCAATGTAGCGCCAAAAAGCAATTCCATTTTCACCCATGGGGGCGCCACAAATGCCAAAAATCTCACCGTTTGTTGAAAAAACAATATGTTGGGGGGCTCAATACAATCCCCACCAAAATACTTACACGATCTCAGGGGTGATGTGACCATTTAATTGAATCGTAAAATTAGTGGGAGGGGCCAGGCTGTCTGTCTGACACTGAGTGAAGAGGAGAGGGGGATAGTCACTGAGTAGAGGGCTTATACAGAAGAGAGAGGGTAGACTACTAGACTGTATCGCCATTGTGTTTGTGATATATGGACTCCGAGTCTGTACTAAAGATAGAATAACAAATGTCTTGCCTATAATGACAAACCCGAGGCTATGTTCATTAGTTTTGGAAAAATGGAAACTTGTCAACTGCAGGATGTGGTTAGAGACGTAATTTCTCATAGATCTGCTGTGTTTTCCTGTAAGTGAAGAGATGTTATCTTCTGTGTTGGCCTAAAAATAAAAATAAGATCCTACAGATAAAGGCCAATGCACACCTCATAAGGTTGTTGACTGCAGGTGTGTACTGCGTAGGACAAAAGTGCATTTAGGGAATCTTTGAAAAGCAGAAAAGCACACTGTCGGAAACTTGGCAAAAATGTTGCTCTTTACTCCGTCCTGATGAAGGTCTGACGACCGAAACGTCGTTTAATAAGGAGCAACAAACAATGTGTCAAAAGTGGACCATCTATCCATAAATGCTTCAAATTAGACACACGTGTTCCTCCACTCCACCACGGGAAGTGCAGTGCCCGGCCTTGAGTCGGTCTGACCCACAGTTTTCCAGAACCGCCACTAAAGGCTAGCTCTGCCCAGGCTCTGGACAGGGCCGCCGCCTATGCGTGTATATGCTTTTTTATCATCTGTCCAATCAGGTGTGTCTCTCTGTGCCGTGCTGTCAGCGGAAGCAGCCACACTCACACTGTACCACCACCAGGGGCCTATTTCACGAAACTTGGATTAGAGATTAAGCCGGGCTTTAACACATATCCTGGTTTAATATATCCTGGATCAGTGCTTAACCGGTTTCATGAAAGCTGGTTGATCTTGCCAGATTAACTTAACCAGTTAACCTGGATATGTTGAGGCTTGATTCGGTTTCATGAAAGGGATGCTACATAAGTTACCATGGGAACTTATGCTTTGGATTTAGCCTGCTCCGGACCAGGCTAACAGCCAGGTTTAACCTAATCCTGATGTCTTTACTGTTCATTAAGCAGTCAAACTGATCACAAACCAATGATGTTTTCCAGATTTATTCAATTATTATGGGTTTATGTTGCCTTATTTGTATCGGTCTGCATTAAAGGACTAATTTAAGCACTGTATAAAATCAAATAACCAAAATATATAGGCTGCGCAACATCATGACAGCTTGTGAGCTTGTAGATCAGCTGCTTTTGGTGAATGTTCCCCATGAATAGGTTTGCTGTCGTGCAAGTGCACGGTTAAGAAGACTTATTATTTTTTTTATTTTTTTGTAAAAGTGAAAACCACTAAATATTACCATTACTCATTGTTTTACAACATATTACCATTATAACGTTTAGTCCTACATACTTACACCTAGACACCCCATTCAAACCTATTTAGGTTCATCCTACGGTGGACATGTGTAAAAGGAATCTTTGAAATGTTTCATAGTTTTAGAAATATAGTGCTTTCAAATTTGAGACATTTATAGGCTCAAATTATGATGGAATAATACATTCTGAAAAATCGGTATTGCCATCATGCCATGCAATCGTGACACTACAGTGCATGCAGACAGTTAGACAGAAAGACTTAATGTAATGTAACATTTCATGGCGCACAATACATGTAGATTAGTAGGATATAATTCCATACCGTACCGAATCCGGAGCGCACTCGCCTATTAGTTTGGCGTTTGCATTGCACAAATGAGCTCAGTGCGCTATTTCGAGAAAGTGCCCTTAAAGTTTAAGCTCGTTTGGAACTATAGCTCACCCTCCACAACTCGGGGCTATAGGTTCACTGAATTATATATTTATGGACTTCGACTATAGGCCTATATATATAATATGCTTTACAATTTACGCGTTCAATCTGTCGGCAATATTTTGCCACGCTCTCTCCCTCGCCTTGTTAATGGCGCTTGTATTTCCCTTATTTTTTATTATTTCCTTGGCTTCCTCGTAGTATATCATTATCATAAGATTTTCTTGCTCCTCAACGGTGAAAGCCGCAGCTCTCCCTGCAGATTTGCTCGCCTCGCTCATGATTGGTCTCGCTCAAGAAATCTATGATCGGCATCATGGCTTTTCAAGGAATGCGTGCACGCGCTTGTAAGCGAGGCTTGCTGAGCCCGGCTCGCCAAATCCGCCAATTCTGAGCCTCGCTTGGCTTTAGTGGAACGGAATAAACCAGGCTGTAAAGATCAGGATTTAAAAAGCCTCGCTTTGGCCTATATCCTGGATTAGTTAATCCAAGATTCGTGAAATAGGTCCCGGCCAGCCTCCCTCCACCTCCACTGGGCTCACATAAACACTATCAACCTGAATTACCTCAAATTCACAATCCAGTCAGGTGAAAATTAAAAAGGTATAGCCTACCTTTTTCCTATATATCAATGTATTGATGTATTGAAATTGAGATTAGTTTTGTTCTAATTTCACAGCTTGTGCTTGTATTGACGATTGCTTACTTTTAAATGGCTGTACAAAAGTATAAATGTACAACAAGTAAAACATGAGGTCAAAGTGGTTATACTGGTTGTGATGCCATGTTAATAAATGTGTGGACCCCCTGGAAGCCCCTTCAAGGACCACTGGCGCGCGCGCACAGTGGGGTTTGACTGCATGGGATCTTTTTTTAAAGACTGTAAGCACATCCTGTGGTTTAAACCTTTCAGGTAAACACTTTTTGAAAACAAGTTTTTGATGAGACATGAGCAATAGTGCATGTTAGTGGTGTGTGTGTGTGTGTGTGTGTGTGTGTGTGTGTGTGTGTGTGTGTGCCTGCCTGCCTGCCTGCCTGCCTGCCTGCCCTCTGGTAGCACATTTCACATTACGATGGAAAGAGTGTCTTTAAGTCAGCTTGATTGAAATCCCCCGCCGCTAGATGATGGGTATGGATTGACATATTTTATTTGTCGACTTAAAATCTGATTAATAAAAAAAAACATTCACACATATTCACGCGCAGGCACGCAGCACACACACGCACGCACGCCAGCCAGGCTGTCTGACACTGAGGGAAGAGGACCGAGGGATAGACACTGATAGAGGTGTTTTACAGAAGAGAGAGGGTAGACTGGACTGTATCATTGCCATTGTGTTTGTGATATATGGACCCAGAGTCTGAAATCAAGATTGAATAACAAATGTCTTGACAAACCCGAGGCTATATTCATTGGAGATTGACAGTAATTTGTCCTTCAACCTGAATGACCTAATATTCACCATCCAGTTGTCTTAAAGGCATTCATTAAAGGTGATATAGGCAAGTTTTCAGCCAAAAATCAACATATTTATCTATCTATATTTGTGGCCTTATTCCCTCTATCTTCCCCTATATTTTGATGCTGAGCTGCTGCCCTGTAGACATACACTCTCCCTTTGTCTCCCTCTATGTGTTTGTATCTGTTTATATCCACTGTTGTTTATGTCGCGGGACGGAAGCGTCGTGTTGGGAGGAGGGTCTGTGTGGGGGGTGACGCGGAGTCTTAGCCAATTGCAGCGCGAGGCTGTGACTGTGTGTTCGACCCAGCAGTATTATAATGAAAACGCAATGCGATTTCATTGCAACTTGCAATGAAATCGCATTGGTGAAACTAAGATATGGGGATAATATTATACTTGCAATTTGCAAGTATAATATTATCCCCATATCTTAGTTTCACCATTGTTCATGTGAAATAGTATGTTTATGATGGAATATGTAAGCCTGTTGAAATTATGAGAATCGCTATGTATAGCGCATGGTTTGGTGGTCCGGCCGGCTTGAAGCTTGCATTCAACCCGTGCTCGCCAACGGTGACAAGCCGTCGCTGATCATCATAGCGATGAATAACCGTGGACAAAGTAGTTCACATGAACGATGCTGTAGTGGCTGGGGCATTTGAGGGGCAATATGTTTTATATGCACGATTACAAATGAAAGATAATTGAATTGAGAGCCAGTGAGTCTGCTCCACTACTTCCTACTTCCTCATTTGCGGGACTCGTCGTGTCAGTCTTGTGATATTGTGATTACGCTACAGTTACCCTTAAAAAAACATGTCAACTCAATGTCATTGTTGTAACTATGATATCGATAGAAATTCATAATTTTTTAATGTCATATTTAGCCATACGAGCGCAATATCCATAGCGTCCCTCCCAGCAGCAACAACAACCCCATAGCCTGAAGTGACCTGGCTCAGCCAATAGAATGACGGGGGGAGGGGGGTGGAGCTAGATTTTAATTTGTTTTGAAACACTCGATCAATTCTGTGTACAAACACTGGAAACTTGTCTACAATACCTTTAATATATCTCAATTAATAAGTGAGCTCTGTTCCAGCTGCAGCAGTGTGAGGCCCAGTCAGCACCAAATAATTCATAATTGGTATAACTTTTTTTTCTATATCAATGCATTGCTGAATTGAAATTTCTTTTTTTTTTCAACTTAAATTTTATTCATTTTTGCTGAATTGAAATTTAATTAGTTTGTTCTTGTTTCACAGCTTGTGCTTGTATAGAGCTTGATGACTGGTTACTTTTAAATGGCTGTACAAAAGTATAGCAATCACACCTGTGTGAAGTGAGGGGCGCTCTCATCGTCGTGCATCATCATTCATGACGTAAAATAGACTATAATAGTCCTGTGTTGCTACCAGAGGCCTCATTTCACTATTATAGTCCTGTGTGGCTATACCAGAGGCCTCATTTCACAAACAATTTTTAAAGAAATGTTTTGGGCTTTCATGCCTTTTTTCGATTGTATGTATAGTGGAGACATGCAGACAGGAAACAGGGAGGGAGAGAGTATAGTACAGACATACACACAAAGCCACACATTAGCAGTGCTCAAAAAACGTGAAAATTGCTGATGGATCACATTGTAACATGAGCTATTTTTGACAATAATATAATAAATGACATGCATGCAGTTTTCCAACTGCCGCATTGATAAGCATTTCCTGTCAGAGTGTCAGTAAGAGCAGCGACGTCATGAAACCACATGACTGATGAAGAAAACATGATAAAACACGAAGTGCCGACCCCAAAGAGACCAGACCACACTGCTTCTTGTTGACTGAATGCCCATTTAAAGACTAAAGTCTGATTGAACGTCCATGTATCTGTTTTGACAGCTAGAAACAGATATGAATTTTTACCAAATGTTGGTGCTGTTCACCTTTTTCTGGACCTCAGGTAGGACTCTGTTTTAACTTGTTGATTGTTTTAATGTGTTGATTGATTACTAAACTCACTCAATGGTTTTTGGCTAAAATGCATACCGCTGACTTGCTTTTACATTGTGAATCCTTAAGTGTCCTGTCATCGAGGACTAGTTTGAACACATTCCTGTATATGTACTGGGAAATATATAGGTTTATTCCTGTCAGGGTCGTAGTCTAGATGCGTTCATGTTAAAAAATCTCACCAGGTTTGGTGAGTCCCATTTTTTGATTGTGATGTAACAAGCAGAGCGGCCAGTTTACGTGGCCTGCAGGCAGCAGCACAAGTCATGTTTATACTTAGTCGTAAGACAGTGTCACGCGACGAACGTAGCAGATCTACAAGCCCCACATGTCATGGATTTGTTGTGTTTTGTTGTGAATTAGTTTGAATTTTGTTGTGAATTTGTTGTGAATCAATAATCAAGTTTTTATTTGCCAGTAACTTGTACTTGTAGGAGCAGTGGAATGCTTTTGTTCCGCAAATTGTGCTACAATATTATATTAAAGCAGAAGTGGCAAAAGTTTTTTTTTCTTTTTACACACATAATGTTCTTATTTTTATCATAAGACCCAATTACTGAAAGTCAGTCGGGGTGCGACTAGTTATTGGTTAGACATGGGTTAAGGTTAGGTTTAGGTGTGCTGCCCTGTGGGAGGTTAGGGTTAGGGTGAGGGTTTGAGATAGGTTGTAGTCGACAATATGTCATATTAGGAGTCCTACTAACTAAACCATACATGGTAAATGGCGGCCCCCACCTTCACTTAATGTGGCCCGCAGGTTAATAGCAGAATACTCCTATATTATTGATTTCAGCTAATTACTACAATTCAAATGCTATTGTCTTTTTTAAATTAAAAGGTTACTTTTCAGGATTCCAATTCAGAAATAGCAAAAATAAATGAATAAATCAGGATTTCAATTAAAATATAGCAAACATAGCTGATCTACAAGCTCAAAATGCATTATCAGTTCCTCCAGATCTGCCATGTCCGCCGCGTCTAGGGTTGCCAACTATTAGATTTTTAAATAAGGGACATTTCTCGGGCACGCGGCGAAGCCGCGTGTCCGCTGCGTAAGGCGCGCGGCTTTTGGTGTCCCTTATTAAAAATTGGTGTCCCTTATTTGAAAATGTTATAGAAAAATTGGGTAATTTCCGGTCAAACCCCCCCCCCCCCAATTTCAGGTCTAAATTACGTTAATCAATTACATTAAATTAAACAACACAGTACAATCTTTTGGCTTCCAGCGACCCCACATTGTTTTTTCAGGAACAATATTTCTAGTTGTAATATTGTAATTGTAATATAATATTATATAATTAATATCAAATACTACCTGACCTGTATTGACATGTAGGCCTATATGAGCTGTTTGAGAGTGTAAAAGTGCTACAGTATATAGTATGCATTATTTTTATTATGAATAAATATTAGTCATTACATCTACTTGCATTATAATATGATTTAGTTGATTTTAATGGTTTAAAAAATATATATAACAGTGTATCAGTGTTGGGGTACTTAATTAGTAATTACATTGACCATTTAGCGGTATGAAATTGACAAAAAACGAAATCTAAAAGTTAGTAAAGGTATGATTTGGAAAGTATACATGACTTGAATGAATCTGCAGTCTGCACTGACCTAAAACTTTGCTCTACCCTAACCCTTCCAACATATAGTTCATGCCATAAGGTTTTATAGGTTTAACAAACAGCATACAAAATATTAAGCCTTAAATGGCAAATGTTCAAATCATAAACTTGACCTTATTTCAGACCATTTTAGAAAGCATACAGGCTTCTCAGTACCTGGTTTAAATTCACATTTACAGTTACTAAGCCAGTGGTTCCCAAAATGGGGTCCGGGGACCCCCAGGGGTCCTTGAGTGAGTTCCAAGGGGTCTCCAGCTAAATGATACTTTGGAACCAAATGGATCCTTATGGGTCTGTAACTCTGAGAGTGCAGGTCCATTTGGTTCCATTTGTATACTCTCAGAGTTAAATTAACATAGATTTTACAATATAAATTGGGGGTTCCAGAGGTAGAAAACTAGAAATGCCATTAAATGGGGGTCCGTGGACTAATGCATGACAAACTGGGGGTCCTTGAAATTAAACTGGTTGAGAATCACTGCTAGAGCCTTATCTTCTCTTATGGGGGTCCATGGCATTAGGTTTTCAATTGGGGGTCCGCAGGCTCATTAGTGTCAATTTGAGGGTCCTTTAGCCCTGGTCCAGTGCTTACAGCGGGGGTCCTTGACATGAAAAAGTTTGGGAACCACTGCTCTAGAGTTGCTTGATGAACAAGGAACTACAGTAGCCTATATGTGTCCCTGTCAGGGCTAACTGGCACATGATGACAGCACAGTCCTTTGCAATTTGCAACTCTAGATTTATTATAGCCTAATGATATGAAGTGACTTGCCATAAACCATCCATTGACTCCCCATTCATCCAATTTGCATCTGCTTGTATTAAACGACATTAAACTCACCAACATTGCAGCTGTAGGGAAAGGTTGAATATCCACTTTCAAACTGCAAAGCTTTTGTTTCATAAAAATCCACCGAATCTTTTTCCCACTCAGCTCTGCACTTAGTTTTTCTTCTTTTTTAGTTATATCTCACTAGTCACTACTAGAACTTTCTGACTCTGAGGTAGATAAGATGTTTGGCTGTGAACAGCATCCATTAGTTTTTTCAATGTTTTGGACCGGGAGCCTGGTGAAATAGTTGCTAAGATACGACACTGCATAGTGATTGGCTCTGCTGCATGCCTATGAAGAGTACTGACCAATGAGCTGTGCCTAGCGCCTCTCTAGACGGCAGGTTCCATGTATTCCTCCTGTTCCCATAGCTCAGATGGCTGCCCCTTCTGCTTGTGTGTGTATGTGTGAGTGTCCGCATGTGAGCGACTGAGAATCACCATAACGCGCTGTCATTCTTCCACGACCCCAAAATACGGGATTAAGTGCGTCCCGTATCGGTTCATTACGGGACAGGTCTTTTAGTTGTCAAATACGATACAAACCCGTATTTTACGGGACGGTTGGCAACCTTAGCCGCGTCACGCCGTTGACCGTTGTACGACAAAGCATAAACTGCTGCCTGTCTGTCTGTCAGAATGCTGAAGCACTGAGAAAGCACTGTTACGCCTTTTGTCTTCGTCCTTTTTTCCGCAACTTGACTACAGGAGCAGTGGTCTCAAAAACATAGAGGAAAACTTGACAGAAAAAGACTCGCTCACTAATCAAACGCAGCTTGCGGAGTCAGTTCAGTCAGTCAACCTCAAGGGAAGTTCTTGCCATGCTCAAAGGCCCATACTATGCTCAAGGGGTTAACATGCTGCATTACTATGTGGGAGTATACGTGTGTACAAGTCATTCGCCGATGCGGCAGTCAGCTGACTAACTGGGCAGGCTACTTAAGCTCACTAGACTCCTTGCTCTTCCTGCCTTCCTCTGCTCATGGTTCCCAGCTGCATGTGATGTTTTCTGTTCCTCGTGGTTGTTACTACTGCTTTTGCTGTCTGCGGGTGCAGCTACTGCGTCTGCTGCTTAAATTATGCTTCTCAGCTACTGTCCATGCTGTGATAAGGGCCTGCAGGCAGCAGGTTGTATGCAAAATATTGAGTTTGATATGATTCTGCTGATGCTGAGTTCTATCATGTGGCTTCAACAAGCTTCATAATAGCCTGTTCTGGTTATTAAGCCGGATGCGCAGACAGTGCTGCACCTTCTATTGTATGTGGTATATGTGTCTACAGTCAAAGCCACGTTTTAATTTAGCTGATGTTTGCCAAGCCAGCTCAGGCGCAGTGTTTGTCCCCTCCAGCTATGGGTTCTCAAATCATGTGCAGTGGTTGCCACGTGCGCTTTTATAAGCACCGTTGGGCTTGTTTTCTGTAGTCAATTGTTTGTTCTGGTTTTGGTCAGGGGCCCAAATGACCTTGTCCAATGAAATGTGTTGTTCAAGTCAGCATAGTCATTGGGGTGTATATATATTGTAAGTTAAGTTCTCATGTGGTGAGTCCTAGTCGGGCATGGGATGGTTCTACACCTAGTTGCTTTCTTTCTCAAGATCTAGCAACTCAGCTGCCTGTTGTGTCTCCTGACAGTTTCATTCATTTTGAAGCTAGACTTCAGTCACACTCTGCTTACCAAAGTATTAACAAGTATTACCTAACACTTTCTATATGTGCTTGGAAAGTATTGCTGTGAGTTAACTACCTTAATGGCAATCTCTATATAGATTTGGTGCTTTAATACTGCTTGTAGCCATGTGGTTTGTTGAGGTTCCTCATTGCCATGAGGGTTGTTCATGCTAAACTAATGCTAAAGCTAGCACCCTGTTCACCCTGTGATGTATCATGCTTCAGTTTATGCCTGGCTAACACTAATACTTCTATGCAGCAGCAGCTGTATAAGAGCTTTCTGCCCGTCAATTAATTCATACGTGGCATAGTTATTAATCTTAAAGTTTTTTCCATGTTTCCAAGGACAGTATCATACGTTATTGTTAATTCATCTCAATGGATTTCAGTCATGCGCAGTGTCATATTAAAGTAGGTTAAGATTGCAAATTGCATTTGCAGTAATCTCATGTCAAGTGTCATAGCCTTCTGTCTAGTTTATTTACTTCCGTAGATTTGTTTCTAGCTGTTATTTTGGATGTATTTCTTAATGGGCATTTAATTAGTGCTTCCTTTGTCGTTCTATCATGTCTCAGCTTCACTATCCGGGTTGAGCTGTCTTGGAGAAGAGCTAAAAGCTTAACAAACTGCTGCCTCCGTCCGCCCCCCAAGCCGCTGTCGGTCCAGTCACTCTAGCGTATACCCTCCTCACTCTCTTTGAGGTCAGAAGTTCAGATTAAAATATACGTATACGTATATAGCGTCCTGTCACCGTGCGTCCCATTGCCCATTCGTCACTTTAAATGTCTCAGATTCATATTGTATGTTCTGTTGATCAGTCCTCGAGTAAGATTAGGTAATGGCAGTTGCTTTGTGGGACTGAAGATGTTTCAGAAGGTGGTAGGCTAGCAGCTTGCTGTGTCGCTTCATTTCTGCACAGCTAACATCCACTGCCAGGAGCTCTAAATTGAAACTCCTAAGCATTAATTCATCACTTATCTGCGAGAGGATCTGGGTTGAAGGAAGGCAGCCATAGACTATGTCTATGTTCGCAGCAAGCTTGGCTTCTGTGTCGCAGTGCTTGTGCGACCTATCGGTTGTGGTTTCCCCGGTGCAGTCTGGGAAATGTACTCTGCCAGTTGTATTCAGATCAGTAATCGATTTGATGTCGCTCAGTGCCACTATAGTATTGAGTAACAGCATTAGGAAAATGTAACCAAATGTAACCAAGTGTAACCCTAACCCTAACCCTAACCTTAACCCAACAGGATAATTATGTCATGGTATACATGGAGGCCTCATATCTGGTCTCGAAACGAGCCTCCAGATTCCTAGGCTGCCCCTGGTTAGTTGTGTGACCTCATGCAGCGTGTCATCAGGACGACGGATCCAAATGTTTGGCTCATGGTGCTCATTAAACGTTAAAGTAGTCTATAGTAGTGCAAGATGGCCAGTATATCTTGTTAACCTATTCAACGTTGCAGTTAGTAGGGATGGGGCAGATTTTCTTGTGGCTGCTTGGTAGCTACTTTTTCAGGTGGAATCCTACTGTAAGCCTACATTTTCTGGTACCAGCTCAGCGGCCTCGTGGTTAGACCCGGACTGGGAGGTTGCGGCTCGATCACCGGCTGGGTCATTCCAAAGACTAAAAATAAAATGGGACCCAGTGCCTCCTTCGATCCTCGGCACCAATGGTCGGAGTGGAGTAAGTCCCTGCGTCATACTAGTGTCACGTCCAGGGGCTGTACGTGTACATCAATCTGCTCACTCTGCTGAAACAAGAGTTAGGCTCCTGCCCTCGGGCCTCATGACTCGGCAAGGCTGTTTTCTGCCCATCTTAGTTATTGCAACTAATGGCATGACAGTAATCAATTCATAGTTAATTGCATAGATGTTGTCAAACAACCGTAACCTTTGTCATTGCTTCTTCATAGAAGCTGTTTAGCGTTGTGTTAAATTAATTTATAATATTAATTAATTATGAAATACTAATTAATATTTTATACAAAAGTGGCTATTCAGGACAGGCACATATCTAGGCATGCTTTCTCTCAAAGCATATGTTTTATCTGTTATCTGTGGCTCATCCGTTCATCAGGTCATGACCCCCAGATGATCTTCTGGTCCTAAGCTTTCTTTCAGCACAATCACAGATGTCCTGGGTCGCTCAGTCAGGAGATTCACCAATACTTCTTCAGCCGGTGTGGGCCCGTTGGGGTTTCTTCGAAAGTGATGGTTCTAGTATCTAGCGAAGAAGTAAGTCCATCACCATCACCCACGTGCAGGCTGCAGTGCTGTCAATCCTGCAGCATTATAGATTTCTTGCATGGGACATAGTAGTGTATCTCATCTTAGTTCTGGACGAGGGTGGTCTCGAACAGTTCTCGGGTCTGTATGACATGAAGCTTATTTTAACTTCTTTAAAGCTCATAATCAATTGCTCAAAGGCTGCATGAAGAGCATATGCCGCTTATGTAAGTTATTCATAAAGGGCCTCTATCACTTGGGTGTTTAAATAGTTTAGGATTAAGATCTAAGGCTTCTCTCTTTAAGTATTGGTATCTCGGCTTGCGCGGTGTGGGAAGTCTCTCCTGCTGATCTCGACCCTCAGCATGATCTCTGTTTTCCGATCCGTGCTAGGATCCCCTATTCACTCTTTAATTCATTCATTCAGTCAGGATGAAGTATAAGTAACTCTGTCTCTGCTTGTGTCTTTAGTTCTGCATCGGGCAACCTGCTCTGGCTGTGTTCTGGACTCCTTCAGGTGGCGTGAGCCCTGCTTAATCGGCTATCGGTCTCCTCAGCTCATTCCCTGGCTACTCCCGATTCTACCGCCACGCTGATGCATCAGTCGCCACCTGAAACTCAGGCCAATGGTCCTCAGCTGCCCATAAATCATCATGTGCATCTAATCGGAAGAGCTTTCAGTTGTTTATTCAGAATGTAATGAGTGCAAGTGCTGTATTCGATCAGGGATGGTAATCTTATTTCCTTGCATATACGGTGGTCGCTGGGGGCAGTTAAATTGGTGGCATTTCACAAGCTAATGTTAATAATGGTTCGTTGATGTTCCTCTACAGTGGCTTTAAAGGAACATCGGGGTAATGGTGGTTTCCTCACTCTGGCGTTAGAGGGATGTTGGGGTAACATGAATGGTCGCACTACATGTAAGATCTGTTTCGCTGGGTGAAGTTCCTACAGGTCGTTATAAGCTAATGGCTTATAGTTCAGTTTCTCCTCAAGCTCATGTTTATAGTGGCTCTAGAGAAACAGCGCATGCCGATGGAGTTTCCTCATTATGGCATAGAGGACGTCGGCATAACGGCGAGCATGCCGATGGCGTTTCCTCATACTGGCGTAGAGGACGTTGGCATAACGGCGAGCATGCCGATGGCGTTTCCTCATACTGGCGTAGAGGACGTTGGCATAACGGCGAGCATGCCGATGGCGTTTCCTCATACTGGCGTAGAAGACGTCGGCATACCGGTGAATGGTTGCACTACACGTAAGCCCTGCAAAAGCAGCATAGGATATTCCTCCATATGCTATGGAGGAATACCGGTGAACGGTTGCACTACACGTAAGCCCTGCGAAAGCAGCGTAGAATATTCCTCCATATGCTGTGGAGGAATACCGGTGAATGGTTGCACTACACGTAAGCCCTGCGACAGCAGCGTAGAATATTCCTCCATAATGGCGTTATGGAGGAATGGCCTATCGGCTAGCGCAGCCATGCAGGCCTCATTCAGCTTAAGCTTAAAGTCTAGCATGCCTATTCTCAAAAATGGTTTTGAGTCCGGCGCTCACCCCACACATATAACTTTCCCAGATAAGCCTCACGATTACCAGCGTGGCGTCATGGCACACATAGCTCACATAAAGTTAAAATATCCGTGCAGATCCAGAAATTGCATAGCCGTTGCATTTCGTCACTATCGAGTGGGATATCTGCCCGGATGGGTATCGGTTGAGAATTCCCGTAGGTTTGATAGATTGAAATATTTTCAATGTAGGAATACAGTACATTTTAAGCACAAACTCAATACAGAGACTGTCCACTGTGAGTGTAAGCCCCGCGAAGCAGCGTAGAATATTCCTCCATAATGGCGTTATGGAGGAATGGCCTATCGGCTAGCGCAGCCATGCAGGCCTCATTCAGCTTAAGCTTAAAGTCTAGCATGCTTATACTCAAAAATGGTTTTGAGTTTGGCGCTCACCCCACACATTATTTTTCTCAGCTAAGCCTCACGATTACCAGCGTGGCGTCATGGCACACATAGCTCACATAAAGTTAAAATATCCGTGCAGGATCCAGAAATTGCATAGCCGTTGCATTTCGTCACTATCGAGTGGGATATCTGCCCGGATGTGTATCGGTTGAGTCTTCCCGTAGGGCGTTCTCGGTTCTGCTTGTTGGGGGGTTATCCGTGCAGGTTCCAGAAATGCATATTCGCATTTCGTCACTGTGCATTCATAGTGGGTCACCTGCCCGGATTGACGGTGAAGGTTCACCGAAGGTATGCGTGTTGGGGGGTTATTGTATATCTATCTCCCTGCTCTTATGTTTTATGTTGTTGCTTTATCATGCCGAGCAGGGAGAATTCCAGCAGAGCCGAACGCCAAGTCAAATATCATATGCACACTTGTTACTCATGCTGCAATAAATATTGTTTAATCTATTCGTGAGTTGTCTGACTGAAATCAAACGCAGCTTGCGGAGTCAGTTCAGTCAGTCAACCTCAAGGGAAGTTCTTGCCATGCTCAAAGGCCCATACTATGCTCAAGGGGTTAACATGCTGCATTACTATGTGGGAGTATACGTGTGTACAAGTCTCACACGTCATTCGCCGATGCGGCAGTCAGCTGACTAACTGGGCAGGCTACTTAAGCTCACTAGACTCCTTGCTCTTCCTGCCTTCCTCTGCTCATGGTTCCCAGCTGCATGTGATGTTTTCTCCCACCACCACCCCAGCACCACCGGTGGGCTCTGCTATCTATGCTCCCCATGGGGGGGTTATTGTATATCTATCTCCCTGCTCTTATGTTTTATGTTGTTGCTTTATCATGCCGAGCAGGGAGAATTCCAGCAGAGCCGAACGCCAAGTCAAATATCATATGCACACTTGTTACTCATGCTGCAATAAATATTGTTTAATCTATTCGTGAGTTGTCTGACTGAAATATATAAAAAAACAGACCGAGACTTAAGAAAACATTTTTTTCTTTTATTATAACATAAAAGTACATTAAAAGTAGCAAATATTTCCGTCCTAAGACCTCAGTGCTATATATACCGGTAGTCTTTTTCTGTCAAGTTTTCCTGCCTGTCAGAATGACCTCTACTTTTAATCATTTGAGGGACACAAAGAACACATGTGAGAAACACATCAGAAAAGATAAGAGTCAAGAAGAGAAAAATGCCGGTGCGAGATAATGTTAGATGTGTGAAAAAGATGTGTGAAAAGTGTGTGAAACAGTGCATCTGTAAAAGAACTGCAATTTCTGTGGTGAAAGAAGTGCAACTCCTTTCCTTTCCAACATGCTGGAAGGCATGAGAATTGCTTTTCTTTTACGAAGTCTCCTGAAGTTGAACATATTTGTTTTGAAATCCACTAGCTAAAGAGTGCTGGGTTGCGCCCAAAAAAAGCTGATCTACAAGCTCTCAACGTGTCGCGGTGCGACGCGTTGTGAGCTTGTAGATCTGCTATTTTTGCAATTTTTGTCCAAAAGTGCCCTCTTACGGGATTGCAGCCCCTGCCCCTCTAACACTCTCTGCATGTCCCTGGGGTATGCAGGACGCATGTTCATGACTTCTAGATATTAGATCTATAGGACATTTATTATGATATCTCTGCTGTCGGGGGGAGAAACCAACTCCAAAATGTTCATTAAAAAAACAATCAAATCATCATCAAAATTGATATTGTGACTTTATATATTGTATTCCCGACAGTGACGATAGATACATTATTTGGTGACACTTTACAATAATATGGCCACAAATCATTAGCAGTCATTAGCATGACTCATTGAAGGGGCATTTCAAACATGTGAGATGCTCGATTCATAATTTGATTTTTATCAGACACGCCCCCTCAATTACAAACACTAATTGTAATTTCAAACTCAAATTTGAATACCATGATGGATTCATCTAAAACATCCGTCCTTGGTTCAGGTGACTGAATACTGTAACACGTCAGGGGCCATGCATTTTCTTTCTATAAATAAATAAAAAGGTATAATTGAAAAAACATAGCCCCTCATGAACTAGAATTAGAGCGACAATTAATTGTTGTTTTTGTCTTATTGAAGTAATAAGGATAAAATGCACATCAAATATCAAAATATAGGTTAAATACTGTCTGGGGTAGACCTATGTTTGAAAGTGAAATATCCCTTTAAACATCCTGCAGTGTTCACTTTTCTCATGCCAATGAAGCCAATTGAACTGAATTGAATTGTCATGATGAATTGTGCATAAACCTTCTCTCCGTCGCAGCCCTTTTTACTACGGGAGAACCTACACTACAACGCCATGTCATAACCATGTTTATTGAAATTATAGCTGTCATACATTTACGCCGATTGCTCCATCACCTCTCTTATGCTGTGTCCGTCCTGAAAACAGTTGTTGCTTAAAGTCCCTATATTGACTGGCTGAATGGCTGATGTTGAACTGCACTGTGGCAGAGAAGTAACAGATAGAAGCGCGCAAACTTTATCCCCAGACTATAGACCCCCCCCCCCCACCCACCTCCTTGCTGATGCAGTGACTGTCCTGTTTCTGGTTTAGCTTTACGCACAGGACGCATGAATCTCTCCCTCTCCGGTCAGAGTGGGTTGTTGTATATTTGCATGGCTCAGTCAGAAAAGAAGTAACATGAGAACGTTATCGAGTTGTATAGGAGGAGGAGAAGGAATACATGTTCACGTCGTGAACGTGGAAGGTCAGCAGATTGTATATTCTGGTGTTGTGCTGCTGGCTGCTATAAATGTTAATATAGACCTATGTCTTCTATTGTGTTCTGAAGGTCAGGCTGCTGTACTGCCACTAGTGTTAATGTTATATTTTGTATTGTGTTCTCGGCTGCGCTGCGCCGCGCTGCCTGGGTACATATACTGTGTGTGTCATGCAACCCATTCTGGACGGGAACCCCTTTTGGTGAATTAAGCATTAAGTTATTCTTTAGCTGTTGAAAAATAGCAGATCTACAAGCTCATAGCACAGCACCGAGTGCCGCGCTACGAGCTTGTAGATCTGCTATTTTCTTTTAATAGTGAAAATGTGGCGCAAATCTTTGAATATATAAATTCTTTCAGAACGAACGTTTTTTATATCAAATCTTTGCTACTGGGGGGGGGGGGGGGGGGGTGTCCCTGGAACAACATATTTTCAGATGGGGGTCAGCGGCCAGTTACATATATTTTTGGGGGTCCTTGACATGAAAATGTTTGAGAACGACTGACAGCTCTCCCCTGGAGTTGTCTCCTTTGTTAGTCTCAAACAAAACTCAGGATTCCCTCCCAAACATTTCCACAAGCCTCCCTTATATACCAGGTGAGACCCCACCCACAATGATTAGTAATTGGACCAATCTACTCAAACAAGGTTGTAACAATCGCCCTTTACTCATTCAAGGCAACTATTACTTAAGGAAAAATTAAGCGGGATCGTAGAGTTATATTCAGAATTCTTTATATAGAGATAGCCAGCCATAGCCACTGACCGAATCAACAGTAGACAATACACTTCACTAGTGACGCCTCTCCCTGTCTCTTTCCCTATTAAATACAATATACAGGCATACAAACTTAAACCCACAAACAATAATTACTTCCCAAACCCCCCCAAAGTCAGCAGAGAATAATGTCCGCGTCCGTCGTTCCCCTCAAAAGAGGCGCGCGCACGCAAGTGTGCAACTGTCCCAAACTTCCAACGCAACGAAAAGTTCCTCTGCTCAAAAACGGTCCAATGGAAACATAAAAATGCTCGGGGTACCCCTATATTTATAATCCTCAATGAACAACTTTGGAACGGTCTCACCGGTAGCAGTAGCCCTGTTAGCCTCCGAACACCGGCAGGTAATCCTCAGTTCCAACGCCGATCCCCGACGGCAGCGACATACGAGATGCCCAATCCGCTTGGCCCGACTGTTCCTTATAGTTACTGTGGCTGCAGATACGCTCGTTTAAACATTAAATAGCTGTCTCAATGTAAACGCTATCTGGCGCCTGGAGCTCCTCTCCTCCTCTATGCAGGCCTGCACTCTGTTTGTTGTGAGATCTCCCCTCCCCGTGTGTCACTTCCTCTACTAGTAACCTTGGGTGGTGACAATCAACCAGTCACTGACAGCTGTCACTCACCCCTGTACCAGACCCGTTACCTTTCACACATGAATAGAAGATAATAATATTTAAACACTCAGCATCACATGTTACATTTCTTTACATAAATAATAACATGCATAGGTAAAATAAAGCAGAAAAACATTGAAATGTGCTTCGTCACAAGGTAAACCATGACCCATGAGTTAGAGGAAAACTCTAACAGACCGAGACTTATTTTATTTTAACATAAAAGTACATTAAAAGTATAGCAAACATTTCGGTCCTAAGACCTTTATCAGTGCTATATATACCGGTAGTCTTTTTCTGTCAAGTTTTCCTGCCTGTCAGAATGACCTCTACTTTTAATCATTTGAGGGAAACAAAGAACACATGTGAGAAACACATCAGAAAAGATAAGAGAAAAATGCCGGTGCGAGATCATGTTAGATGTGTGAAATCCACTAGCTAAAGAGTGCTGGGTTGCGCCCCAAAAAAAGCTGATCTACAAGCTCTCAACGTGTCGCGGTGCGACGCGTTGTGAGCTTGTAGATCTGCTATTTTCGCTATTTTTGTCCAAAAGTGCCCTCTTACGGGATTGCAGCCCCTGCCCCTCTAACACTCTCTGCATGTCCCTGGGGTATGCAGGACGCATGTTCATGACGTCTAGATATTAGATCTATAGGACATTTATTATGATATCTCTGCTGTCGGGGAGAAACCAACTCCACAATGTTCATTAATAAAACAATTTTAAATAATGCACACTGCCTCATCAAAATTGATATTGTGACTTTATATATTGTATTCCCGACAGTGACGATAGATACATTATTTGGTAACGCTTTACAATAATATGGCCACAAATCATTAGCAGTCATTAGCATGACTCATTAAAGGGGCATTTCAAACATTAGATTTTTATCAGACACGCCCCCTCAATTACAAACACTAATTGTAATTTCAAACTCAAATTTGAATACCATGATGGATTCATCTAAAACATCCGTCCTTGGTTCAGGTGACTGAATACTGTAACACGTCAGGGGCCATGCATTTTCTTTCTATAAATAAATAAAAAGGTATAATTGAAAAAACACAGCCCCTCATGAACTAGAATTAGAGGGACAATTAATTGTTGTTTTTATCTTGTTTGAAGTAATAAGGATAAAATGCACATCAAATATCAAAATATTGAATGAATCATTAACAGGTTAAATACTGTCTGGGGTAGACCCAGTGCCGTTTCTACGGGGGGGCACTAGGGGGCGCTGCCCCCCCAGATAGACTTTGTGCCCCCCAGTCCAGAACCCTACCCCACCATTATTTTTAATGTTTTACAGGTTTAAAATATATATATAATGTGTTATTTTCATGTTCTTTGTGTTTATAATAAATTTACATTTTCTAATGAATTCATAGTAATAAAAATGCAATAATAAAAAGTAGCCTACACTGGCACCTAGTCGGATTCGTTTTGATTCAGCGCACCAAAAGCTACGTCATTACCAGTTTTGCCACGCAGGGCGGGTCAATTCAAATATTTTCAGACTTCAGTCACAGTGAAAACAAACCCAAACCGGTAAAATTGAATCATGGATATTAGGAACTGGCTCAAAGGCTAAACACCAAACTCTATAAACCCACCAGCGCCTTCAGAAAGGTAGACTGATGACTATACTGAAACCACCGCCATGTCGCCTGTTGTTGTTAATATTGCGGGGAGTCGTTCGAGCACCGAGCACAACTAAATGCACAACGAAATGCGGTCGTCGGATCACATTACTGGGGGTTCGCGAGTGTCGGATAGCATTATTTCAGTGAGGCAGAGGGCTGCTGTAGCAACTTCCACAGCAGCAGCTCAACTTTCGGACCTCCACCACCACCGCATGCTTCTCCACCAGAGGTTCTTGGTTCTGGCACACCGAATCAGGTAAAACGGGACAAATACCCAAGTAGCCTTTGTGACGGCCCCAGGGCCTATGTCAGGGTTTGTGTGTGCTTTACTAATAGTAATCTGTCTTTCAGTGTGATGGGACCTGGTTGGAGAGTTGTGGCAATCAAGGATTGGAGGCAGCTGGCCAGTGCCTCCAATCACTATAAGAGAGCCAACTTGCCAGTGGTTCTTTCTCTTCCACCTGGGCCACACCCGAGCATGGCCACACAGAGCATATTGTTTGTTTGACTGTTCAGTTCTCAGTTTGTGGTGGCAGTTCAGTTTCCCTGCCAAGTTTTTGTTGGAAACATTTGTTCGTTCTACTTTAAACTTAATTATTCTATTTAATAAATTACATTTTTACATTTATCCCATGCTTGTTTCCCTTCTTTGTTATGGTCTGCGAGCGGGACCTTAACAAATGGGGGCTCGTTCAAACAGTTACCTGTAGTTGGTGGTTAAAAAAAATACATTTTGGTTAAAGAGCGCAGTAGTTCGTTGGCACTAAATTGGGAAACGGCAATGGGATTTTGAGAGTTTTTTTGTTTTGTTACTAGTCAGTCACAGGATGGACAAAGCTTGCACTGGGGTAAGTATTGGCCTTTGTTAATCTCTAGCAGTATTTTGAGCTAACCCTATAGGTAAAGCGCGTTTCCCCTTGGGACTCGTGAGCATTCTAAAAAGTAGTGTGGGGAGAAAGTGGTTAGAGCTATATGCTCGGGGGCACATCTCTAGTCTTGGGGGGGTTGCCAGTTTGCTGGTCGCCTTTTCCACGCTAGCGTTTACAGTGCATAAATACCCGCCCAAGTATCCCTTGAAGACTAGTGTGCAGTGTAAGGGAAGTTTTTGGATAGGCAGGTAAGAGGGGAGGCTCAATTTACTGTCTTGAGAATCCATTTGGATGGCCAATACTCTGTCCTGGTTCCTGGGTTTTTTGTTTTGTTGTTTTTTTGTCATGGCAGAGGTTAAGGCATTTGTGGATGCTCCGTCAGAGGAAGGGTTAAATACCTTCAATAGAGATCAGCTGATAAAAATAGCTGAACATTATAACATTGATGTGAGTGATCAAAGACTAAAAACGGATATAAAAGCTATTGTTAAAGCATGTCTATATGATATGGATGTTTTGACGGCACCTCAGTCCACTGTAGCTGTAGACTCGGTGCCCGCGGGGGCCACTGGGCTAACCTTCGAGGAGCAGGTGAAGTTGAAAGAGATGGATGCTGACTTACAGATAAAATTAAAGGAAAAGGATTTGGAGATGGAGAGGTTGAGACACAAAGTTGAAATGGCTAAACTGGACATAGAGAATGAGAGACTGAAGCAAGAGTCTGCTGTGGGTCAAACTGGGCCTACTGACATTGTAAATAGCCTACGTCTGGTTCCCAAGTTTGATGAGCAGGAGGTTGAGGTGTTTTTCACCTTGTTTGAGCGTGTTGCTGATGCGAGAGGCTGGGACAATTCAGATTGCACTGTCCTTCTACAATGTGTCTTAACTGGACGTGCGCAGGAGGCATTTGCCTCAATGTCTGTAGAAGACAGCACTGACTATGGAAAAGTTAAGGCTGCAGTACTGAAGATATATGAACGTGTACCTGAGGAATACCGCCAGAGATTTAGAACCTGGACTAGTGGTAACAAGTCCTACATGGAGTTTGCCCGTGATCTAGGGACTCATTTTAACCGTTGGTGTGCAGCATCAGAGGTAGATGACTTTCATGACTTGTGCAACTTGTTGGTGTTGGAACAATTCAAGAACTCTGTTCCAGAGACTGTGGCAATGTACATAAGTGAGAAAAAGGTAAAGACTGTATCAGAGGCTGCTGCACTGGCAGATGATTTCATGTTGACTCATAGAGGTGGAAACTCCTACTCTTATTCAGTTACGGGCGATAGAGGAACTGATCCTGCTGGCGGGATGTATTTCTCTAACTGTTCTGGTGCAAATCTTACAGAACAGGGCCATCGTGCTGCACGTAACAATGAGAATGTTTGCCACTACTGCCACAAGGAAGGCCATTGGAAAGATTCTTGTGACTTGCTCATGGCTAGGAAAAAGCACAGTGATGGCCAAGTAAAGCCGTCGGCATTAGCTGTGTCAATCTCCAGTGCTACTGTTGGTTTAAAGACTAAAGTCTCGCCTCTCAGGCAAAAATCTGGTTTTGAGTCATATGTGCCATTTCTGTCAACAGGACAGGTCTCTCTGGTAGGGAGTAAGGAGAAGGTTTCAGTGAACATTTTACGGGACACAGGCTCTGCACATTCATTTGTACTTGGGTCTGTTTTGCCTTTCTCCAAGAAGACTGATACAGGCTCCTGTATTCCAGTGTTGGGCATGGGCATGTCTAAGTTCCATGTGCCTGTGCATAAATTTGTGCTTCACTCGGCGTTCTGTAAACGTGAAGTTAGGATGGGGGTGTCTTCTGCTTTTCCTATTGAGGGCATTACGCTGATTTTGGGAAATGATTTGGCCGGGGGACGTGTTTGGCCCGATCAACCAGCACAACCGGTGCAAACTAAGTTTCAGTGCCGTACTAACTACTTTGGAATGAGAAGGAAAACGCCTGTGTGTGTTGGTAACACTCACAGTCAAAATTGGAGGTCTAGATAAAGTTTACATTTGCCTTGACCAAAGCCATGACTAGTTCTTGTTCATAATTTATTTTTTTTGCTGTGTTTTCACCACTGTCTTAAATTGCTTCAAAGGTACCTGTTGCTGAGAGGGGTGTGGGCTACGGCTTAATGTGGATGTGAGCAGGGGCTAGAGGGAGGTTGGGTTCTGGGCTATTTGAAAGTAGGTCTATGACTATACTGGTATGTTTAAAAGTATACTTTCAGTAATCGGTAAACTGCAGTAATTTTGTCCAGTGTTCCTTTGGGACCCTGTCTTGAAGGGGGGGAGTGTGACGGCCCCAGGGCCTATGTCAGGGTTTGTGTGTGCTTTACTAATAGTAATCTGTCTTTCAGTGTGATGGGACCTGGTTGGAGAGTTGTGGCAATCAAGGATTGGAGGCAGCTGGCCAGTGCCTCCAATCACTATAAGAGAGCCACCTTGCCAGTGGTTCTTTCTCTTCCACCTGGGCCACACCCGAGCATGGCCACACAGAGCATATTGTTTGTTTGACTGTTCAGTTCTCAGTTTGTGGTGGCAGTTCAGTTTCCCTGCCAAGTTTTTGTTGGAAACATTTGTTCGTTCTACTTTAAACTTAATTATTCTATTTAATAAATTACATTTTTACATTTATCCCATGCTTGTTTCCCTTCTTTGTTATGGTCTGCGAGCGGGACCTTAACACCTTCATAATGGCAAAAAACGCTCATTTATGAGTGCATGGTTTCAGGGCAGGGACTGGCTGGAGACAGATGTTGCATTTTGTTTCCCATGCAGGAAATTCCGTGCAGCATGTAATGGCAATGTTGAGACTACATTCACGTTGAAAGAATTTCGTAATTGAAAGCACGCAACAGAATCAAACAAAGGCTTAAATAAGCATGCGCTCTCTAAAGAGCATTTGACGTGTGCCGACATTTGGAGGGAGACAGACAGACGCGCAGATCCCCCCCCCCCCCCCTTTGCCTCCCGACATAAATACACTAAATAGACTTGTTGTTTTTGGTTGGTGCATAAACTTTTACTCATATTCCCCTACCGTGGAGATGGGATGGCGACATATAAAAGACACTATAGGCCTAAATGCTCAACTATTTGTTGGTGATTAATGGTTGGTGCATAGGCTATAGTCTTTTTTTTCTACTTTCCTCCCGCCGTGGTGATGCTCATTGTGTTCATTGTGTTGTTGGTGCGATGCGATCGTGTTTCCACATGACAGTATATAGGCTATGTTTGTTTGTTTGTTCTGTTGGCTACAATAATTAGGCTATATCATTTGTTTTGGTGTATAATTGGAACCTATACTTGTAGCCCTTCTCCAAGCCTTTTGTGTTGTTTTATTGTATAGGCCTATGTGAGAGCTTTGCTATATATGGATGTGAACTTGAAAAATCAACTGCCCCCCTTAGAAATATGAATGCCCCCCTGCTGATTATTCCCTGGATACGGCACTGGGTAGACCTATGTTTGAAAGTGAAATATCCCTTTAAACATCCTGCAGTGTTCACTTTTCTCTCATGCCATTGAATTGAATTGAATTGAATTGAATTGAATTGAATTGAATTTAATTGAATTGAATTGTGTGTGCATGTGTGCATGTGCATGCATGTGTGTGTGTGCCTGTACGCATGTGTGTGTGTGTGTGTGTGTGTGTGCACGTGTGCACGCATGCACGAGCGCACGCATTTGTAAAATACAAATAAAACGTCTCATTCATTAAAAAATCGATGAATTGTTGCATCGATTTCATTAACACAAGTCGATTCAAATTAGAATTAGAATGAAAAAATATATATATTTTCAATTGTTTTCCCCATATCATATTTTTTGCTCTGTGTGCGTGTGTAGCCTACATAATTCAAACTGTAGGATTGGTTATTGTGACGGACAGAAGTCATTCCTAATTCCCTTTGCATAGCGTACCGGAGCGCACTCAGAACGCGCCCTTAATTAAGAACCTAACTGCATCTGTGTGTGGCTCTCAGCGGTGTCCCACTATTAGCGACTTTAAGCAACGACGGATACGGCAGTCGGCTACGGCAACCGGAAATGGATCAGTGCTCGATACATAAACCTGTTCTCCGTCGCAGCCCTTTTTACTACGGGAGAACCTACACTACAACGCCATGTCATAACCATGTTTATTGAAATTATAGCTGTCATACATTTACGCCGATTGCTCCATCACCTCTCTTATGCTGTGTCCGTCCTGAAAACAGTCGTTGCTTAAAGTCCCTATATTGACTGGCTGAATGGCTGATGTTGAACTGCACTGTGGCAGAGAAGTAACAGATAGAAGCGCGCAAACTTTATCCCCAGACTATAGATCCCCCCCCCCCCCCCCCCACCTCCTTGCTGATGCAGTGACTGTCCTGTTTATGGTCTAGCTTTACGCACGGGACGCATGAATCTCTCCCTCTCCGGTCAGAGTGGGTTGTTTGCATGGCTCAGTCAAAAAATAAGTAACATGAGAACGTTATCGAGTTGTATAGGAGCAGATTGTATTCTGGTATTGTGCTGCTGGCTGCTATAAATGTTAATAGACCTACTGTATGTCTTCTATTGTGTTCTGAAGGTCAGGCTGCTGTACTGCCACTACTGTTAATGTTATATTTTGTATTGTGTACTCGGCTGCGCTGCGCCGCGCTGCCTGGGTACATATACTGTATGTGTCATGCAACCCATTCTGGACGGGAACCCCTTTTGGTGAATTAAGCATTATGTTATTCTTAAGCTGTTGAAAAATAGCAGATCTACAAGCTCATATAGCACAGCACCGAGTGCCGCGCTACGAGCTTGTAGATCTGCTATTTTCTTTCAATAGTGAAAATGTGGCGCAAATCTTTGAATATATATATTCTTTCAGAACGAACGTTTTTTTAACTCAAATCTTTGCTACTGGGGGGGTCCCTGGAACAACATATTTTCAGATGGGGGTCAGCGGCCAGTTACATAATATTTTTGGAGGTCCTTGACATGAAAATGTTTGAGAACGACTGACAGCTCTCCCCTGGAGTTGTCTCCTTTGTTAGTCTCAAACAAAACTCAGGATTCCCTCCCAAATATTTCCACAAGCCTCCCTTATATACCAGGTGAGACCCCACCCACAATGATTAGTAATTGGACCAATCTACTCAAACAAGGTAAACCATGACCCATGAGTTAGACCCACTATACAATTACACATTTCCTTCATAGAGTCTGAATGTTTTCCAAGGCATCACATCAAACACAAAACAATTATGATAGCATTAGGCAACACAGATAAGTAGTATATGATGCTACACACAGCCACACATCCAAGGAGCTTGAAGACAGTCAATTAATGGAAGCAGCTGTGCAGTGTGTGTTTGTAATGTTCAGTTTCACATTGTGGAGTCTTCTAGTGTCTATAGACCGATTCCGTAGCGGGTCTCATGGTCGCAGCCTACGTATTTCCTGTAGGCGGACTCGACGTAGCTGCGGGGTTTAAACCCTCACCAGGCACACCTCTTCCACTACAGTGAACGGCAGAGTGACTGATGTTAGTTTGCCTCAAACTTTACTCCTTTACCTGCTTTTTTACTAACACTAACATTACAAAGATGCCCAGAACATCGAAATGAACCTGTGTAGTTTATGGCTGCTCCAACAGTAGTGGCAACATAAAAAATAAATAAATACGGAATGTCAAAATATCCACCGCGGTGGCTGAGACCAGAGCCATTGAGTAATGGTTGAGACGAAGCAGTGAAAGATACATAACGCCAGTCTTACCCAATACCAAATCTTTCTGTTTTATTAACACAAGACTGCTGTACTTTATACCTCATACTTTAAATGCTTAGTATGAGGTATAAAATACAGCAGCCTTGTGTTCATAAAACAGAAAGATTGGGTATTGGGTAAGACTGAAATTATGTATCTTTCAGGACCTTTCACTGCTTTGTCTCAACCATTACTCAATGGCTCTGGTCTCAGCCACCGCGGTGGATATTTTGACATTCCGTATTTATTTATTTTTTATGTTGCCACTACTGTTGGAGCAGCCATAAACTACACAGGTTCATCTCGATGTTCTGGACATCTTTGTAATGTTAGTGTTAGTAAAAAAGCAGGTAAAAGAGTAAAGTTTGAGGCAAACTAACATCAGTCACTCTGCCGTTCACTGTAGTGGAAGAGATGCGCCTGGTGAGGGTTTAAACCTGCAGTTACGTCGAGTCCGCCTACAGGAAATACGTAGGCTGCGACCATGAAACCGCTACGGAATCGGTCTATAGGGCACGGGTTGCCCCGTGACACCATACATGGTAAATGGCGGCCCAGGGGCCACATGCGGCCCCCACCTTCACTTAATGCGGCCCGCAGGTTAATAGCAGAATACTCATATATTATTGATTTCAGCTAATTACTACAATTCAAATGCTATTGTCTTTTTTTAATTAAAAGGTTACTTTTCAGGATTCCAATTCAGAAATAGCAAAAATAAATGAATAAATCAGGATTTCAATTAAAATATAGCAAACATAGCTGATCTACAAGCTCAAAATGCATTATCAGTTCCTCCAGATCTGCCATGTCCGCCGCGTCACGCCGTTGACCGTTGTACGACAAAGCATAGACTGCTGCCTGTCTGTCTGTCAGAATGCTGAAGCACTGAGAAAGCACTGTTACGCCTTTTGTCTTCGTCCTTTTTTTCCCAACTTGACTACAGGAGCAGTGGTCTCAAAAACATAGAGGAAAACTTGACAGAAAAAGACTCGCTCACTAATATATAAAAAATGAAAGAAAACTCTAACAGACCGAGACTTAAGAAAAAAAAAATTCTTTAATGTACTTTTTATTATAAAAGTACATTAAAAGTAGCAAATATTTCGGTCCTAAAACCTTCATCAGTGCTATATATACACCGGTAGTCTTTTTCTGTCAAGTTTTCCTGCCTGTCAGAATGACCTCTACTTTTAATCATTTGAGGGAAACAAAGAATGTGTAATATTTATATTGCATAACAGTCAAATGTGCTCATTGCATATTGTTATTGTCATTACAGTTAAAAGGAGAATTGATTATAAACAAAAGAAGTCGATTTAATTCACAGTATGATTTATTTGATTGATATTGCTTACTAAGAAACGAATTATAAGTTGAACTGCATATCCCATGATGCATTTGTGTTTAGCACCGGATATCCGGGGAACCAAGGCGGGCTTTGTTGTTGCTGTTTTTTACATTGAGAAAAAGAAAGGCTCAGCCTAGTATGGCCGTATATGTGCCAAATTGACTAACCAAACTAATTTATTGCATTATTCTGTACCATTTTTTGCCTATATAAAATGCAAGCATTCTAGTACCAGACGACGTCCTCTTATGTTCATTTTGACCGTAGTTTAATCTACAAATAACACATGTGAGAAACACATCAGAAAAGATAAGAGTCAAGAAGAGAAAAATGCCGAACACCGGTGCGAGATCATGTTAGATGTGTGAAAAGTGACAATACTATTGACAATATCCTAAGGTGGAAGGGCCAAGGAGGATGCTGTGACCACTAACCCAGCCTTAGCCACAGAAGAGGCAGGACTCAGCAGCCAGGTGGACACCACAGGTGGGTCTGGCATGGGACGTGCACACATAGACATCAAAGGGGGCTTCAGCCCCTGCCCTTTTGCCCGTCTGTAAAATAACTGCCCTTTCTGTGGTGAAAGAAATGCAAATGCAACTCCTTTCCTTTCCAACATGCTGGAACTGGAAGGCAGCGCATTCAGGAGAATTGCTTTTCTTTTACGAAGTCTCCTGAACTTGAACATATTTGTTTTGAAATCCACTAGCTAAAGAGTGCTGGGTTGCGCCCCCAAAAAAGCTGATCTACAAGCTCTCAACGTGTCGCGGTGCGACGCGTTGTGAGCTTGTAGATCTGCTATTTTCGCTATTTTTGTCCAAAAGTGCCCTCTTACGGGATTTCAGCCCCTGCCCCTCTAACACTCTCTGCATGTCCCTGGGGTATGCAGGACGCATGTTCATGACGTCTAGATATTAGATCTATAGGACATTTATTATGATATCTCTGCTGTCGGGGAGAAACCAACTCCAAAATGTTCATTAAAAAAACAAATTTAAATAATGCACACTGCCTCATCAAAATTGATATTGTGACTTTATATATTGTATTTGCGACAGTGACGATAGATACATTATTTGGTAACGCTTTACAATAATATGGCCACAAATCATTAGCAGTCATTAGCATGACTCATTAAAGGGGCATTTCAAGATGTGAGATGCTCGATTCATAATTTGATTTTGTCAGACACGCCCCCTCAATTACAAACACTAATTGTAATTTCAAACACAAATTTGAATACCATGATGGATTCATCTAAAACATCCGTCCTTGGTTCAGGTGACTGAATACTGTAACACGTCAGGGGCCATGCATTTTCTTTCTATAAATAAATAAAAAGGTATAATTAAAAAAACACAGCCCCTCATGAACTAGAATTAAAGGGACAATTAATTGTTGTTTTTTATCTTGTTTGAAGTAATAAGGATAAAATGCAAATCAAATATCAAAATATTGAATGAATCATTAACAGGTTAAATACTGTCTGGGGTAGACCTATGTTTGAAAGTGAAATATCCCTTTAAACATCCTGCAGTGTTCACTTTTCTCTCATGCCAATGAATTGAATTGAATTGAATTGAATTGAATTGAATTGAATTGAATTGAATCGAATCGAATCGAATCGAATCGAATTGAATTGAATTGAATTGAATTGTGCACGCATGCACGAGCTCACGCATTTGTAAAATACAAATAAAACGTCTCATTCATTAAAAAATCGATGCATTGTTGCATCGATTTCATTAACACAAGTCGATTCAAATTAGAATTAGAATGAAAAAATATATATATTTTCAATTGTTTTCCCCATATCATATTTTTTGCTCTGTGTGCGTGTGTAGCCTACATAATTCAAACTGTAGGATTGGTTATTGTGACGGACAGAAGTCATTCCTAATTCCCTTTGCATAGCGTACCGGAGCGCACTCAGAACGCGTCCTTAATTAAGAACCTAACTGCATCTGTGTGTGGCTCTCAGCGGTGTCCCACTATTAGCGACTTTAAGCAACGACGGATACGGCAGTCGGCTACGGCGACCGGAAATGGATCAGTGCTCGATACATAAACCTGCTCTCCGTCGCAGTCCTTTTTACTACGGGAGAACCTACACTACAACGCCATGTCATAACCATGTTTATTGAAATTATAGCTGTCATACATTTACCCCGACCATCACCTCTCTTATGCTGTGTTCGTCCTGAAAACAGTCGTTGCTTAAAGTCCCTATATTGACTGGCTGAATGGCTGATGTTGAACTGCACTGTGGCAGAGAAGTAACAGATAGAAGTGCGCAAACTTTATCCCCAGACTATAGACCCCCCCCCCCACCTCCTTTCTGATAATAATAAATAATAATAATAATATATACGATTTATATAGCGCTTTTCTAGGTACCCAAAGTCGCTTTACAGAAAGAGTACAGACATATTTATTAGAAAACTATTAAAAAAAAAAAACTGATGCAGTGACTGTCCTGTTTCTGGTTTAGCTTTACGCACGGGACGCATGAAAATGTGGTGCAAATTTTTGAATATATATATTCTTTCAGAACGAACGTTTTTTAACTCAAATCTTTGCTACTGGGGGGGTCCCTGGAACAACATATTTTCAGATGGGGCTCAGCGGCCAGTTACATATATTTTTGGTGGTCCTTGACATGAAAATGTTTGAGAACGACTGGCAGAAAAATGTCAGGATTTAGAAGGCATTTGTAGAATCGTCCTCAGGTCTAAATGCGTTAAGCATTATGTTATTATTTAACTGTTGCTAATTCTGGGGGTCCTTGACATGAAAAAGGTTGCACCACTGACATAGAAACATAGATTTTCAGAAAACTGTCATGATTTAGATTAGAAGATATTTTGTAGAATCGAGCTCAGGTCTAAATGGGTTAAAATGGCCAGGGTCCACTTACTGGAATTAATTAATAGTTACCGTCCGTATGCAATAAAGAGGTTTTCTTCTAAACCAGTGTTTCCCAAACCTTTTTAGCCCGTGACCCAAACATAAAAATATGATGTCTCCCCTCCCCGACACCCAAACTATAGCCTAGTTAAAATAGCCGATCTGCAAGCTCACAACATGTGGCTTCGCACCGCATTGTGAGCTTGTAGATTGGCTATTTTCACTACTACCTAAACACTTGTTTTCTAATTTATGGAATTTCTTTGATATTCTTTCTTTGATTTCTTCATGACATTACTTAACATTTTTTATTTGCTTTTTTGGGATTTTCTTTTTTTTTAACCCATTCTGACCTGAGATCAGATTCATACAAGGTTTCCACTGGACACACACTGGTCTGATGAACCCATTCTGACCTCAGATCAGATTCTAAAAATGTCTGTCGTTCTTCGATTTTTCAAAAATAGCAGATCTACAAGCTCGTAGCGCGCCACCGAGTGGCAGTATGAGCTTGTAGGTCTGCTATTTTTAAATAGCTAAAGCATAACATGATGCTAACACCAAAATGGGTCCCCGTTCAGAATGGTAATGTCCTGAAATAGTAATAATTAAAAACAAAATGTAGGAAACAAAACATAAAGGGACCCATATTAACAATGTGTCCATGACCCACAAATGGGTCCCGACCCCCCTATTTGGGAAACAACAAGTCTAAAATTCAAAATTTTAGGAAACAAAGAAAACAGACTTAAATGAGGACATTTTGATCTGTAAGGGCAAACCTTACAGTATACAGTATACAAAAATCAATTGCAATGCTTAATATAATATTCAAATACTGAAATCTTACCTGAAAAAGGTTCAAAAGTAGGTCAACTTCATTACGCTTGCATAATGGCTGCCAAATGAACTACTTTTCTCCAGTGCATTTGGTGCAACAGAAAAACCACAACTAGACCCAAGCAGAATGTATTAGTAGAGACGACCCATGTTCTCTGTTACAGTGGAACTCATTGATTCTGATATTTGTCTCCTCAGCTCTCCAGACTGAATCACACAACACAACAGGTAAACAAAGAACACATTATTATTATTATTATTGTTGTTGTTGTTGTTGTTGTTGTTGTTGTTGTTGTTGTTGTCCAATGAATCCACTGTAGTTATTATTCATTCACAATATATTGTTAATACATTTGCATTGGTTGGTTAGATATTCATAAAACTTTCACTTATATGTTTATTTAGATTTATTTTTAAATAGCTAAAATAGCCGATCTACATGCGATGCGATGTTGCGATGCGTTACAGAGACCAAAACTTACAAGAGGTTAACGATATTATATCCCAGGTGTGGTATTGACAATAATAAACACAGACATTCATAAATGAACTTCACGCATAACTGTCGATAGCACTGTTGCTTTTTCCTCTTATTGTGTAATAATATCCCAACAACTACTTCCTGTGCCTCAGTGTTCAAGTGTGACAGCGAAGAGTTCCTGTGTCAAAACAAAATATGTGTCCTCAAGAGCTTTGTGTGCGACCATGACGACGACTGTGGTGACGGCTCAGATGAGCCCAAGGAGTGTGGTGAGTGGACGCTTCTCATACTGAATGAATATGGATATGAATTAATTTGGTCTCAGACGGATAGGAAAATAGGTTGTGCCTAATGCGAGATCTTGTTAAAACGTTTCAAACATATTCACAATGTCAAGCTCTATACTTCCTGTTCCAGAGTATCCACCATGTGGCTCCAACCAGTTCCGCTGTGCCAACGGCCGCTGTCTCATCCAGAGAGCGTGGGAGTGTGACGGAGAGCTCGACTGTCACGACCACTCAGATGAAGCTCCCAAGAATACTCGCTGCAAAGACATGGCCCCAAGAGGTGCATGGGGTCATTCCCTATACATATTATACGTTGTGGAGAGATATATCAATATTGATTGATTGGTTGAGTGATTGATTGATTGATTGATTGATTGATTGATTGATTGATTGATATTAGACAGAAATGCAAACAGCACGAGTACAGTCAAACACAAAAAGTGGACTGGATGGTCTTATGTAAACAATAGAGAATACACTATTCTATATTACAAGGTATAGGATATTGAAGATATCAGTAACACATTAAATTAATAAACAGATACATTAATAAGAGAACGTCAAACATAGACATAACTATAGAACTGGCTTTTTGCTCTTATTCTATAATAATGGATTGACCTAAACAACTACTTCCTGTGTCTCAGCGTGCCGCAGCGACCAGTTCATGTGTCAAAATAAACGATGCATCCCCAAGAGTTATGAGTGTGACGGAGTCAATAGCTGTCGCGACAACTCAGATGAGGCTCACTGTAATAACCCAGGTAAGACACGCCCACGCACGCACGCACGCACGCACGCACGCGCACACACACACACACACACACACACACACACACACACACACACACACACAGCTATGAGAGCACCTCTAACACCTCTAAATACTTTACAGGAATACTTTTACTTTTTACTTTTACACGATCAGAATCACATTCATCTAAACCTCCTCTGCTTCTATTGCTCTTCCCTCTCTCCTCCTTTCTCTAAGTTTCCACTGCGACAAAGAACAAATGCTATGTTTGTCACAACGGGAACTGTGTCCAGGAGACATTGCTGTGTGACGGCAAGGACGACTGTGGCGACGGCTCTGATGAGCTCAGCAGCTGCTCTGTTAACGAGTGTCCGAACAGCGAGCTGAGTGGCTGCTCCTCCCAGCTCAGCTGTAAAGACCTCAAGATAGGCTTCAAGGTATGGAATCAACAGCGCCATTTGACACAGATTCCACCAAGACACTGATGAAACACCTGGTCAGCATCACGCTCTGTTCCTGTCTCCTTACAGTGCACATGTCCCAGCGGCTTCCGTCTGAAGGACGATGGGAAGACGTGTGTGGACGCAGATGAGTGTAGCAGCTATCCCTGCACCCAGCACTGCAACAACACACAGGGCAGCTTCCACTGTCTCTGTGTGGAGGGTTACCAGCTCAGCCCTGAAGACCCCACCATCTGCAGGTCCACATCTGGTAGGAAACAGCACTGAAAGCACATTGGTTGTCTATTCCAAGAATAGCAGATATACGTACATTATACAAGCTCATATATATATTATTATTTTGTTTTTATTATAAAATTGTCTCTTTTTAGAGACAAAACTAAATAGCACAATTTATTTTCGCGGGTCGCGGGGCTGCGTCGCGCGCCCCAAGGGGGGCCCTCAAATTTGCTCCAGCCCGGGTGCCCTCTGCAAGGTATCCGGCTCGTATAGCTCTGCTATGTTTGAAAAAAAGTATGACAAATCTTTGAATATAAATATCCTTTTTTAAAGCGAACATTTTTAACTCAAATCTGTGCTTCTGGGGGTCCCAGGGTCCCTGTAACAAAATACTTCGAGATGGGGGCCAGTTACAGATAATTTTGGGGGTCCTTGACATGAATACTTTTGATAACCTGCACCGACATTTTTCAGAAAACTGTTTGGGTTTAGAAGACATTTGTAGAATCGGCCTCAGGAGAGAGAGAGAGAGAGAGAGAGAGAGGCCGCACTACACCGAGCGGCCAACGCTGTGAAATACTTTCACAGACTTTCTTCATCTTGTTTAAATAATAAATACTGATGAAACTTTTAAATGAAACAAACATGTTTAGCTCAGCATCATCTAACTTGAATTAACTTGGCATGTGATTAACATTTTTATAAGATGATCGGATCATCCGTGATAGTACTTTTTATAAGCATTGGTTTCATGTTCACCGACAGGGGGTGTGATCGGACAAGATGGCGCCGCACTATGGCGACATGGTTCTACTCTTGTTTTTTTTTTTTTTTTTTGTTTGTTTGTTTTTGGAACCCAGCGTTGGTCTCGTTCAGTACGACAGGACTGAACTCCTTCACGTTCGGGCATACATGCCCGTTTTTCTGCCCGACCTGCCACCGGACTACCAGCTACTACTACACAGAGAACGGATGAAACACTGCGGGCGGCCACGGAGGAGAGGGGCGAGAGGAGGTGTACTAGTCCGACTAAGACGCCGCATCCACCGCCCAGCCTTACCCAGCCTGATCCTCTCCAACGTCCGCTCTCTGGCAAACAAGAGAGATGAGCTGTCCATGCTCATCGGATCACAGAGAGACTTTAGAGACGCTGCCGCCATCTGTCTAACCGAGACCTGGCTAAATGAGGATATCCCGGACTCTACGTTACAGCAAGCCGGCTTTTCTCTTCACCGTGCGGACCGCACCACCGACTCACTAAAACAACGCGGAGGCGGTGTTTGCTGTTATATCAACAGGAGCTGGTGCACAGACACCAGAATACTGTCACAATCATGCTCTCCTGAGTTAGAGAGTCTCACGGTGGAGTGTAAACCTTTCTATCTACCGAGAGAGTTTTCTTCTGTCACACTATATGTGGTCTACATCCCTCCGAGCGCCGCTGCCCAGTCTGCCATGCAGCAGCTGTCCGTGAACATCACGGAGGTGGAAAATAACAATCCCGACACAGTTGTGCTCGCGCTGGGGGACTTCAATCACGTATCCCTGAAGAAGGCTCTTCCTAGATACAAACCTCAGATCAACATCGCCACCAGGTTGGAGAGAACACTGGACCAGTGCTACTCGACCATCCCAGAGGCATACCATGCAGTGGCTAGAGCTCCTCTCGGTGAGTCCGACCACAACACCATTCTACTAGTCCCTAAGTATCGACAGAAACTAAAGGTGGCAAAACCAACTGTCAAACTATGTAGGAAATGGTCTACACAAGCCATAGATACATTACAGGATTGTTTGGAGTCCACAGAATGGACTAACCTCTGGGCTGACGGTCAGGATATTGACACGTACACTGACACTGTTACATCCTATATTCAATTCTGTGAAAGTGTTTGTATTCCCACAAGGACCATTACGGTTTTTAACAACAGCAAGCCCTGGTTCAACAATGAAGTGAGATCGCTTTGTAGGGAGAAACATGCTGCTTATAAACGTGGAGATATGGGGAATTATAAGAGACTGAAATATGAATTTCAGCGTGCTGTGTCTAAGGCTAAGGCCTCCTACAAAGTGAAGCTTGAAAACAAACTGCAAGCAAATGACATCAAAGGTGTATGGCAGGGTTTGCAGGACATCACTGACTATAAAACCAAGCACCATGTTCCAGATCTGGACCCCTCCCTTCCTGGGAGGCTTAATGATTTTTATTGTCGGTTCGACAGTGAAGACCATCAGTCCCCCTCTTTTCCAAGAGAGCAGGGTGACTCTCCACCCAACATACATGAACATGATGTCAGACTGTTGCTCCGTCAGCAAAACCCCAGAAAGGCGGCAGGGCCTGATGGCGTGTCATCTGCCACACTAAAGCACTGTGCCGACCAACTTGCACCTGTCCTCACTTCCATTTTCAACTGGTCACTTGAACTCTGTACTGTGCCTGCTTGCTTTAAATCTGCGGTTATCATTCCTGTCCCAAAGAAAAATAATATCACCTGTCTTAATGACTATAGGCCTGTTGCCCTAACATCTGTCATTATGAAAGTCTTTGAGCGACTGGTATGTAAACACCTGTCCAGCATAGCACTAGATCCCCACCAATTTGCCTACAGAGCAAATAGGAGTGTAGATGATGCAGTGTCCCTCTGTCTGCACAATATTACTCAACATCTAGAATCCAGATCCACCTATGCTCGTGTACTTTTTGTTGATTTTAGCTCCGCATTTAACACAATAGTGCCTGGGAAGCTGATTTCAACCCTACAGGAGCTAGGCGTCAGTACACCTCTATGTAAATGGATCTTTAATTTTCTATGTGACAGGAAACAGGTGGTCAAAATAGGTGATCTCGTCTCGCTGTCGAGGCTCCTAAACACTGGGGCCCCCCAGGGGTGCGTCCTTTCTCCACTTCTGTACTCTTTATACACTCATTTCTGTCAATCTCACTTTAGTACAGTTATGATGTATAAGTTTGCTGATGACACATCCTTAGTAGGTCTTACCAACGAGGTGGAAACCGACTACCGCAGAGCAGTAGAGGAGCTGGTGAGATGGTGTGAGAGTTACAACTTAATCCTAAACATCTCTAAAACCAAAGAGATGTTCATAGATTTCAGGAAAAATAAATCGTGTCCCCTCTCCCCCCTCTTCATCAATGGGGAAGAGGTAGATAGAGTTTCCTCCTTCTGGTTCCTAGGGACCACCATCCATGAATCCTTATCATGGGATCTTAACACCAGTCTCATAATAAGCAAATCACACCAGCGTCTCTATTTCCTGCGGCAGCTTAAGAAGTTCAAAGTCAGCCAAGCAGCCATGACTCACTTCTATAGGGCCACTATTGAAAGTGTTCTCACCTTCTCCATGCTTGTCTGGTTTGGTCACACAACCTCTCAAGACAAATCAAAGCTGGAAAGAGTAGTACGTCGCGCATCAAAAAACATAGGATGCAGCCTCCCTACACTTTCCTCACTCTATTCCACCAGAATAATTAGGAAGGCAAATAAAATCATTGCAGACAACTCCCATCCTGCACATCACCTCTTCAATCTCCTCCCATGCAGGCAGGAGATATAGAAGTATCCAGAGCTCCACATGTCGCTTCAGGGATAGCACTTACCCAGTAGCCATTAGACATCTGAACTCCTAGTACAGTATATAGCACTTTAAAAAAACTGAATGTAATTTCATATGCTGCTGGTTTTTGTATTGTACTGTCCTTCTTGTTTGTGTATATGTTGAGTATGAACCAAGACAAATTCCTATCAACTTGTTGACATGGCAAATAAATTATTGAATCTTGAATCTTGAATCTTGAATCATGTTGCGCTGCTGTCTCTGTCAGATCAATAACCTGTCGACATCAGTATCAGTGGGTAACACCCTTCGCTACGAAGGGTAGCGTCCCAGATCGTCCCAGATCCCTCTTACAAACTGCTGCGTACGACAGTAGACTGAAGCTAAGAAGGCTTTCAGGAAATTGTTTTGCTTATAAGTTCATTCATCTAGGAGGTGTTTTCCCGAAGCCAGATAAGAAGACTCGTAATGCTGTGCTCTTGAGAACCAACTTAACCCATTCTGACCTGAGATCAGATTCATACGAGGTTTCCACTGGACACACACTGGTCTGATTAACCCATTCTGACCTGAGATCAGATTCTAAAAATGTCAGTCGTTCTTCGATTTCTTCAAAAATAGCAGACCTACAAGCTCGTAGCGCGCCACTCGGTGGCGCGCTATGAGCTTGTAGATCTGCTATTTTTCAATAGCTAAAGCATAACATGATGCTGACACCAAAATGGGTTCCCGTTCAGAATGGGTTAAGTAGTGCTTCCTGAAAGCAGTTAGGTAGCACGTAATGCTGTGCACTTGAGAACCAGCTGCTATACTACTGAAGATACTGCATGAACTCAAAACCTTTTGGGGAAACGGGTTTGCTGCTAAACGCAGTACGCAGACGTCTCTCTGAGTTGTTTATTTTAATTCATTCATGAATCTTTTTGTTGTCTCTTTTTGTCAATCTCTTTGTAACTGTTATTTTTGTCTATTTTAACGAGAACCCCTTTTGGTGTTTTAAGCATAATTTTGAACTTCTATTGAAAAATAGCAGATCTATAAGCTCATAGCGCGGCACCGAGTGCCACGCTAAGACATTGTAGATCTGCTATTTTTGAAAAATCATGAAAATCTGGCGCACATCTTTGAATATATATTATTTGAGAGCGAACATTTTGAAGTCATATCTTTGCTTCTGGGGGGGGGGGGGGTGTCCCTGGAACAACATATTTTCAGATGTGGTTCGGCGGCCAATAACATATAATTGTTGGGGTCCTTGACATGAAGTAATTTGACATAGAAACCATTTTTTCCAGAAAACTGTCATGATTTAAAATAATCTGGTCTCAGTCCTAAATGGGTTAACATACATAGATACAGAGTTTGATTTTATTTGCATTTTCTATTGTTGTATTGGCTTATTGTTTGTTTTTCTGATGTCACATGGCAGGAACAGGTATCTGTTTCTTTCTGTACTAATATTTTGTGTTATTGGTCTAATACAATCTACGGTTGTAAATTATCATTCTTGGTAACTCTAATATTTACATTGCTTTCTCATCTCTACTGTATGTAGTTTTATAAATGATTCTGTGTTCATGAATATGTTCTGTCTCTCCCAAACAAACAAATTAAGCATTGCATTTTACGCTAAATAAATGTGATGTCAAATTTTCTCTAGATGTGGAGCCCTTCCTCATCTTCACCACCGACAACTCACTGAATAAGATGAACTTGAACGGCTACAAACACACTGTGCTCAAACAGGTGAAAACCATTGAACATATACTGTAACAACACATCCTATACACGCTTACACCCACCAACAATAACACATTTGAGCCCCTAATGAACTGCATAGACGATATTAAAACCTGGATGGATGAAAACCTCTTGTGGCTCCACCCCTCCTGTCAACAACCTCGGCCCCCTCACTTCCAATATCAACACAGGCGCAAAAGAATCTTGCTGTTATTTTCGATAATATTTTTTAATTTGACAAGCAGATAAGCTCTGTTGTCAAAACAAGCTTTTATCACCTACGCCTCCTCACCAAGGTTAAACCCTGCCTCCCCCTCAAACAATTTGAAATGGTCATTCACTCCTTCATCTCCTCAAGGCTGGACTATTGTACTAATACTATGGCATCAACCAATCCTCACTCCGAAGACTCCAATTAGTCCAAAATGCTGCTGTCCGCCTTCTCACCGGACCTAAAAAGTTTGACCACATCACACCAGTCCTGATATCACGCCATTGGCTCCCGATAAAACAAATAATTGATTTTAAGATCCTACTTTTTTACTTTTAACCCATTCAGGACAGGAACCCCTTTTGGTGTTTCTAAGGATTATGTTATACTTTAGCTATTGAATAGCCGATCTACAAGCTCATAGTGCGGCACCGAGTGCCGTGCTACAAGCTTGTAGATCTGCTATTTTTTTTTTAATTGAGAAAATGTGGCACAAATCTTGAATATATTGTGGGCGCCACTGAACAACGATAGGCAGGAGACACAGCAAGGTTTGCCTACTCGGGCATTTATTGAGAGGATTATGTTACAGTTCAAATCAGATCCAGCACACACACTTGGTTAACTTGGGTTCTTCCTATTTCCAGGGCAAAACAGTCTATAATTCCTCTCACTCCTATTCCTTCAGGAGTGTTATTTCCATCTGGGTTAATCCTCTTCAGGATTCCTCCATCCCGGGGTTGACTGTGTAATGAGAAACACTATTAGCACAGAGTCTGAACAAGTGGCAACAGTGAGGGGATGTGTGTTAGCACAGAGTCTGAACAAGTGACAACAGTGAGGGGATGTGTGTTAGCACAGAGTCTGAACAAGTGGCAACAGTGAGGGGATGTGTGTTAGCACAGAGTCTGAACAAGTGACAACAGTGAGGGGATGTGTGTTAGCACAGAGTCTGAACAAGTGGCAACAGTGAGGGGATGTGTGTTAGCACAGAGTCTGAACAAGTGACAACAGTGAGGGGATGTGTGTTAGCACAGAGTCTGAACAAGTGACAACAGTGAGGGGATGTGTGTTTGTGGAGACCTACCGCCAGATTGCCACGTCGGTGCTCCCTCCGTGAGTCAGTGGAGAATGAGGCGGAGCGTTCATCTGTGCCCTATATTCAAACATTACGCGCGCAGCGCGGCTGTTGCGTAATTGCTCTGATTGAGGAGGAAGACGGGTAGATACGTGTGGTCAATCACGTGACCCAGGGCGGGTCGCTGTCTTCTGAGCTGTGCTCCGCCTCTGACGCGCCACTGACTCTCGTTGGGGTGGCGCTCTGACGGCCCGCCGTCATGTGACATCCCACAATATATTCTTTCACAGTGAATGTTTTTAACTCATACCTTTGCTTCTGGGAGGACCCTGGAACTACATATTTTCAGATGGGGTCCTTGCCATGAAAAAGGTTGAGCACCACTGAGAGACACTGAGAGGTCTATAAGGTCTAAATGGGTTAAATCTCTTGCCCTATATGGCTGAACGTATACAGCGTTCAGCCCAGAGCTCTGAGGTCTGCTGACCAATCACTGCTGACCGTGCCAACCACCTGAACCCTCAGAACAAGAGGTGACCGCGCTTTAGCGGTGGCGGCCCCAGAGCTGTGGAACAACCTCCCCCCCTTTATTAGAGCCGCCCAATCCATCAAGATTATTAAATCCTTACTTAAAACGTACCTGGATTTTAATGTAATCTGATTTTAATGTGCTCATATTATATATTCCTATATTGTCCATGTATCATGTTTGCCTCATTTGCCATGTATCTGGTTCTACTTGATGTAAATTGCTTTAAATGTTATTTGCTCTAAATGTTTTTTCTTTCCTGTGAAGCACTTTGGTCAATTTCGGTTGTGTTAAATGTGCTATAAATAAAGGATGATTTGATTTGATACAATTCACACACTGCTTTTGACATGTCGGAATGTATTCGACCTGTCAGAGACTAACTGCTAACTAACTAACTGCTGTGCTGTGACAGGACTTGAATGGAGCGTGGGCTCTGGACTTTGACTACGAGCAGCAGATGGTCTATTGGACAGAAGAGCTCTCATCAGGTCTCCCCACCAAGACGATCAGTCGTATGCACATCAATGGCAGTGACGTCCAGGTCAGTGTGACAAATACACAGATGGGAAGTGAAATAATGTCAGAAAATGGTTATACTTGTATTCAAAATGCTTTGTAATATCACTGTTGTTAGACAGTGTGGTGGTGGTAACTAAGTATTTTTACTCCACTACATTTCTAGGAAGGTAAAAGGTACATTCTGAATTAACGATCTATAAGCTCACACCGCGTCGCATCAAGACACGTTGTGATGCTTGTAGATCAGCTATTTTCACTACCAGATTGGGCCGGATGGGGGAGTGGGGGGGGGGGTCTAAATACAGCAATGCATTGATACAAATTATTTATGTACACATTATACAGTATAGGCTACAAGTACGCCAGTACTTTAGCTCAAGTACACATTTATAGATAAATGTATACTTGCTATACGTAGTTGAGTAATATATACTCAACTACGTATCTATAGTATACGTAGTTGAGTATCTATACTTTGACTCAAGTACTGGGCTTGAGTACTTTGTCCACCACTGCTTACTAGTTACTTTGTAGATTTAGATTGTTATGATGTTATAAATAATAACATTCATTATTGAAAATATTCAACATAGTTAGAAAATAGCAGATCTACAAGCTCACAACACATCATGTCACAATGCATTGTGAGCTATAGACCTGCTATTTTCAAAAAGCCAAATTATGAAATAAGGCTTAAGTGCTGAGAGTTGTGCAAACAAGCAGAAAGGTTGAGTAGTGGCAGTTAGAACACTTTTTACAATATCCTGTGAACAAATGACTTACAAATAGAACAATAAAACGTGGTGAGCACTGCGTGAAAAGAGGAGTTAACGGGCAATTACGGGAACTGTATTTTGCCCGTAGACCTCAAGTTTAGCGGGCATATACATGTAATATACGGTAATATACAGGTGTGATGGTACAATACGGGAGTTTATGGTTTTGTTTGTTGGAAAGATTAACGGGAGTTTCCTGTAATATACACATCCGTATTCCAAGCTTTTTGCGCAGTGGAGTATATCCCGAGTGAATGTATGTCTCATTGACAGGTCCTCCACACGTCACTCAGTGCACCATGGGGTCTGGCTGTTGATTGGGTGGGAGGAAACCTCTACTGGAGTGACTATGAGCAGGCCACCATAGAGGTGTCCAAACTAAACGGGGCGTACCGAACAGTCCTGGTCAACACCGGCCTGGATTGGCCACGCTCCATGGCTGTGGATGTACGCTACGGGTAAGTGTACTGTGGTGTGGTGATCATGAACCTTACACTGACTTTATCAACCGTCCTGTGAAACACCACAGATACAAGAAGACTGAATTTACATCTAAAAGCTAAACGGATGACATTGCATCATATGTATTTGTTGTACCTCTTGCAGCACTGTTAATTTTGACAGCAAATTCTGATTTAGTCTTGGTCTTTTGAATAACACCATTTAGTTTTAGTCCTATTTTAGCCTTCTGAAATTGTTTAGTCTTAGTCGACTAAATATCAAAATATTGTGGTCTTTTATTATTTTAATCTTAGTCTTACTCTTAATGCATGTACATTTTTAAAGATTTAGTCTTAGTCTTTTGAACAACACAGCATTTTGTTTTAGTCCTATTTCAGTCATCTGAGTCCTATTTTAGTTTACTACACAACATAATTAACAGTCTTGCAGATCTAGTTCAATCACATTAGTTCTTTTTTTGTATAAGACTAGGATGTATCACATGAGTATGAGTATATATATATCCGATCTACAAGCTCACACAACGCGTCTCACAGAGACATGTGTGAGCTTGTAGATCAGCTATTTTTGGTGTACTGTATGTTCCACCCAGAATAGGGATGCTGAAGTTCAAGTGTTTAAAGTAAACGTCAAGTATGAAGTTATCTGCATGGAAATGACTAGTTTACGTACCGTGAAATGACATAAAGGTTCTATAAAGTAACAATGCAATTCAGGGGTGCGGTTGACGAAAACGTTATTTTGCCGATCGAGGTGCACTGAGACAAAAATGTTTGAGAACCACTGCTGTACAGACAGTACTGTATGTGTGATTTGTTGTGAATAGTGACCTGACACAGTGTCTCCTCTGACAGCTACTTGTACTGGGCAGACGGGGGCAACCCCCACATAGGGAGGATAGGGATGGACGGCACCAACAGGAGCATCATAGTGAAGGATGGGATCACCGTGCCCTGGGGCCTGACGTTAGACTACATCAATGATCACATATACTGGAGCACCGGAATGGGGGAGAGCATTGAGTTTGCCAACCTGGATGGAACCAACAGACACACAGGTTACACACACGCACGCACGCACGCACACGCACGCACGCACGCACACGGTATCGTTGGTATTACCCTGTTTGAGGAGTACATCTACTGGAGCCCCGGCTCCGGCTACGGCTCCATCTCCAGAGCTCACAAGACTCAGGGAACCAACCCCACCACACTCATCAGAAACCTGTACGATCCTCCAAGGGACATCAAGATCTACCACCCATATCAACAACCTGAGGGTCTGTACCACCTACTGTACACAACACTCTCATTATGACTCTGCATAATGTTTTATGACTTCTATTAACTGTCTATCATTGTATTATTATTTGATCTGTTTTGAAAAGCATTACGTATACAGTATAAATACACCCTATAATAATAACAACAACAACAACAACAACAGCAACAATAATAATAGTCATATTGTGACATAGTAGTAGTAATAGTATTAGTATAGTATAATCGGAATTGGCCACATCGGCCATAAAAATGCCATATTGGTATCGGATCGGTCTCAAAAGAATCAGGATTATTTCATCGGTTTACACCAGCAAAAGAAATTAAAAATTCTACATTGAATTCATTCACACTTGGAAAAAGAGTATAGGCTATGTATTGATTGGCTTTGGGCCAAGCAGTGTTGTTTTCGTCGACTAAAACTAAGACGAAAAATGTTCGTCGACTACCTATTTTCACTGACAAAAACAAATGGAAACTAAATGAAAACTAAGCTACGATGACTAAAACTAAGACTAAATATACTGACAATTTCGTAGACAAATAAAAACTAGACTAAAATGTTAGGAAGGGACTAGTGGACAAGAGATCCAGTATAAGTCATTTTACACTACACTGCATGCTGAAAATAGCCGATCTACAAGCTCACAGCGCGTCGCGTTGCGACGCGTTGTGAGCTTGTAGATCGGCTATTTTCAAGTGTAAAAACACTCATTAAGACGCCATCAAGACCCGCCAAAATACATTTTAGTCGACTAAATCAACTATATATTTAGTCGACTAAAATCTTATGACATTTAGTCGACTAAAACTAGACTAACACTAAGACATTCCAGGTGACTAAAATGTGACTAAAACTAAATGAAGTTTCAGTCCAAAGACTATGACTAGACTAAAATAGAAATTTGCTGCCAAAAACAACACTGGGGCCAAGCCCCTAGAGGACCTATAGGCTTGTTTCCATTGTGGCCCTCTGTATAATATCGGAATTGGTCAGATTTGGTATCGGCAGATATGACCCTGCAAATAATGGGAGATCGGATATCGGTCATTATAATTTCATAACTGTGCACCCCTAAACAGTATTGTAACATAATAGTAGTAGTAGTAGTATTGTATCATAGTAGTACAGTAGTAGTATTCAGGGCTCTCATATTCATTACATGTGTACATGTTTTCCTGCAGTGTCTGCTCATCCGTGTCAGACCAACAATGGAGGATGCAGTAACCTGTGTCTGCTCTCACCTGGAGGAGGCTACAAGTGTTCCTGTCCCACCTACTTCTACTTGGCAGCGGACAACAAGCAGTGCATGTCCAGCTGCACTGCCAGCCAGGTGATTCACCTCCAGTTCACTTGTGTTAAACGCGTTTATGTCTTTATAGGTCTCGTGTCTGCTGTTGATAGTCATTCTAAAGATGTGTGTCGTCTCTCCCGTCAGTTTGCTTGTAAGAACTACAAGTGCATTCCGTTGTGGTGGAAGTGTGACACGGCAAATGACTGTGGGGACGGCTCAGACGAACCTGCAGACTGCTGTGAGTAGAGACTCAGAGACTGAAACACATCTTACTACATGTGTTTACACTGATTACACTTATTACTTTGTACTCCAATGTCCTTTAACTGTTTCTGACGCCTGCATTAAATTATAACTACAAATGTCTTCTAATTCATGACAGTTTCTTAAAATCCTGTTTCTGCATGTCAGTGGTGCTCAAACCTTTTCATGTCAAGAACCCCCAGAATAATATGCATTTGGCCGTGGACCCCCATCTGAAAATATGTTGTTCCAAATATTTGAATTAAAAATGTTCACTTTGAAAGAATATATAGTCAAAGATTTGCACCACATTTTCACGATCTTTCAAAAATAGCAGATCTACAAGCTCATAGCGCGGCACTCTGTGTCGTGCTATGAGTCCTTTTTGAGTACAATCTATTGGTAAAAATGAAATAGAGGTCCATTTTAAAACAACCAACATCCAACAGACCATACAAACAATGTAAAAAAAACAAAAAACAAATTAATAAAATAGCCTACTAATGTAAACAATTAAAAACAAATGGCTTCTAAATCCTAAAAGTTTTCTGTAAAACCTGTGTTTCTATGTCAGTAGTGCTCACCATTTTTCAGGTCAAGGACCCCCAGAATTATCTGTATTTCGCCATGTACCCCCATCTTTCCAGGGACCCCACAGAAGCAAAGATTTTAGTTAAAAACGTTCACTCTGAACGAATATATATTCAAAGATTTGCGCCACATTTTCACGATTTTTCAAAATTAGCAGATCTACAAGCTCGTATAGCCCAGCATTCGGTGCCGCGCGGCCCGCGCTATGTAGATATGCTATTTTTCAATAGCTAAAGTACAACATAATGCTTGAAATACCAAAAGGGGTTCCCGTCCTGAATGGGTTTAAGGCCATATTTCGGTCAAGTCCATGCACAGTGCACACACACATTTAGAACTGATGGCTTCCCCTGTTGGGCAATTACAAAATAACTTTACACACAGTGTTATGAAACATGTCCTGTGAGTTGTAATGTTTGGACTAAACAATTCATTATAGTCAGTACATTTGTAGAAAAAAGCGGAGATACGGGAACACTTAATAGTTAAAAAGGCGGAAAATTTTATTAAACCGACATGCTTCGACCGAGTTTAGTGATGATTGGTCCAACAACAGTGGTGAGCTAGCACAGCAGCTGGCCTCATGCCATCATGGTTTATCTGGTAAGACATCAGTTCATGTAGGATACTTCTGTCTGAAAGCCAGGTGATAATAAATGTCCTTTGACGACACACAGCAGAGATTTTTCTTACTCACTGTAGCCTATACTGTTTGATGGTGGCCGTTTGGTTTGAAGTTTTGAACTATAGGCTATACATGCTATGAAGTAATACTATACCGTAATGTACCGTGAACAATCCTCAAATATGATCCTCATATTTGAGGATTGTTCACGGCAATGAAACAAAATGTGTCGTCCGTCCACTATTTGAAACTTACTTAAAATAGAATAGAATATACACATAGTTTGGGGAGTGGGACAACGTCGCTGCATTGAAACACATGTATTTTAGTGGTGGGCCGTCAGGGCCAGCAAGGCCTTCTCTGCTGGCCTTGCACTTTCCTGATGCAGATTTCCTTAGCCAATCAGTTTTCAAGTTTTCCCTGCTGGGCGTCTTCTTTCAAGTGCCAGGGCCAGCTAGCTGGCGATCGAGTTCCCATCTGATTCTGATACTCATTCTGAGGTGGGCATTGACTGTGTGGATAGTTGTCATGATCCAAGGAATCCAGGGAATGTCAGTGATTGTACAACCTTTGATTCAAGAGTTACGGGTCGAAATGTAACGCCCGACCTGGTGGAGACAATGTAATAGAGACAATCCACGTTATCTGTTGTGAAGCTAATTGATTGTGTTATTTGTTTCCCTTCAGCTCTCCAGGCTGAACAAACACACAACACAGTAACAACAACAACAACAGGTAAACAAAGATTACAAATCATCATAGATTATAGATAGACCAAGAGCTTCTTTTAATTAAATCTCTCTCTCTCTCTCTCTCTCTCTCTCTCTCTCTCTCTCCAGAGTCTGTGAGGTTGGTGAACGGGACCAGTGTGTGTTCAGGCAGAGTGGAGGTGCAGTCTAACCAGTCGTGGGTCTCAGTGTGTGAAGATGACTTTGACCAGAAGGACGCAAAGGTGCTCTGTAGGGAGCTTGACTGCGAGGCTCCTTCAGTCCTCCAGGGGGCGCTCTATGGAGAAGTGAACGCTTCGATGTGGACCAAAGAGTTCCAGTGTGAAGGCAGTGAGTCTGTTCTCCTGGACTGTAGAACCTCAGACTCAACTAGAAACACCACCTGCTCACCTGACAAGACTGTTGGACTCACCTGCTCAGGTAAATTTATATATATACAGTATATATATTCAGCTTTAATATTCTCCCCTCATCCCTTCTCGTAATCTATAATGGAAAAAGGACCATGCATGAAATAAACCTTAGTTAAGTTCATAAATTGCCACAATGACCACTTCATAATTGGCTGTTAAAAAGAAAATGGTTGCAACTGTCATCACAGTTCATTACGCTAGGTATGGAGGGCTCTGCAAATAACACACAGCCCACAGGCCCACAGCCTACGCACAGACAGATGAGAGAGAGGGAGAGGTTTCCACGTTCATAAATAAATAGTTTTAAGCGTTCCTCATGCAGTTATATTGGCCTTTTTGTGACTGTTATTATGGTTAAATCAATTTATTTCATGTCATGAAATATTGGGCTTGACAAAACAAGATGCACATTTTACTATAATATAACACAAACGAAATAAATGAGAAAAAAAATCCCCCCCCCCCCCCCCCCCCTCTCCCTCTCATTAGCAGGCAACTGCAGCACTCTCTCTCTGTTTCTGGCACAACAGCGCCCCTACTGGTACTCATGCTCGTGCTCATTAACGTCACAGACACACATAGTTAGGCGGACACGGACATTGCTGGTTGTAGGAGTGGTTGCACCACTCAAAAAGTATCAACTTAAATATATTGAAGATATTCAAAAAGGCACTGAACTCTCTGAGATAACGACACCTTTAGTTTTTGATGAAATAAAACGTTGTTGTACTACTTACTCCCTTGTCTCTGTACAGAGCCTGTCAGGCTGGTGGGAGGAAGCAGTAAGTGTACTGGTAGACTTGAGACGCAACACCAGGGAGACTGGAAACCTGTGGATGGTCGGTCTGACTGGAACCTGCAGTCGTCCTCTGTAGTGTGTAGGCAGATGGAGTGTGGCTCTGCTGTTTCAACACGATGGAGTTATGCTTCAACACTTCAACCGGTATGGAAGATGACAGTGTCCTGTGATGGATCTGAATCTTCACTGAGGGAGTGTGGAACAAAGACGTCTGATACTTCCCAAATGGTCCTGGAGGTATTCTGTTCAGGTAACACTAACAATCACTTCAGCAATGACTGTAATCTGTACAGTTCATTTAATTGGTCTGTCTGTCTGTCTGTCTGTCTGTCTGTCTGTCTGTCTGTCTGTCTGTCTGTGTCTTTGTTGAAACTCATGTCCGTGTCTGTTATGCACAGTGGTGGACAGTAGCAAAGTATGTTTACTTGTATTGAGTACTATTACTTAAGTACTTCTATTTTTGTATACTTTTACTCCACTACATTTCAAAGACATCTCTAGGAAGGGAAAAGTTTAACCACTTAAATGCACTTTCAAATACAGTGAAAATAGCAGATCTACAAGTTCACAACATGTTGCGATGTGACATATTGTGAGCTTGTAGATCTGCTACGTTCACTATCCTATCCCTATCCTACTATAATAAGGAAACCGGTCACTGAGTCAGTCACTCCTGTCTGTTCTGGATGGTTCTCCTCAGTGGCTTGAGCAATTGCTCTGCACACGGGCATTGACCATTAGCATATACACACAACCACAACGCCTGTTTTTAACATTTAAGTTGTTTATTAGCGTTTCTGTGTAAACACCAGAGATTCGGATCGTAGCTGCTGGCCAGACACTGGCACACAGTGAACACCACAACACACACACACACACACACACACATGCTGCAAACTTATAAAGGGCTTTAATTTACGGCCCGAGTCCAACATATGTTTTATGAGCGGGAGGGCGCTTTGGGATATCATCCTCATAGCACTAGCACGTAACTTAACACAGCACGCCGGTCAGTTGACTTAACTCACAAAAACACATTTATCATCCTGTTTAACCTTCAAATAAAAATCATCTGACAATGCAATCCGACACGTTCGTACTGCATGTATGCACGTTCTGGCGCGTGGCTATATGGAAAGCTCAATCCTCCGTTCTTCACTTGACGTGTAGATTTATGAACGAACTTGACCACTGAATGTACCGCTATTGTTGACGGCTGCTGTCTTGTGTCAAAAGCATTTTAACACAGTTTTAAATTGAGTGACTGGCTGTAGGCTATTTATGTAATCACGGGTAAGAGGGCTTACAACGGGTCCCTAATTTGACGGGTGGGGCGGGTCTGGTTTGTATTCTGATATAATCGCTGGTGACTGCATGGACGGTCTATGGACCGTGCAGGGCACGGGTTGTCAAAATTGGATCCCATTCACTGCAGGGGTCTGCGACAACCTGCCTCACAAAAGTGATATTTATTTCATCTTAGACTGTGCCCATCAAAAGCTGATTTCCCACTGCATGGTTACTGCTTTGCCTAGCTGATAACAGATCAATAGCCTCCTGTAACAATGGCATACTTCGTTCACGTCTTCATTCTATTCAAATGATTCTCATTAATGTTCTTGATTAAAATGATCTCTCTCTCTCTCTCTCTCTCTCTCTCTCTCTCCAGAGTCTGTGAGGTTGGTGAATGGGACCAGTGTGTGTTCAGGCAGAGTGGAGGTGCAGTCTAACCAGTCGTGGGTCTCAGTGTGTGAAGATGACTTTGACCAGCAGGATGCAGAGGTGGTCTGTAGGGAGCTTGACTGTGGGCCTCCTTCAGTCCTCCAGGGGGCGCTCTATGGAGAAGTGAATGCTTCAATGTGGACCACAGAGTTCCTGTGTCAAGGCAACGAGTCTGTTCTCCTGGACTGTAGAACCTCAGACTCAACTAGAAACACCACCTGTTCACCTGACAAGACTGTTGGACTCACCTGCTCAGGTATAATCTAATCATTTTAGTAATGTCCTCAAAATATGAGGAGGGAAAATTACCATCTATGCCGCCAGAATTTGAGGACGGAATTGCAGCAAAATTAACCATGTATGGCGCCGACATTGGCGATGTGGTTGGCTGTTGTGATTGGCTGTAAGCTGTGCCGTTATTCCCATTATGCGCTGTGATTGGCTGAGCATGATATTCCGTGCTCAAACTTTGAGTTTTGAGTTTGACGTTTGGTCATTTCCGTTACAAGAAGTCACCCGTTTGCCGTCTTGGGAGTGACAGCTCACCATGTGTTAGTGTTGGACAGTGTTAGGAAAGTATGCTTTTCTGTATTTGGTTTTATGGGTCCCTCTTGAAAATTAGATGCTGCATCTCAAGAGGCTGTCCCTTCAATAAAAATCTGAAATCTGAATAGATCCCCACCATCTTTTAACAGAACGGGTGCATGCTTTTGGTTAGACATACCATTGGTCTGATATCTCAAACCCTCACTGTAGCGGTCCCCGCCGAAAGAAGGTCAAGACTTGACTGATGATAATGAATTTATTTAGTCCATAAATCACCGTAAGAACTGACAAGAAAATAAAGAACACAAAAACAAAATAGTCTGTTAATATTACACATATTTTCCCATAAAATTGCTGTAGCTCACAATCTTCAAATGTAAGCTAACTAGCATATTCAAAACAGTACAATTCCTTTTTTAGATGGCTTTTGAGCATCATTCAGAAATACTGTAAACACATTACAATTAATGAATAGACTTTAACTCACCAAGCACTTATTATAAAGAACTCGCTTTTCCTTTTTAACAGCTGTTTTTAACTCCAAAAGTAATGAAATGCCTCTTTTTAACCCCTTTTAAGTATAATATAATGAAATGAAATAAAGACCCTTTTTATCCAAAATGTATGAACTGCAGTGATAGCAAGCCTTCCTTTGCATGTACAATTATAACCTTTCATTTAATTACAACCCACTTTTACAGAAAGAGTAGCATTATTTATCATTAGCAATAGTGCGTTATCCTTGTGTGCCTTTTCTGCAGAAATACGTTTCATTCAACTGAACAGAATGTAAACAAATCAATGTGTACCAACCTTATGCCTCTTCGGGGGGTGCTAAAACAAACATTGAAAGTATCAATGGCAAACAGAAAAAGGGGCGCGATTTGCTTTGTAGTAGCAGCAAAAAGACGCGTCTCCTCTCTCTCCCATGTCTGGTTATTATGTCATATACTTCCTCTTTCCGGTGCGCAGGTAACTATGTCCCACAAAACTCCCTTCAAAATAAAAGCATTTGGCTCAAAAACTAGGGAAAACGACTTGTTTCACAATAAGATCATATAACAATTTCTGTTCACCCAGAATATAGAAAAGTTCAGTAGAAAACATGTTTGGGTTCTTTACACTCACCCTCACCCTAACCTCCCACGGGGCAGCACACCTAGTAAGTAGCCTTGCCGAGCCATGAGGCCCATAGGGCAGGAGCTTAACTCCTGTTTCTGTAGCGTGAGGCAGCTTGATGTACACCCCCTGGACATGACGCTAGTATGTCGCAGGGACTTACCCTCTAATCCAACCCTTGATGCTGAGTGTCAAGCAGGGAGGCATTGGGTCCCATTTTTACAGTCTTTGGTATGACCCGGCCGGGGATTGAACCCCGACCTCCCAGTTTCAGGGCGGACACTCTAACCACAAGGCCACTGAGCTGGTGCAGCACACCTAAACCTAACCTTAACCCTCTCCCAACCCTTAACGCCCCCCTCACCAACTTTAATCCGGTCGTCTTAACGCACCCCTCACCAACCTTAACCAATGCTATGTCTAAACAAAGTATGCGTCCCAACAGAACACCACCATCCATTAACATGGAGTGGGAGAACTGAACACTTTCGGCTCACAAGGCATGTCTGCTCTAAATGGTTTGTAACGGTCTTGTCTCTGTACAGAGCCTGATGACGTCAGGCTGGTGGGAGGAAGCAGTAACTGTAGTGGTGTACTGGAGATGCAACACCAGGGAGACTGGAGAGCTGTGGATGGTCAGTCCGACTGGAACCTGAAGTCATCCTCTGTCGTGTGTAGGCAGATGGACTGTGGCTCTGACGTTTCAACACAAAGGAGTCCTGCTTCAACGGTTCAACCTGTGTGGTGGATCACAGCTGACTGTGTTGGAACCGAGGCTTCACTGAGGGAGTGTGGAATGACACTGTCTGAGAATTCCACTGTCACATTGGAGGTGATCTGTTCAGGTAACACAAACAGTGACGTCCGTCTACTTGCCTACTCTCTTAACCTATACCTATCTACAGCATAGAAACAGGATGTTTCTTTTTCTGAATGAATTTAAAATAATTTTTTTGCATCGTCTAATTTCAGCAAAAGCCATACAATATGTTGGATCTCTAATCTTGGTTCCATCTCATTGGCTACTCTATACTGTTTATGTAAATATCTGCTGTACTATAATTCAATCACTCGTGTCTTGTTACAGATCTTCTGTTTAAGCCAAACATCAGCGTCTTCCCCACTCTAAACGGGGTTTCTGAGGGCCAGCTGCAGGGGCATCAGGTGTCTCTAAACAGGGTTTCTGAGGGCCAGCAGCAGGGGCAGCAGGTGTTGGAAGGTTCCAACTTCAGCATCAGCTGCTCCATCCTGCCACAGTACCCAGACGGCTCCTTCCACCTCACCTTCACTGGAGCCAACAGCACACACAGCCACACCCAGCCAGCTGTCAATCACTCTGCCAACTTCCTGTTCTTCGAAGCAGGCCCCGGCCACCAAGGGAATTACCGCTGTGCTTATCACGTCGACGTTGTTATAAATCACACCAACGTGTTTTCTTACAATGTCTCCTCTGAGAGCAACATCCTCTCTCTCACCATCACAGGTAACCTGAATGAAATTACCTTTAAACCATTCTGGGCGGGAACCCCTTTTGGTGTTTTAAGCGTTAATGTTATACTTTAGCTGTTGAAAAATAGTAGACCTATAAGCTTGTAGCGCGTCACCGAGTGCCACGCTACGAGCTTGCAGGTCTGCTATTTTTGATGAATCTTGAAAATGTGGCTCAATTCTTTGAATATATATTCTTTCAGAGTGAATGTTTTTAACTCAAATCTTTGCTTCTGGTGGCAGGGGGAGGGGGGTCCTTGACATGAAAAAGGCTGAGCACCACTGACATAGAAACACAGGTTTTTCAGAAAACTGATTTAGAATCGGCCTCAGGTCTAAATGGGTTAAACTCACAATATGAATCTCCGTCAGGCATGATTCAATCAAACATGAAGGTTTATCAAATGTTCTTACATGATTTGATGATGTTTTATTTTTCACAGTCCCTCCTACAGTCCCTCTGACACCTGAGGACGACAGCAGCAGAGTTACAGTCACTGTGGTGGTGCTGCTGTTGGTGCTGTTGGTGCTGCTGGTACCCATCCATGCCCTCTATTGTCTCTGGCAGGTAATACATCTTTACACAACACAAGACTGGAATGTGTATAAATGACAGTTAAACCAGAGTTAGGAGAGAGATAGGAGGGTTTTCAGCCAGATGTGATTCAGTGACTTAACGTTGGGTGTTTCTGTGTTTCTCCAGGCCAGCAGAAGACATAATGCAGGAGTGTGGGACACTGCAACAGTTCATTATAATGTCGGAAATGAGAACATTGATATCGAGTATTATAATGTTGTTGGTTCTGATTCTGAAGCTGGCATCGAGTATGAAGTGATAGATGAACAAGTAGTTGTTGAATCTGGCTCCATTGAAGAGGCAGACGACTCAGACTATGAAGAGATAGATCAACAAGTAGTTGTTGAAGCTGCTGGACCCAGTGAGGAGACAGAATACCACCAGTATGAAGAGATAGATCAACAAGGAGTTGTTGAAGCTGGACCCAGTGCTGAGACAGGAGTCCAGGCCCCATAGACACTCTCGGGTGGCACAGTAAAGTAGCTGTGCCCACCATTGCGGAGTCTAGGGGGGTTCGAATCCACCTCATCTGGCTTTGTCGAGCATCTACACAAACACATTTGGCCCATGTTCGGGGTAGAGAAGCCGGGCGGGGAGGGTGATATATACTGTATATAGTCACTGCACATAATCCTAAATAGTAGTAAGCTCTACATCCCGGTATGATCTCCAGGTGAGGTGACAATGTACAGAAATGTGTGTGGGGGGGGGCAAAAAAAGGGGGAAAAAAGAAAAGAAAAAAGGATTGACAGGAACAGACAGACAGAAGAACAAGTACTGTACTTGACCTGATGTTTGTGGTTGTAAATAGAAATTGGGGATAAAAGGGGGCAAGAAAATAAAGAAAAAAATGATTGACAGGAACAGACAGACAGAAGAACAAGTACTGTACTTTACCTGGTGTTTGTGGTTGTAAATATAAATAATTCCTCCCAGTCCACACAGACCAAAGCTAAGCGAGGACAGACAGAAGATGTGATTTTGAAACGGAAGCCTTGTTGCGTTTTTATTTAGCTTGTTATGGTTAAATCAATGTATTTAGTGTCACGGTCAGTCATCCATGCTGGCGCTGTATAATACTTCAAATATTAGCCGTCCCAAACGTCAGGCTCAACCGCCGCCTATCCAGTCAGGATGCTCTCTGTGGTTCCTCTATGGAACCATGCCCCGAGAATTAATATCCCAAGCAGGCAACAGCAACACGTAAATAGTCGTGTAGGATAATTAAAATAGTCAACTTGATGAAGGGCTATAGTCAGTGGTTGCTATACAATTGTTACTTTTACATATTTTACGCGATTAGGGTAATATGAATAATCTTGCATTGTCATTCAAGCTAATGTGTAATCCCTCCATTTTATGATATGTGTTTTGTTTATATATCTTTTTTACAGAACAGTGTTTGTTATGAGCAGTAAGCCATAGTGTAAATAGGAGGTTATTGTTCCTTTGCATAGGCTCAACTTATGTAACTTAGATAGCATTTTATGTAGACATACAGTAGCACTCTATAGTGTATGCGCATAGCTTCATTATATAGATATTCCACTGTTAGGTTGTTTGCTTACGTATGATTCATGATAAAAAAAATTATGTATGTGATATATTACCATGTTTTTGTTCTTTTTCTTTAAGATTTAAAGATTTAAAGATTTTTTTAAATCACAGTTAAGCAACTTTACTTTGTATTGTATCCTTTTCTTTGTGTTACTTATCTCTATTGTTGGATGAACACCTCATTGAAGTTGGTATACTGTACATATAGTCCATTATGAAGGCATGAAACCCATTCAAAGCGCATTGGAACTGAATGCACCTTCATTACTGTAAAGTCGACGGCTGTCACTTAACTATTCATACAGTTTTAAACAGTTGAATTGATGAGATAATGTAATGTTTTTTTCTTTGTGCCTTTTGAAATAAAGACAAAGGTCCTGAAAATGAAGAATGTTCTCTCCACAATGTGTTGTGTGTAGTAGAGGAAGCTCCCATCGGTTACCATGAACACAAACGCATCCAACAGCAGCAGCAGAAGACAAGCTGCTATGGTAACTAAACTGACATTTTAACATAGATTAAATACTTTATTGGCAAAAAAACTAACCCTTTTCAAGAGGGATTTGGCCATGAAAGAGCCTCGTCAAACTTTTTTCATTCAAAGCAACACGGAAACAATGAATGCAGAGTGAAGACATCACAATAGCGCACACGTTACACCAGAGCAAATAACAACGAAGAATCATAAATAATCATAATACCTCTCCATCATCTTCAGGGGGGTTCCTGGCACTGAGGCGAGGGCCACTGGAAAATATATGCAAAACATGTGTTCATTCTATCTGATAATAAATGCATTTTGTTCTCAGTCCCCCTGGCCAAATGAGATATAGTCTTCTGGACTATAGACAGGGCTATTTGTGTCTATGTTATAATGTTAGTAGCCTATGCATGCGTTGGCATGTACAGTAGGTTCTGGTTATATTTTATGTATAAGTTAAACATCAGCAGGGTCACCACTGTCTCTGCTAACACAATCTGAGGACCCATCATCAAACAATAAAGGAAAAACAGCGCCCTCTTTGCCAGTCAACAGTCTGTTGAGAGACTACTGCTAGTGCTAACATGACAGCTAAACTGATCATGAGCTAAACCTAGAAGTGTGTTACATGACCATCCCCTGGTGGACAAACTTGTAAACAGCATGACATGCAGTATATAATCCATAATGAACTGTGAACAGACAAAGCAACAAGAGACATCCTCATCCTTACATAAGTAATAGGAAGAATATGAACATGAGGCAGGCGCAATCTGGTATCACCAGAGTAATCTAGTAGGAGAGTAATGACACTCTGTTGACTCCCATTGTAAGTTTAACAATGGAATGCGGAAGTGCTCATCCTATCTCAATGGGATAGTTCCAGCCATAGGAGCAATGTTTGGAACTATATAGCATAGGCACCCGGGCTTTACGGCGAGATCAAAGCGTGTCGCCACTCTTACTAGATTACTCTGAGTATCACATGCATGCTAAACAGACTAGACTGAGGGACAGCTTCTGCTGCACATCTATTTATTCACTCATAATTAAATATATCTACCTGCTGCACTTTAGACCATGCTCTGCTTTCCCCCCCCACTTTTCTTCACTATTCACCAGTGGTAGAAGAAGGTATTTTAACACGTGGTGATGTTGAAGCGTGGGCGTGGCTCTGCTGGAAATTACATACATCAAACCTATCAGATATCAGTGATTCACTGGTGTGTTACCTCGAACTTTACTATGCTCTGCTCTCTACCTGTCCTCAAACGAGCATGACAGTGTAATCAAAATAATAATGGTCAGATTATCGCATACAGACAGATGTTTTATTTACTGCGGAGAGAACACATGTTTGACTGATCACGCGTCACTCTCGTGGTGTTTTTCCCCCTCTCCCTCATGGTTCCATAAGGATATGTAGGCTACAGGAGAAGGAGAAGTAGTCCGCACACTGTTTGTAGCTCCCACAGGAATTGTATTAGGTATAAGGATGACAACGTTTCGACCCCTTATGGGTCTTCGTCAGGTGGCCTTGGCCTCGTTTAACAGCCACGGCAATGTTATGATGATGAAGATTGTTGTCATTTTTTTGTTGTCATTTGCTCTCTTAATACCCTGACGTGTTCACTTGTTCCAGCTATTGTTCCACCTTGCTTCAGGAATACACAAAATACACATTAAAGAAGCAGCCAAAACTGCAAATAAGTTTGCCATGGATAATGCTTGGTCACTGTCACATGAGACACACACTATAGCTGTTTCAGTAGTCTTATGTCCTTCTTCTATATAGGTCCCTACGAATCCATTACACACTTTGTGTATATTATGTGTGAACTATTCCATTCCCCTTAACGCCCAGTCCACCACAATTCACAGTGCATCTACTGTACTAGTTGTAACAATTATCCCCAAAGGCACCCCGGGTCTGCAACTTGCACTGGGCTTATATTAAAAGGTCCAAGGACAGTGATTGCTTGACTTATTGGTAGCTTCTTTACCTTCTATAAGAGTTCGGGTGTCCATAATAAACTAACAGGAAATTGTCACAACAGTCCTGCTTATAATATATTTTGTATCTCTATGTCACTGGATTTCCACTAAATTCAGTCAGATTGCAGAATGTGTGATGAAGAATACAGTGGTCAGCTGGAAGTGCGAGACGTTCCGGGGTAAGTTTGCACTTCCTCCCCACATATTTGTGTGTTGTCACTGCTGTTGTATCCTACTAGCTCACCTACCAGTGATGAGCCCCCACCGGGGGGACGTTCGTAGTGCCTCTGTGACCGTCCTACTCCTAATCCTCCTGCCAACACTCCCTGCTTGATGGGGGTGACACAGCTCTGCCCGTAGGATCACCCTCCCCGCCTGGCTTCCCTTTCCTGAACATGCACCACAGTGGATTAGAACCCCCAGACTATGTGGTGGTGGGCTTGTTGGTGTCCTTTCATTTTTCAATTGCATCTTTTATTTTAATATTTTGTTACAGATTTGCATGTTAAAAACCCCAAAGACAAAGTTGAAAATAAAACGCACAATCGCACATGAGTGAGTCTCCCTGGTTCCCTGATGGCTTACATTCTGTCTTTTTGCAGTGTTGTCAAGATATGTCAAATGCAAAGAAAACCCAGCAGCTCTGGTCATCAGGGCAGGAGATGCCTTCTGGTAAGACTTTGAGTAAGAAGCTCTGGGGCCTGTACAATGATTGAAGGAAGTCATCGCTGTAGGGCAGAGATGGTGTTTCTACTATCAGTACTATATCAGTACTATCACTACTACAGTCTTCACACAAAAATAGTGATATTAACTGATCTTGCAAGCTCACAATTCTAAGCTTGTAGAACTGCTATTTTTGGAAAATGTGTTCTATAATGACATGCCTAACACAGAAACACCTGCAGTTGAATGTGGATAAGTCTCTTTTGTTTTTCATAAAAGGAAAAAAATGTATACTGTAGGCTACCAATTATATAATCATGATAACCTGTTCTTAATAAGTTCTTATTGACAACAAAAAGAAGAAGAAAGTGGATAAGTCTCTGTTGGTTTTATACATATTTTTCCAATATTAACAAATTTAACAAGATACCACAATGAAGGAGCCATATTCTATGAAATCTTTGTATATTAAACATCAACCTTTTTTATAATAATGTTATTTTATGTTATTAAAGGTAGAGTAAGTGATTTCACTCAAAAAACTGTAGGTTTCGTTTTTGGCTGTGGGACCTAAGCCTTCGTCCAATCAGGATAGAGAGTCAAAAACGAAACCTAAGGTTTTTTGACCCCCAGGGGTTAACTGGGGACAGGGAGGAACTCCTTATGTGGTCAGCACACTCTATAGTAGAGAGGATTATCACAACAAAACAAAAAAATAAGTGATATTTGAATTAAGTGAAATCACTTACTCTACCTTTAAGGGCTGTTTCAAGGGGTACTTAACGCATAGATTCAGGGCCATGCTTGGCAAGAACAGAATCATTTTCCCTGGAGAGAAGGTAGGTTTCCTGTGTGCTCATATGTTTTCATTTTTGCCTGCAATGAATGATCAATGTCTTCAACCATAGTTTAAATATGAACATAGAATGTTTGCCCAGTCCGCTCATCACTTGTGAAATAACTACTAATGTAAATCAACTAAGCACGCACGACTCCAATTTGTCTCAATCTCTCTAAGCATTTTTTTTTTACAGAGAGTGCATGGAAAGTAACTTTAAAAAAAGGCATTTTATTAATTAATCATCGGCATGGTATGCTGCAGAGCAGAGATCACAACGTACGCGTTTCAGTGTGTAGCCTTTGTCAGAGTGGTATGATATCATACAACACTACAGAACTGGTTGGAATAACGTGTTCCTTCCACGGGCTACGTCCAACCAAGGAAACTCCCCCCTGTCAGGTGTAAAGGAGCAACTTGGACACTCAGGCATGAAGGAAGCATGAGTTCAAGTCCGTTGCTCACCCCTTGTCTCCCATATATGGGGACTAGGTTGGTGGAGGGTGTGTAGAGCCCAGGATCACATTAGATGATTGACACAGGGGTGAAAAATGGGTTACAAAGTCGTGGGATAAGAAATATATATTAAAATAAAATATATATCATACAACACTGACCAAGGCTACACAGCCGTGGTGTCCATAGACTTGGCAGCCATATGACGTATTTCCGAAAGCCAGACGTTGGAGTGGCTAGTGCTATTGTTGAAAAGAATAGCAGAGGTTCTGCTCTAGCAAGGAGTGTGTGCACAGTTTCAAGTCAAACGGGCCAATATTGCAAAACATTAGCTGTTCACGGACGGACAGACAGGGGGAAAAACATAGTCAAAATAGACAATTAGGTTATAGGCTTTCATCAGTGATTCATCAGGTAGTAGCCTATGATTATGCATATCATATTACATATTCCAATGCAGTTGTTGGTGAGTGGTGACCAATTGTTGTAATATTCCAGGGTCCCACAAACACTGGAGCTGAGGAGCCTGTTGTGTTACAGACAGTTGTCGCCTGACCATCAAATATATGGTGGGTGAAACACAGCTTGTATGATGATCAGTGGAATCATTTAAAATATGTCACATCTGTCTGTCTAGTAGTCTACCCCCTTATTTATTATGATCTGTTGTTTTCTCCCCACATCTCTAAAAGCCTCTCTAAATTTGAAGTCACTCTGGATGAGTAATGCATGGCAAAACATATTCATTTTAGATCTTCATTCAAAAAACAAATATTGACAATGTCAACCCTTCAAATGTAATGTCACTTACAGAATGTACTCCTTTGTAGGTCTGTATTCAACTCAGTGAATGAGCAAAAACAGTTCAGTTTGATATCTGTGTGTGTGTGTGTGTGCATTCAAAGCTTCACTAAGTTCACTTAATTTGGTGTGTGTGGCTGATGTACAGTATATGACATATACGTATGTCCTGATGAATATCTGATTTATTGAAACGTTGACGACGCAATAAAAATACAACAGAGCTTTTTCACCATCACCTGAGTGCAGACTTCTTTTTTTATGATACCTTTACTGTGCCACGGATGTCCATCCACTGTACTATAGTTTGTCCTCAACGACATACTAGGCTATACATGGGCAACTGGCGGCCAGGGTGCCACATGCGGCCCCCACCTTCACTTAATGTGGCCCTCAGGTTAATATCAGAATACTGATATATTATTTATTTCAGTTGTTACAATTCCAAGTTTCATAAAGTTAACTATAATAAAGGCCATTTGAAAGGCATTTGAAATAAAAATATATACAGTATATTTTCAGCATTCCAATTCATGAAAAGCAAAGCTTTTGCACACCTACAAACGACAGGTGCGTAGGAGAAGGGAACGGTGTCCCAAAATTGAAAAAGGAAAAAAACAACCGCACACTGTCTTCAAATGCAGTGACATTTATTAGGGAAATAGCAACGTTTCAGCCTATGCGGCCTTCATCAGGCTATCTTTATGAACACAAATGAGAAAGCATCCTTTTTGTAGGCTGTCTGGCCTAAAGGTAAGCCTATCAGAACAAACGAAATGACATGACATCACTCAACTTAAGGTGACAGGTACTCATGTGGTTAAATGAGAACAAAAAAGTCATATAAAGAGCTCAATACACCCATGAAAAGTAATAAGAAAAAATCATTATAATCCAAATTAATCATGACAGTATACAAATGGTAATATTGTTAAATATAGTATACAAACATCATGATCAAGCAAACATATTGCAGGTTGAAACTTCATGAAAAACTGTCCCTGTGAAAGAGAAAAGGGAACAGTTTACAAGAGGTTAAAACCAGGTACAAAATCAAATCATCAACAATACAATAAGTTAAAAACTATATGGAGCAAACTAAAGGATAAAATCAAGGATCACAGCATGACATTTAATAAAAGTTCATCATTAAGGCCTCTAGGTGCCAATGTTTGGAGTGTGAAGATCCAGAATGCTTCACGTCTCTTTAACAGCAAATCATGATCGCCACCTCTATGGGGCGGATCAACTTGTTCAATGCCACAGAAACGTAAAGAAGATATGTCATGCTTTTGATCATTGAAATGTACCGCCACTGGGTAGTCTCTATCATTTCTTCTAATAGAGCTTTTGTGCTCGCTTATCCTTAGCTTCAGTTTCCTAGTGGTTTTGCCCACATAGGCTAGACCACAAGGACAGCGCAGCATGTAAATGACGTGAGTGGAAGCGCAAGTAATGACACGGTTGATGGGAAACAATTTGCTAGAGTGCGGGTGGCCAAAATTATAAGTTTTGTATGTATTATTGCATTGAGCGCAACTGCCACAGCGGTAATTGCCGTAAAAGGGGTAAAGGGGCTAGCAGTAAAGGGGCTAGCAGTGTCTGGCTGGCCGGTAGAGGCGCATGCCTTTGGTCTGCATGAACAAGCATATCTTTTATATTGCGCCCTCGCTTGTTTACAAACAGGGGTTTGTGTTTGAAAATAGGCGCTAGAGCAGGATCGGATGTCAGGACATGCCAGTGTTTATTAAAAACAGGCTTTATGACGCCCGAGTGGGGAGCGAAAGTGGTAATACAGGTGACCGAAAACTTTTTTTCTTTTCTCTCGCTCTTTTTGAGGAGGTTTGCCCGAGATTGTTTCAATGCCGTGTCATAGGCTTTTTGGATCCACTCAGCCGGGTAGCCCCTTTGTAGGAACCTAGCTGTCATATCATCCGCTTTTTTAATAAAATCATCAGTTGAGGAACATACTCTTCTGAGTCGGTAAAATTGGCTTTTAGGAAGCCCTCTTTTTAGAGGAGTAGGATGGAAACTGTTAGCCATTAAGAGGGTGTTCTTGTCAGTTTCTTTCCTATACTATATACTATATACTATACTAAATAAGTGTGGTGTTGTCTTTGACGACCCACATGTCAAGAAATGAAACCTTTTCCGAGCTGTAATCACAAGTAAATTGTAGGTTGCTATTAAAGCTGTTCAAAAGTAGGTGAAACTCGTTAAGTTCATCACTGGTTCCTTGATATAGGCAAAAAACGTCATCTATATACCTATACCATTTTAAATTTTTGTGCAAATGTGCATTTCGTTCTGGGTTAAAAACATACTTTTCTTCAAAGAACCCAACATATAAATTTGCATAGTTGGGCGCACAAATGGAACCCATGCTAGTACCAGACACCTGTAAATAAAAATCGCCATTGAACTTGAAGTAATTATTTTTCATTACCCATTTTGTAAGTTCAATGATGAAGTTATTAGGCGGATTAACAGTAGCGTCACGGTTATTGAGATAATAGCCTAAAGCCTCAACACCACCGTCATGGGGTATGTTTGTGTAGAGGCTGGCAACATCAAAAGTAACCAAAATAACATCATCCGGCAAATCAGTGATACCAGAAATATTGTTAATAAAATCAGTAGAGTCTCGAATGTATGCTGGTAAAGAATGTACATAGGGTTTGATGAAGTAGTCAACAAATTCAGATAGAGGAGCCAATAAAGAATTAGTTTGGGCAACAATAGGACGGCCCGGAGGATCAATAAGTGATTTATGTATTTTAGGCAGTGTATACATCACCGGGCGGACTGGGTGCTGACAATATAGGAAGCCATGTTCAGATTTAGTGATCCAGCCATTATTTTTGGCATCCTCTAAAAAAACACTAAGTTCTTGTTGCAACGAACTAGTGGGGTCACTTTTCATTTTCTGGTAGACAGTCGTTTTTGACAATTGAGACATAATCTCAGCTTCATATTTGTCTTTATCCTGAATGCAAATGCCACCTCCCTTATCTGCAGGTTTAATCACTATGTTTTTGTCATTAATGAGTTCATTCAATGCCGTCTTTTCGTTGTCCGTTAGATTTCTTTCAACATGAAAAGGCTGATTAATCTCTTTCATGATGTCTTGTTCAACCAATCTACAAAACTTGTTGATAGAGGCATTGGGTGTGTTTGGACAAAACGTGCTTTTTTGTCTGAAAGAGGTGGAGGCAGGTGGGCCTGGACCTATAGCAATAGCAGTAGCAGTAGCACTCCGGTCTGTGTTGTTGGAAAAGAAGTGTTTTAACTTAATCTGTCTGAAACATTTAAACAAGTCCACTTTTAAACCAAATGCATTAACACCACTCGTAGTTGGAACAAACGATAAGCCCTTGGAGAGGAGGGACAATTGATCATTGGACAGTTCTTTTGAAGAGATGTTGATTACCGTGTCCGTGTGGAGCTGCGGGTCCAAGGCCGGGTTTGTCGTTGCTGACCGCCTACAAAAAGGATGCTTTCTCATTTGTGTTCATAAAGATAGCCTGATGAAGGCTGCATAGGCTGAAACGTTGCTATTTCCCTAATAAATGTCACTGCATTTGAAGACAGTGTGCGGTTGTTTTTTCCTTTTTCAATTTTGGGACACCGTTCCCTTCTCCTACGCACCTGTCGTTTGTAGGTGTGCAAAAGCTTTGCTTTTCATTGATTCGTGCCAAACTATTTTTTGGCTTCCACTTTTGGCACCCTACTCATTTGCTTGCAGTTTGGAGCTTTTTTCGTCAAGATGAGCTCCTTTCAAGACCTGAATGCGCTGACTCAAAACTGCGCTACTACATTTGAATTCTCCAATGAGGACGCAGAGAGGATTCTTATCCCGAACACTACAGGCCTAATGGAAACCTCTGTCTCTACAGACGACCTCAAGGCCAAACTACAGAAACTATATAAAAAAGAATTAAATCACCTCATGCATGCCTCAACTCTAAGCGAATACTGGAGAAATAAAAAGATCCCGCAAGGTCTGCGACTGCAAAAAGGCCCAACTATAGGGAAATCGGATGAATCTTTTGTTCACAAATGGGGAGAAATCCTGAACAAATGCTCCCTGGACCTCATGTTGCTAACTATCGAAAAATCAGCTTCGTTAGCAAGTGAGTTTAAAACTGAAATCCAGGCTCTAGAAGAGAGTCTTAAACAAACACCTGGAGTCGACTTTGAAACCATTGACAAGTCCATAAAAGAAGTTGTGAAGCAATACAAAGACTTTTTGCAAAGACGCAAGATTAAGAAATACAAACGTGACACTGAAGACTATCTAAACAACGAAGTCTACGACTGGCAAATAAAGAAGAAAGCCGACCCTGCACCCTCGGAGCCAACACACGGCACACAGTCCTCCCTGCCTACTGGTGCGCAATTACGCACTAGCGCTCCGGCACCCAGTCAGGGTTTCCGACCGCCTGCAGGAGTGTCGTCCTACCAGAGAGGCTCCATCAACAGAGGGAATTCCTCCAGAGACAGCGACTTCACTTTTGATAGTGATTCAAGTGATCCTGCCCAGCCTGCTCCTTTTTTAGAAACACACAGGAACAACAACAGAGGAAAAAGAAAAAATGCAGGAGGGGAAAGAGGACGCGGTCAGCAACGACAAACCCGGCCTTGGACCCGCAGCTCCACACGGACACGGTAATCAACATCTCTTCAAAAGAACTGTCCAATGATCAATTGTCCCTCCTCTCCAAGGGCTTATCGTTTGTTCCAACTACGAGTGGTGTTAATGCATTTGGTTTAAAAGTGGACTTGTTTAAATGTTTCAGACAGATTAAGTTAAAACACTTCTTTTCCAACAACACAGACCGGAGTGCTACTGCTACTGCTATTGCTATAGGGCCAGGCCCACCTGCCTCCACCTCTTTCAGACAAAAAAACAAATATGAAGCTGAGATTATGTCTCAATTGTCAAAAACGACTGTCTACCAGAAAATGAAAAGTGACCCCACTAGTTCGTTGCAACAAGAACTTAGTGTTTTTTTAGAGGATGCCAAAAATAATGGCTGGATCACTAAATCTGAACATGGCTTCCTATATTGTCAGCACCCAGTCCGCCCGGTGATGTATACACTGCCTAAAATACATAAATCACTTATTGATCCTCCGGGCCGTCCTATTGTTGCCCAAACTAATTCTTTATTGGCTCCTCTATCTGAATTTGTTGACTACTTCATCAAACCCTATGTACATTCTTTACCAGCATACATTCGAGACTCTACTGATTTTATTAACAATATTTCTGGTATCACTGATTTGCCGGATGATGTTATTTTGGTTACTTTTGATGTTGCCAGCCTCTACACAAACATACCCCATGACGGTGGTGTTGAGGCTTTAGGCTATTATCTCAATAACCGTGACGCTACTGTTAATCCGCCTAATAACTTCATCATTGAACTTACAAAATGGGTAATGAAAAAGAATTACTTCAAGTTCAATGGCGATTTTTATTTACAGGTGTCTGGTACTAGCATGGGTTCCATTTGTGCGCCCAACTATGCAAATTTATATGTTGGGTTCTTTGAAGAAAAGTATGTTTTTAACCCAGAACGAAATGCACATTTGCACAAAATTTTAAAATGGTATAGGTATATAGATGACGTTTTTTGCCTATATCAAGGAACCAGTGATGAACTTAACGAGTTTCACCTACTTTTGAACAGCTTTAATAGCAACCTACAATTTACTTGTGATTACAGCTCGGAAAAGGTTTCATTTCTTGACATGTGGGTCGTCAAAGACAACACCACACTTATTACCACCCTGTATAGGAAAGAAACTGACAAGAACATGTGGTATACTTTCGTTCAGGAAGACACGTTGACCAGCTCCAATCGGATTTGTAAGGATAGACTTTATTTTGCAGGAAAAGTCACTCCGCTCACAGCAAACAACACAAAGAGAGACAAACACTCTCCCGGACTTCCTGGATAAAACACACACCGCTCTCTAATGCCCAAAGTCGAGAGCCCGGTCCAGATCAGCCCCATTTGAACCCCGCTCCTCTGCTTATATACTTATTTCGGGTCCCGCCTCCTCCGGACATGGAAAACAGCCTTTTGGCTTTCCGGTTTAGAGAGAGGCGGGACCAGGAAATGGCCCCTCCTTGCTATCGAGGCTTAACTCTATACAAAATAACTAATTGCTAATCTAAGGATACATAGTTACCAACTACCAGAATTTAGATGAAACCTAAGCATACTTTATGACACATAGTTTAAAAATCTAAGCAATGTTTAAAAACGGAACTATGCATGACTGAACAGATTTCTCTAGAAGGTGATTAAAACCATTTAAACCGAGTAAAAGCTATAACTATAATCTCCTAGTACGTTTTCAATCAATACATCAATTGCACTCCTTATTAATAGTTATAGCTTATATCTAGTATGATTATAACTATTAATAATTATAAACTAGTTTTAAAGGTTTCCTTAAATTTCAGAGTTAAGTTTTTCCTCAGTGTCCTTAACCAAGATTTACACAATGGAACCTTCTAGAGTGATCTAGCATAGAAAATAGCAGATGCATTCATAGTGATGTTAATCCAGTGGCCTCTTGTGACGTGTGAAACCTTTTGTCCCGGAGGGAGCTTCAAACGGTTTTAAGACAAAGGCCTGGGTTTTAAGATGCGCCATGTAACTCCCTCTAAGGAAAATCACAGACTGTGGTTTACTCTTGATAATACTCTTGGTTCATTTATAGAAATTACACGACATAACCTCCCTTTTATGGAGCTTTATTGCTCCATAAACTATTACATAAATGAACCCCCACAAGAAACAGGTCCTCCCTTTTATCCTTAAAACCCCCCAAAAATACCTTAATAGTAAAAACCTGAATGTGAAAACATTGAATGTGACCTACCCCCCTCCCTTTTATATCGACCAACTGACTGTCAAATTATATGAAGTATGAACCCACAGAATAATACTAATGGTAGTAGTAATAACAGTAATAATAAAAATACCGAATCAGACATCTTCCCCGAATCCCAAGTCATATGTAAACAGTACCCGAGTCCTAGCCTCCTCCCTTGGCCCCTGTAATACCTACACAATTATCGAACTGAACATGTACAAATGAAAATTAAACAGTTATTGCACCCCCCTCCCCTGAATGATGACTGAAAATCCCATCAAAGTTAACCTCGAATGATACACCAAGAATTACCAGATCTACTTGAAAGCTGAAGTACAATAAAACCTCGACGAATAGAATCACAACATCCGTCCTGATTCACGAAGTCACACCTGTGGATTTGAAAAGTCAATACATTCAAAGTAAACATATCTAAAGTCAATAATCCCTTGTACCCGCAAATTTGAAACATATGAAAACATAAACACAAAATCATCACAATCCAGTATCGACATATTTTCTTTCTCCTGCGATGACGGTTCACGCGCATACTCCTTCTTTTTTCGACTAAAATATAAACGCAGATGAATCCTGGTTTTGGACTGTCCTGTACATCCCAGTAGTTCAACAGGAATGGCAATGATCTTCATTGTGGTCACCAGGGCATTTTGCGCAACGGATGGGTGGCTGAAGCTGTACAGCATTGGATCGAATACTCTTCTTCCATGTAGGATCACCTATTTCCGAGCAATCAGAAATCGGTTTTGACTTATACGACTGTATACCAGCCTCAGTCATCATGACACAGCTGAAGTGTATCCGAGCCCTTCGTGTAGACGTGACCTGAAGATGGACTGAAGATTGATATCCCATTGATGATGTAGTTTTGACGACATCTGTCGATGATGTGGACCACTGTCCTCGGGATAGCTGTTGTAGAGCTGCTAATCACGACTCGACATGGAGTAGCGCAGAAGTAGACAGACAGCCTCTGCTAGGACACGATCTCAGATGTCTACTGGCACACCCTTGCCTCTGCCAAGATGTTGTTGTAACTGCAACTTTTTCTCCATCAGCTTCCTGTTGGAAATATGAAACAACTCCTACACAAGATTAAACATCCTTTTGCAAAAACACACCCATGCATTGAACTATTAGTTAGTTAGTAGCAGACCGTTCAGTGTTACTCCCAAAGTCCTGAAAATCATCCACTCATATTAAAATCAAATTATTCTTATTGTGATGTATCTTTTATCTTGCCAACTCCTAGTAACTTTAACAATGTAGTCTCATTTTCCGTTCCTCTTATTAATGCCATGGTTGTTTTTTAGCACAACCCAAATTACTCCTATATGTGAATAATGTATCCTAAATTAGACTGCACATTTGTTGACGAAAAGTCATTTCTCCAAGCATTTATAAGTCACAAGTTCAAAATGTATTGCATGTTCCCTCTAAATAAACAAAAGTGACACTCTGACTCCTCCTCCTAAGATGTTTATACATTTTTAAAGAATTTAGTCCAATTGCATTGGAAAATGCACTCTGAAAAATAAAAAATACCCCCCCTATTAACTCGATTTCCCCTATTAACTCGATTTTATTATATCCCCCCCCCTTCTGTCACTCAAAAAGAGTGACAGATTATATCCATATACTCATTGTGTCAACATGTCAATGATAGCTTTCTGTCACACCTCCCTTTTACCGTACCATCCGCTGTCCCACTGTTCCCCTGATAGCATATATTGTGAACACTCTTACTAATGTTGAACCAGAAGGCAAGGAATCAGGAAGTATTCTAGAAATTGCACACCCCAACAGGGAAATATTGTCGTTGCCTCTCTCACAGTTTTTTTTTTTTTTTTTTTTAATTCACCAAATTGCAAGAATGGGGCTTCTCTTTTCCACATTCTGTCAAGAAAAAGGCTTCTCCTTTTGCCACGACCCCTCCTATTTCCAAAGTCAACGGAAGCACCTTGAAAAAGTAGGACGGACTCATTGTGATGATAGTCTAGTTGTGGTGATGTGATCCCCACTGGAGCCACCACGCTGGCTGCTTTGGGCCAGGCGGCACCTGTCGTTCTGGTTAGAACCTAGGGAAATCTACGGACCTCGTCACAACTCCTCACAAAATGATCTAAGCTGCCACATCTGTAACAGCCGGTGAAATTACGTGGTCGTACAGCCTTCCCCCCCTTCTTGTCCCGGAACCCTTGATTGGAGTTTGTGGTGGGAAAAAAGCTCACTCATTGCCTGGTATAGGGATCCCTTGTGTTCTGCTAGTAGATCTGCGTCCCCCCTCGCCGTGTCTGCGTACGATTGCATGCCTGCTTGAGCAAAAATGTCATTCAACCCTTGTATCCCTACCAGGTGTGCCAACAATCTCTTCATGTCTCCCACGGCCACCAGAGAGCCCATCATCAAAGCATCGAATTTGGCAAACCAGGGATATGCGCCTTCCTGGAGTGGGGGCAGCTGTGCTGTGATCTCCTCCAGGTCATGTTCATCAAACAATGGTACGTAGTAAAGATGTTGTCTACGGACCACCACCGGCAGGTTTCGTGTCCTGACCGCAGGGCCCTCAATTGGTGTCATTTCCCTGGCCCCTGCCCCCCTTATTAGTTGATACCTGGTGTCTTGAGGCTTCGGTGTGGCCAGGCTCGCCAGCTGCAGTTCCAGATGCTGTAACTGGAGTCTCGCGATCCTTCTGACAGTTTCTGTATGCTTACGCTGCTGGGTTTCCTCCTTGGCACGGACTACACCGACATGATGGACCACCAGGCCTGTAAATGATGACAAGGATACACGTGCCACGCCTACCTCCTTCTTCAGTCCCTGCTGTACACTGTCCGGCAAACCCCTTACAATCATGTCTCTCAGGACAGCTTTGGACATGCCATCCTCGTCGACCTGGGATGGTTCACAGCCTGCAATTTCTGCCCACGCCTGATATGCGCGTGTCACGAACCCCTGTGGGTGTTCCACTGCCGCTAAGGGACAAAAGAACACGTCAGCCGGGTTAATGTCCACTGATCTTGGACCCGCTCCCGACCCCCCGTCGGTGACCTCTGACGTAGCTCCTCTTCGTACAGGACCCTCAGCACATGTGGACCGAGTGGCGGTACTTGTAGTTGTAGGTGGGGGACGGTTGCATCTACCCTCCGCCAGCCCTTGCAGTGGAGCCTCTGTCACCGGCATCATGTTGGCGAGGCCCCTGGTCTCCCTGGCGGTTGGCTCCCTGAGTGAAGCCAAATAAACCCCTGCCCTCTCGTGGGCGGATGCAGCCTCGGATCGACCTCCAGCGCCACGCTGACTTGCACTCAACTCCTTCTCCTCAGCTGTCTCCCGCGCCTCCTTCCCCAACACTGCGTTCACAAAGTCCTCGTCATCCGTGCACCCATCCTCAGAAGACCCCGATGAGCTGGAACTGGAGCTGTCAAAATCATGGGCACCTCGCTTCAACATGTTAGCGCGATTCTGCTTGGTGATGAGGTCATAGGCTTTGCCAATTTTCTTTCCTGTTTTAAGGAACAATTTCACAATCTTCTGCTGTTCCCTGAACCTAGACTTCAACATTTTTTCGTAATCGTGCACACTGGCTACCAGACGTTCACTGTTTCCTGGATGAAATATGCTGTCCTGCGGCCAGCATTGACTATTAATGGGACCATGTGACTCCCACCTCCCCAGAATTGATGATAACTTGTCGATAAACTCATCAAGTTGGTAGGAAGCTTGCCGACTAGCTGTCGCCATAATCAGTATTTTAAATATCGAGTTCAGAGATATTAAATTACAATAAATGTCACGTCCAATTAACCTTTAAAGTCCTACTTGCAATGCTCCTAAAGAATATCACCTCACTGAAACAGGAAATATACAAGAAACTCCAAACTTGCCAGTCACTTACAGACTGAAGACTTGCTTGCGAACTGTAGGCAGATGTGTAATCAAACAATGTAAGATGTCCTGTAAATTATGTGAAATGCAACAAACTACTGTATATGTTATACACGAGTCCAGAGACACGTGTGAGAGACGTTTATAACTGACTATAAGCTTAAACAAAACTAACGAAATGGACTATGTCAAGTTGGAAGGTAAAAGATACAGCGTTTGACCTAAATTTAGAAAACCCTTACGACACGTCTCCCTTGATCGAGCAGAAAAATAACTCCACTTGTTCACCCTGTCCTGCTTTCTGAAAAAGAAACACAGGTATTTAAAAAAAAACCACACCCCCCAAGTATCCACTGTCCACTCAGAGTTAGTATTTAGACAATAAAAAATCCGACATGCAGTTCGGTTTTGTTCGTTAGTACAAGGAAATGCATGCACCAAAGACTATACAGCTTTATGCGAGAGTTAAACAACCGAATGGTTTCCCTCAAACGGAATAGTGACGCCTAACACCACCTAGCATTCGTTCAATAATAACTACTAAGAGTTCCTTCAGGCAGTTGGCTTTTAACTTACATTAAACCAATGAAACAAGTCAAAACAATATCACTTTATGTTTACCAAATGTAATTCACTGACGATTAGCAACTCCCAATTTGGGACACACCTAATTTATCCCGACTGTTAATTAAGAATAGTGAAAAAAGACTTGATATTTACACGAATTGATACTCACTCACCTAGTTCCTTGGTCCTCCTTTAAACTGAAAGATATAACTCAACACATTATTATCGTACAATACCTGTTTAAACGGAGAGAATCATGCACTGCTCACTATTAATAGCTTTTTAATAATGAGTCATGCTGACACCACAAAATACTGATAACAGATGTCCTGTTACACCAATCAAAGGTAAAATATTGATATCTAAGGCTCCCCCCTAGATACTTTGCTCATCCTTTATGTGAACCATCTTAGAAAGGATGAAAAACTTTCCCGTGCAGATTGAATCCTCCCTTCTGCATTCCCCACCCTTTGTGGATATTGGATAATAATCATCATTATTATTAATAGAATATGTGTGACCTTAAGTCACTGAATCGTAACCTTTGTCCAAGTTACCTCTCACTGAGGTGTCTCCCTATGGAGTCTGTAGGATTATACACTTGTGCACCTCTAGTATTATAGTGCAGTAATCAATCGCAGTTCAGCAGAATATTTACAATCTGCAAGCAAATGTGTGACTGTAATTATCATTAAATGTATGTTACCCGCACCCTCTGGTGTACCTGTGAGGCAATATATTACCCACAGGGTACCTAAAAGAGAACGTTTTTGAAGGAAAAAAAATGATAACTCCCTCCAGCGGCCAACTGGAGAGGAAACCTTAAACAGGAAAGGAATATGAAATGTTAACCACACAATGAGGAAACAATGGGGGAACCCTCATGGTTATACTATCCTACCAGGGGAAGTCCAAGTTGATACAAAATTGAAGGAAAAACACATACATCTACACATAAAACAGAGGGCATGGAAAAAGTTCACGCCCCAGACAACAGACAACAAAGGAGTCAGAATGGGGAGTAAGATAGACCAGAAAACACCCAGACCAAGAAACTTAATAACCATACATCACCCAAAGTCTGTATTTCTGTAGACTTGGGCCACACCATGTTAGTCAAACCTTAACTCTATTAATTAGTCAGTGTAAGGTGATGAAATACACCCCACCAATAAGCAAATTCTTTATTAAACTCTTATAAGAGACTCCTCCACATTAAATTTGAAATGACTATAGTTTCTCAGTCTGTGTTTCAACCCCCTCGGACAAAGATAAAGTATTTATCTGAAACCCACACTGCATCCCACCCACTCACTAAAACCCCAGAAATTTACTCACCTTAATCACCTACCTTTTTTAATATATAAATGCATCACTGGTGTAGTTTACATGACCGAGTACTCTCATTTCTACAAGAAAACCTGACACGCTGACGACAATCCTGGACCAGCCAAAAACTATTACCACCACCTTAGTTTGTACATTACTAAAGCGTCATGTCCCTATAAATCTGAGAACTCTACCACAAAACCACATCACCTCATACACACTACATCCTGCTAAAACCTTATTCTAAATCTGCTAACCCCAATTTAACCCAATTAAAATTTAAACCTGAACCCCTCCATTAAATGTCCCCCTCATACCTGTCCATATCTTTCCCCCCACCGGAACATAAACATGTTACGGCCACAAACACAAACACACACAACAACCTACAGACACCTCCGAAAACCGCACCAGACCAGCAAACAAAGAAAATCAACCCCCTCAACCACTACCCCACTTCCAAACCCCCATCCCCCCTCGCTGGCCAACATTCCCACCACCCAAAACAACACAGACAAATTCAAAATGGCGCCGCCCGTCGACCGACCCCCAAACACACCAACATTTACCTGCACCAAAGAACAAAGGCCGTGTCGTTTACCAACACAACCCCCACACAGACAAAGAAAACCAGCGCTTCTTCTCACGACCAAACGCAAAACCAATATAGCTACACAAAATGCCTGATTCAGGCCACATAACAAACCACAGTAAACGCGTAATTGCCACGCCATATTACACCGCCTCTCCCATAAACGGAAGAACTAGACACTCCACCATAACGCAATTATCTTAGGGTCCTCTGCAAAGCGCCTTGCAAGCCCCGACGCTTTTACTCGTAGCCCTGTGCCAAACTGACCCCTTTATTAACAAGAAACCAATATCGCACCCCCCAGGCCACACAGTGTAAACCGCCCAAAACGAACTTGAATTTTCATCAAATAAGGCTTCAGAAAACGGGAACACGTCGTACACTGCAGCTAGAAAGGATAAGCCCCCTAGCCACCGCTACCAACCACAAAACACGGCCGCACCCCCGACACAGGCCTCAAGCAATCACGGCTTCACAACAGGACGGAACACAATACCCACCCCATCACCGTGCGTAAAAGACAAAGGAAAAAATAAAACAAACAGCCGTTCCGCGCAGTTAAACCCAGAACTTCCACCATGTGTAAACAGAAGACTGAAATCTATGCAGGTAAACGGTAAATTATTATCAAAGCCCCTAACATTAATGTACACCTTATAGCTGTGAACTAGACGTCCACCCATTACGAGGCGTTTTTACGACAGACGGCTTTGCGCGCAAGTCCGACTTAAAAACCTACATACCAACAAACCAGAATGTAAACAAAGCCTATGAAAAAACCCGGAACCAGAAACTAAACAAAATGACCCCGGGTAGAAATGTAAACCAACACCCAGACCATTTTGCCATGACCAAATCCAACGAACTATCAACATGTCCACCCGAACGCCACGGTCCAATTAGTTGACACAGCAAGACGCTTGTAGTGAATTCAAAAAACAAAACTCACCAAAACCAACGCTTCTCGCTGTCCCAAAACAAGTGTGTCCAGGCTCCAATTTTGTGGTATACTTTCGTTCAGGAAGACACGTTGACCAGCTCCAATCGGATTTGTAAGGATAGACTTTATTTTGCAGGAAAAGTCACTCCGCTCACAGCAAACAACACAAAGAGAGACAAACACTCTCCCGGACTTCCTGGATAAAACACACACCGCTCTCTAATGCCCAAAGTCGAGAGCCCGGTCCAGATCAGCCCCATTTGAACCCCGCTCCTCTGCTTATATACTTATTTCGGGTCCCGCCTCCTCCGGACATGGAAAACAGCCTTTTGGCTTTCCGGTTTAGAGAGAGGCGGGACCAGGAAATGGCCCCTCCTTGCTATCGAGGCTTAACTCTATACAAAATAACTAATTGCTAATCTAAGGATACATAGTTACCAACTACCAGAATTTAGATGAAACCTAAGCATACTTTATGACACATAGTTAAAAAATCTAAGCAATGTTTAAAAACGGAACTATGCATGACTGAACAGATTTCTCTAGAAGGTGATTAAAACCATTTAAACCGAGTAAAAGCTATAACTATAATCTCCTAGTACGTTTTCAATCAATACATCAATTGCACTCCTTATTAATAGTTATAGCTTATATCTAGTATGATTATAACTATTAATAATTATAAACTAGTTTTAAAGGTTTCCTTAAATTTCAGAGTTAAGTTTTTCCTCAGTGTTCTTAACCAAGATTTACACAATGGAACCTTCTAGAGTGATCTAGCATAGAAAATAGCAGATGCATTCATAGTGATGTTAATCCAGTGGCCTCTTGTGACGTGTGAAACCTTTTGTCCCGGAGGGAGCTTCAAACGGTTTTAAGACAAAGGCCTGGGTTTTAAGATGCGCCATGTAACTCCCTCTAAGGAAAATCACAGACTGTGGTTTACTCTTGATAATACTCTTGGTTCATTTATAGAAATTACACGACAAACACCCTCTTAATGGCTAACAGTTTCCATCCTACTCCTCTAAAAAGAGGGCTTCCTAAAAGCCAATTTTACCGACTCAGAAGAGTATGTTCCTCAACTGATGATTTTATTAAAAAAGCGGATGATATGACAGCTAGGTTCCTACAAAGGGGCTACCCGGCTGAGTGGATCCAAAAAGCCTATGACACGGCATTGAAACAATCTCGGGCAAACCTCCTCAAAAAGAGCGAGAGAAAAGAAAAAAGGTTTTCGGTCACCTGTATTACCACTTTCGCTCCCCACTCGGGCGTCATAAAGCCTGTTTTTAATAAACACTGGCATGTCCTGACATCCGATCCTGCTCTAGCGCCTATTTTCAAACACAAACCCCTGTTTGTAAACAAGCGAGGGCGCAATATAAAAGATATGCTTGTTCATGCAGACCAAAGGCATGCGCCTCTACCGGCCAGCCAGACACTGCTAGCCCCTTTACCCAACGGCAATTACCGCTGTGGCAGTTGCGCTCAATGCAATAATACATACAAAACTTGTAATTTTGGCCACCCGCACTCTAGCAAATTGTTTCCCATCAACCGTGTCATTACTTGCGCTTCCACTCACGTCATTTACATGCTGCGCTGTCCTTGTGGTCTAGCATATGTGGGCAAAACCACTAGGAAACTGAAGCTAAGGATAAGCGAGCACAAAAGCTCTATTAGAAGAAATGATAGAGACTACCCAGTGGCGGTACATTTCAATGATCAAAAGCATGACATATCTTCTTTACGTTTCTGCGGCATTGAACAAGTTGATCCGCCACACAGAGGTGGCGATCATGATTTGCTGTTAAAGAGACGTGAAGCATTCTGGATCTTCACACTCCAAACATTGGCACCTAGAGGCCTTAATGATGAACTTTTATTAAATGTCATGCTGTGATCCTTGATTTTATCCTTTAGTTTGCTCCATATAGTTTTTAACTTATTGTATTGTTGATGATTTGATTTTGTACCTGGTTTTAACCTCTTGTAAACTGTTCCCTTTTCTCTTTCACAGGGACAGTTTTTCATGAAGTTTCAACCTGCAATATGTTTGCTTGATCATGATGTTTGTATACTATATTTAACAATATTACCATTTGTATACTGTCATGATTAATTTGGATTATAATTATTTTTTCTTATTACTTTTCATGGGTGTATTGAGCTCTTTATATGACTTTTTTGTTCTCATTTAACCACATGAGTACCTGTCACCTTAAGTTGAGTGATGTCATGTCATTTCGTTTGTTCTGATAGGCTTACCTTTAGGCCAGACAGCCTACAAAAAGGATGCTTTCTCATTTGTGTTCATAAAGATAGCCTGATGAAGGCCGCATAGGCTGAAACGTTGCTATTTCCCTAATAAATGTCACTGCATTTGAAGACAGTGTGCGGTTGTTTTTTTCCTTTTAGCATTCCAATTCAAAAATAGCAAAAAATAATCCAGGATTCCAATTCAGATATAGCAAAAATAGAAGATCTACTATCTCAAAACGCGATGCGGTGTGACACGTTTTGAGCTTCTAGGTCGGCTATTTTGCTACGACAGTAACATGCAATGTGGCCCTCTGGAGCGAGTGTATAAATAAAGTGGCCCAAAGTTACCCACCCCTGCTCTATTAAGACACTTGGCTCCATCTTGCGCCACCCTTATCCCTAAACGTATTTGCCATTTTTTACTATTTTTTAATTAGTTCAACTAGCCGATCTACATCGAGACATTGTGAGCTTGTAGATCAGTTATTTTAACTATTTTAAAAGGGGTTTTAAAAAATGGCAAATTTGTTTAGGGATAAGGGTGGCGCAATATATAGCCCTGTTTATATGATCCTCAGGTTGTGGGTTCGAATCCAGACAAGGATGACAATCAAATGACGATGTTTGAGAATCAATGTGTTGATAAGAAGAGGCAGCTGTGGGTAGAAAGGCTGCCTGGCATGCCAAAGGTCCTGGGTTTGAATCCTGGTCCTGGCAAGGCCCGAGCTTCTCTTGACAAAGACAGTTTTCCCTGTGGCATTAAAGCAGCACTACTTATTTGAAGTGTCAATAGTCAATGGCAGATATTGGCACGTCAAAAAAATCACTTCCACCTAGAAACTCCATTCCAACTTTTTATAATTCAGCTTACTGTGGAGACACATGCTGGAACTTTTTACTTACTGTTTTGTAGTTTCTGAGTTATTTAACTTAATTAAACGCCCAATGCATTCTCAATGGCAATAGCACAAACTTTGGTATGCTACTATAGTCCTATACTTACACCTAGAAACCCCATTGAAACCTATTTAGGTTCATCTAACGGTGGACATGTTTCCCTGAAAAGGAATCTTTGAAATGTTTCATAGTTTTAGAAATGTAGTGCTTTCAAATTTGAGAAATGTATAATGGGGCTCAATGGCAGATATTGGCAAAAGAAAATCACTTTCACCTAGTGGTGGAAAATAACGAAGAGCGCCCGTCTCTTTCTCTCTCTTTCTCTGGTGCAATAACAGCGAGCCGCGGTGTGTGTGTGTGTGTGTGTGTGTGTGTGTGTGTGTGTGTGTGTGTAGGCCGGGCGCAATTGGGTGGGGGACGGGGGGACACGTCACACGTCTGCCAAGTGCCCCCTGGCTCCCCCCTGGCTCCGTCACGTGCAATGTAGGCTATTAGTCCGTAGGATTGAATAAAGAAGTGCGTTTGTGTGACCGAACGCCGCATAGTACGCATAGCCCCGTAAGGTAAGACTATATAGTCTACTCTACTACACTACAGTAATTGTAACTTGTGAAAACACAAAAACATACCAGGCCAGTCAGAGCAGCGTTATGGACGTACCGTAAACTAAATGCAGCTGTAGGCTAACGTTCGTCATTAGAAGAACATCGTTCATTTGAGAGTGTCACTCAAGCCCCCAGACTGTAGTGCCCATTAGAGACTGACACGGGAGTGGATTTCCACTCCTGTCCTGTCCCACTCCCACAGAAAAAATCCTGTCCTGTCCCAATCCTGGACCAGGGTAAAAATAAAAATCCTGTCCTGTCCCACTCCTGTAGAATGACTCCTGATCCCATCCCGCTCCCACTCGAGATGACTCCCACTCCCATCCTGCTCCAACAATCTTCAAAGGCCCCAACACATAATACCTTATACATACCTTGCTATGGTGGAATGTATGTCAGATAAAAAACAAAACATTGGTCAGTCACACCACGCCTATGGTAACAGTACCTTAGTTGAATAAACCCAAACATGGTATTTAATGTTTTATTTTATTATTTAAGACATTGTTTCCTTCTCTCAGTCCCTGTCGCAGGGTAAACAAAACGTCATATAGCACATGGCTAATTGTACCGTGCCAGGGAGGAGGAGGAGGCGGAGCGGCTGTAACTTTCTCCAGGCCAATAATAGATTTAATCATTCCAAATAGGTCTCCATTCATTGCTACGGTCGACATGCTCGTCTCACTGTCACTCGCTTTTAGTTTTGACTAACGCAAGCGCAAAGCAAAGCTATTGCTGCGCTGTGCAGAAGAGCCATTGAAGTTGAAGTGAATGCGCAAGATTTGCGACATTGAGGGGGGCAGAAAACTGAGCGCTCGAGCACTGTTCATGCAGCCTGGAGTTCAGAGGAGTGGGACTAGCTGGAGTTTGATAGTTGAGATTGTAGAGCTTGTAGATCTGTCTGTTTTTGCAGCTCCGGTGTCAGGGTAACAATAAGAAATTATAGGCAGAGATGAAGTGAAGTTGAACAGCCAAGCAGCAGCAAGCTACGCTACGCTAAGCTAACATCACCACCATGGCTGGTGTTGTGTTAGCTTAGCAGCTAAGCCTTAGCTTCTTGCAATGCTATAGCGTTCTCACTGCGGTCTCACGGTGCAGGCACTGTGGGCTGCTGCTTGGAGAGGAGAGGCTACAGGCGGCTCAGCGGCTGCTATGACCAAATTGATTGTGTGCAACATGACAACTGTTTTAAAGTATTGTACAGTGACAACTATTGAAACTTTATTGTAAACAAACACTGCGGTCCACCCAGCTCCACCCCCCTGGCTACAGCAGGCAGCCAGCAGTGAGCCTGAGCACCGCGGCGAGCGTTGTTTCCTTCCTGAAAATGATCATTATGATTCTAGATGGATGGCATTCCCGTTCCTGCACGCTCCCGTTGATTTTCATTCCCGTCCCGTCCCGATCACGGGATTAATAAAAAAATTAATCCCATCCCACAGGATTCCCACGGGAATCACGTGACCCACGGGAATCCCGACAAAATGTCACTCTCTAGTGCCCATAGACTACTTTTGCAGTCCAGTTGGGTATGGGTGCTGGTTGGTTCCCAATCCCAAAACAATTTGAAGTTCAGATTAATCACCACTAGAGAGCACTGAGTGTCAAGAATTGAAATGGCAGTGGAGTGTGAGGTAGCTAGGGTAGGGAGTCACCATAGACTAAAAATAAATAGGTAGGGACCCATGCAGTTTCATGTTAAAACTAGTCTAAATATCTCCCTATTAGTAATCATTGTTACACTATTGTTCAGTTCAGTAACATGGGACTGTTTGTCTCCTCTTTCGTGAACATAAAATACATTTTACATCATGATTGACAGAGATGTAAATACCGGTAGTAGGCCTACACAAAGAAACACATTTTGAACTGGAACTTTATACATTTAGAATCTGATAAATAGGTAGACCTACTCTCTGAAATTGGCAACCTTTAGCCGACCTGGAAATGTATTTTTTGTTCATTAGAGACAGCTAGACTATCAATACACC